>NC_045973.1:11777834-12095334 GCF_010909765.2 Amblyraja radiata
GTACGTCTTTGGAGTGTGGGAGGAGACCGAAGATCTTGGAGAAAGCCCACGCCTTCACGGGGAGAAGGTACAAACTCCGTACAGACAGCCTCCATAGTCGGGATCAAACCTGGGTCACCGGCATTGCAAGCGCTGTAAGGCAGCAACTCTACCGCTGCGCCACCGTGCCGCCTCTAATAAGGAATTTAGTTTGTCAGAAATTTTTTATTTGTTGATCAGAAAGTAAACAAATGTAGCGAAACAGCACGATGCCAAAATGAAGGGATGTCAGCCAATTACCAGATTCACAACAAGAAGGCAGAAATGCCATGGGAACTGGATGTTCCATATTTCCATTCAATCTAAGCAGAGCTTCAAACAAATCATCAGAATGAAGATAATTGAATTATTCACTTGCTTCCAAAATTATCTATTTTGATTAACTTCATTTTCCAAAGTCTATTTTTATTGCAAGGGAGCTGCATAGGTATAGAGATACGAGACACTGTAGTTGTTGGAATCTTGTGCAAAAATCAAAGCCCAGCAAGAGCTCAACAGGTCAGGCAGCATCTGTGATCTTATAATTTTATGATTACAACCAGACATTCAGAAGTGAGTTCTGCTTTTCCTTTTATGATATCCTCAGTCAAATATGTAGCCATGTGTTATTTTGAAAAACAGGGGATTATAACAGACTTGCCCATTTATCCGCAGGGGCAGCATGGTGGCGCAGTGGTAGAGTTGCTGCCTTACAGTGCATTCAGTGCAGGAGACGCGGGTTCGATCCCAACTACGGGTGCTGTCTGTACGGAGTATGTATGTTCTCCCCGTGACCATGTGGGTTTTCTCCGAGATCTTCGGTTTCCTCCCACACTCCAAAGACATACAGGTTTGTAGGTTTAATGGCTTAGTATAAATGTAAATTGTCCCTAGTGTGTGTCGGATAGTGTTAGTGTGCGAGGATCACTGGTCGGTGCGGACTCAGTGGGCCGAAGGGCCTGTTTCCGAGCTGTATCTCTAAACTAAACTAAACTAAATCTGGCCAGGGAGACAATATCTTGCAGGTTTTTATCCTTTATTCATGCCAATGCTCCTGGTTTGTATCTGATGGAGTTGCATGAAGCATTGTGGTAGATGTAGAAATGGTAGCCCTCTTGGTTCCAAATTTGCAGGCTAGCTTTTCACCCAGAGAGTTCAGAATCTGTGGAATTCTCTGCAGATTGCAGAGAAGTGAGGCAGTGGAGGACAATTCATTGGATGTTTTCAAGAGGGAGTTAGATTTAGCTCACAAGGCTAACGGAATCAACAGATATGGGGAGAAAGCAGGAACGGGGTACTGAATTTGGATAATCAGCCATGATCATATTGAATGGCGGTGCTGGCTCGAATGGCCTACTCCTGCACTTATTTGCTATATTTCTATGTTTCTATTCACTGTTCTGACAGATGCCATTAAATAATCACAAACGAGTGAATATCAGAGTACTATTAAAACAGCATTTTTACAGCATTGATATACAGAGGGATCTTAGGATCCATGTCTCTAGCCCACTGAAAGTGGCAACACAAGCAGATAGAATGGTAGTGAAAGTATATGGTATATTTGCCTTCATCAGTTGGTGCATTGAGAATAAGTGTCAGGAAGCCTTGATGCAGCTTTATATACTTGTCTGAAGAAGAGTCTCTTCACCCATTCGTCACCCATTCCTTCCATACAGAGACGCTGCCTGTCCTGCTGAGTTACTCCAGCATTTTGTGTCTATCTTCAGTATAAACCAGCACTGCAGTTCCTTCCTATACGTGCAGCTTTTGATGACAGTTCTGGTCACTCCATTAAAGGAAGAATGTGGAGGTTTTGTACTGGGTGCGGAAGAGGTTTTGCACAATGCTGCCTGGATTAGCGGGCATTGTTTATAAGGAGAGGTCAGACAAATTAGATGATTTTCTCTGGAGCATTGGAGACCAAGGGTAGATCTGATAAAAGTACATACGATTATGAGCACAGGAAGAATAGGCAGTCAGAGTCTTTATCCCAAGGTAGAAATGACAAAGACTAGAGGACAAAGGTTTAAATTGAGAGGGACAAAATCTAAAGAACATGTACGGGGTATGGTTTTTTAACACCAAGAGTGGTGAGTGCCAGGAATTGGCTGCAAGGGCTGGTAGAAGAGACAGATATCTCCCCTCGTCTACAAGCTTGGATCTCCTTTGAAGTTAATGCTGCTTCATGACGTGGTGTGACCTACTGTTGGACTTGTGATGATTCTCCAGCATAACCGGGCTGCGTTCTAACTAAGGAGCAGAGTGGAAGGTGTGGCACTATCTGTCTTTCAATAAGACTCAAAGTGATGGAGCTGAAAACCAGCAATTCTGATTAGAATCATAAACACTAGTCAGCGGGATTCATCTCTCTCTCACTCTCTCCATCTTTCTCTCTCTCATACACGTGCACACACACATGCACAGCTATGTACATATACCTGTTTGTGTACATGCATGTACACAAACACCTGTTCACATTTGTACATGTATGTGTATACAAGCATGCACATATGTGTGTACACAATATGTGCGTATATACGAGGATGTACACACACAAATAAAGATTAGAATGGCACACAACAGCACAGGCCCTTCAGCCCACAATGTTTGTGCTAAACATGATGTCAATACCAACCCTTATCCACCTGCAAATGGTCCATATCCCACCGATCCCTGCACATCCATGTGCCTATCCAAAAGCTTCTTAAAAGCCACCATCATATCTGCCCATCACCACCCCTCGACAGCCTGAATTGAAACTATATACTGAAGCTGCATCTAGTAGATGCCTGGATTGGAGGCCTTGTGTTGTAAGGGGACATTGGATAGTCTTGGTCTATTTACCCGGGAGCAAAGGAGACTCAGAGATGAAATGATAGAGACATATGGAGGTGAGGGGAAAGTCAGAAATGAAGAAATTAGCAAAAGCAGCAAAATAATAATAATAATAATAATAATAATAATAATAATAATAATAATAATAATAATAATAATAATAATAATAATAATAATAATAATAATAATAATAATAATAATAATACACTTTATTGTCATTGTAAATACATACAACAAAATTTCAGGCGCACTGCCCGAGCGGAGCTCCAATGTATCAGATAAATATTAACAAATAACGAATAACAAAAATGGCAAGAAAACGTCAAGTCAAGTCATAATGTGCAAATATTTCACAGTATAGTGTTGTGGCAGTACAATATATTGGCTATGGGGGCTGTGTGTTCAGTGCAAAGTTCAGAGTGGTGATGGCCTTGGGGTAGAAACTGTTTGTTAATCTTGTTGAGTGTGATTTGATGGACCTGTAACGCTTTCCTGAGGGCAGAAGGGCAAACAAGTGATGTGCGGGATGTGATGAGCCCTTTAGTATGCGTGAACATGATGCATGCACAAGTAGGAAGACCGAAACGTCAGCTATCCATGTTCTCCAGAGATGCTGCCTGACCCGCTGAGTTGCTCCAGTGCTTTGTGTCTTTCTTTTTTTAACCAGTATCTGCGGTTCCTTGTTGTGTAGGAAGGAACTGCAGATGCTGGTTTATACCGAAGATAGACACAACATGCTGGAGTAACTCAGCGGGACAGGCAGCATCTCTGGAGAGAAGGGATAGGTGACGTTATGGAGTCGGAACCCTTCTCGCCTATTGACTGAAACCTATTCTCGCCTCCAGTCCTCCAGTCCCCCCCATCCCACCGCACCCTACTTTCAGTCTGAACGAGGGTTCCGACCCACAACATCACCAATTCCTTTTCTCCAGAGATGCTGCCTGACCTGTTGAGTTACTCCAGCACACTGTGTCTATGTGCAGATCCTTGTTTCAACTTCTTCGTAAACACTGTTTGGCGGCCTATTTCAGGAGCAGCCTTGCTCTTAAAATAGGATGGGAAAGGCATTCCTGTCACTATCAATTGACATCTCTGCTGATATTTCTAAAGGCCATAGTGACATCTAGAATGCCAGCACTGCTTAAGCAATGCTTTTCAAATTAAAACAAGCAGGGAAGGTCTGTGCATTAGTAAACTCTGTGAGTAACAATCCATCTGGCTTATTTATTTCTCTTACAGACTGTAACTACCATCTGTCTCTTTAGGTCTTCCAGGCACTACATTCCCTGTAGACATTCCCTTTTCAACTGCACTTTCGAGATGCCAGATTGATTGATTTCAAATGGTCATGACCCGACCTCGAATATGTCTCAAAATGCCTGTGATAAGTAAAATTCGAAATAAAAAATACAAATGCACAGGAACCTCTGCTGTTATTCATCAACTCACGTACAGGGCTTATTATAACATGCAATCTGTTCCTCCACCAGTGTTACTTTTAGTCAGAAGAGACTTTATTTCCCACCAACAAGGAGCTGAGCTATAGAGCTATAGCTATAGAGCTATAGCTGCTCTGAACCGGCCCTGCTGAGTGCCCCCCACCCCCACGAACTGTCTCCCTCGGATGGTCACGTCGCACAGACACATCTGCATTTAGTCTGTTTTGACTATTTTACTGTTGTAATGTTCTTTGTACAAACCATGTTCTCGGGGTATCTAAATCTAAATTTTAGTAGTTACTTAAGTTATGATGTCGGATGGAAGCTGCATACCCAAATCTCGTTGCACATGTGCAATGACAATAAAATATATTATTATTATTATTATTATTATTATTATTATTATTATTATTATTATTATTATTATTATTATTATTATTATTATTATTATTATTTCTGACTCTTTCTTCTTTTGGGAACCTGTTTGTGCACATTTTGCAGGTGGCCAAGAATGGTGAAGGACAATTAAACTCTGAAGGGCCGAGGTTAATGTCCATATTAATCCCTTCAAGAAACATCCGCATTGATTTCCATCTCTTGTGTGGTTTGTGGTACTTTATTGTCACATGTGCACCGTGCAGCAAAATTCTTTGTGCATTGCTTACACATGCACGAGCCACCATATTTTGCCGCCATTTACAAAAGTCCAAAGTCCAATCCATGTGCTCAATGTACTGGAGCAGCTCCCGATCCAGACAAGCCCCAGCTGCTGCAGGGCATCCTCCATCGCCCTTGACCAGCATGGCCCGCCAACCGACATCCCTCTCCTCACCTGCCCGACCACCCCTGTGCCCTGGAGATGCCTCATGCAGCCGGCCTTGAAGCTTCTACATATCCTCGTGTTTGATTTCCCTTGTCTTCTGACTTGCAATTGCTCAACTCACCTGTAAACTCTTTTCCGCTTCCCATCATTTTCTTTCACCACCATATATTTTATTTAAATCTTCCCGCTTTTGTTGCTGCTCTCGCTGATTTCTTCATTTCTGATCTTGGTATCGTCATTTGGTGCTTGTTGATAATTGGCATGAGAAAATTAGCCATGATTAGTGAAGCACCTTCCCAATTTCTTCAAGGCCTAAGAAATCATGTTGTTGAGCCACAAGTACTGCTCTACAGCATCCAGCGCATAGGCTGAGTACTGTGTCATTTGAGGCTCTATCATTCTCTGGGCCTCTCTGGTGAGGATTCCGAGTCCCATTATAAATAGCTCTTGGCTTCTGGGCAGGTAAGGGTGGCCATCATAGAAGGGAGGAAGGAGAGATAGATCAGCCATGATTGAATGGCGAAGTTGACTTGATCAGCCGAATGGGTTAAATCTACTCCTATTCCTTATGACCTTATGATCTATAGGGTGGAATTATGGATTCAGCTCAGGCAGAGAGTCAACAGTCAAGAGTGAACTCTTGGGCAGCACAGTGGCACTGCCTTACATAGACCCTGGTTTGATCCTTACTACAGGTGCTGCCTGTGCGGAGTTTGTATGTTCTCTCTGTGGCTGCGTGGGTTTTCTCCAGGTGCTCTGGTTTCCTCCCACATTCCAAAGACATACAGGTTTGTAGGTTAATTGGCTTAGGTAAAATTGCAAATTGTCCCTTGTGTGTAAGGTAGTGTTAATGTATGGGGTGATCACTGGTTAGAGCGGACTCAGTGGACCGAAGGACTGAAGAACCTGTGCGGTATCGCTAAAGTCTGAAGTGAAGAGTGTTTACGTCACATCTACGAGCTACGGAACAATGAATTTCTCACTGGCTACAAATTAACAAGCCCATAAACCCCCAAAATACACAGGTAAATATATAATAATCAATAATGCAATAACTGTAATATGTGGATCAAATCCAATCAATTTGATTTTGGGGCCTCGGTTCCTCAGATCCAGAACAGTTTATCTGTACATTTTCGGTCTTGCATTATCCACCGTTGCAGCCCCCACCCATCTGGCCCCCACTTAATCCAGATGTAGCAGGTTGAACAAAATAATTCTGCACTTCCATACTTTGTGCTTTGATATGAAATAATTTAACCCAAATTTAATTTAATTAGAGGCGGCACGGTGGCACAGCGGTAGAGTTGGTGCCTTACAGTGCCAGAGACCCAGGTTTGATTCTGACTACGGGTGCTGCCGTGTACGGAGCTTGTACATACTCCCCGTGACAGTGTGTATTTTCTCCGGGCGCTCCGGTTTCCTCCCACACTCCAAAGCTGTGCAGGTTTGTAGGTTAATTGGCTTCGGTAAAGACTGTAAATTGTCCCTACTGTGTAGGAAAGTGCTAGTGCACGGGATGATCGCTGGTCAGTGCGGACTCAGTGGGTAGAAGGGCCCATTTCCGCGCTGTATCTCTAAACAAGACTGAACTCAATTAACGAATCAAAGTATGAATTGCAATCTCAGCTTCCAAAACTGTTTCTGATTTGTAAAGGTATTTCATGGCAGACCAGTGCAATGGGTCTGAAAGCCCGATGTCTACACCTAGTGGTTGCATTGAGAAGAAGTACCCAGCTGTGACTGGAGTAACAAAGTAACTGTGTCTCTTTACAGCTTTCTACATTTCATTCACGGACACTCCCTTGATGCCGCTAACATCTAACGTTAATTAAGCCTGACAATGTGATCTGAAACTTTTGCTGTGTCATCACTCAGACTGATTGATGAACATACTACACTGGTAATACAAATTGGGCAGCAACGGCAATGTGTCCAATGAAAAAAAACTACAAATACAGAGTAAAACATGCATACATCGCTTCATCGTGAACTTAGTGCTGCCGATGCTGGATAGATTTCTAGACAATATACTCCAGCACTTTGTGAATTTTTTAAATTAGAATGTAATTTCTAGATTGCCTAGTTATTTCCTACACAGGTCAAAGCTGACGATGATCAAGGAAATGTTACCTGAGGGGAAGGTGACCACGAGGTATACAGTCAGTAACATTTAATCAGGAGGACAATGAAACTAGTCGGAGAGCTAGAATGGGGGAGGGACAGCGAGAGGGGGAAGGCAAAGGTTACTTGAAGTTAGAGAAATCAAAACATATTAATGGGTTGTAAACTTCCCAAACTTTCCCTCTTTCCCCTCCCCTTCCCAACTCTCCCTCAGCCCACTGTCTCTGCCTCTTCCTTTCTTCTTCTCACCCCCACCACCCCCACATCAGTCTGAAGAAGGGCCTCGACACAAAACGTCACCTATTCCTCCGCTCCATAGATGCTGCCTCACCCGCATTTTTATCTACAAGTGAAACATGAGGTGATTTTCCTCCAACTTATATTGGACCTCAATCTAACATTAATCATTGTCGATATATGTGCAGTTAAACCGACTGTTTCTAAGCTATCTCAACATGTCTTAGACATTGGTGCAGTCATGAGCTTTGTTGGATGATACAAGCATGAAGGAGCTCTTCGAGAGCACAAGCAGCAACTCAGTCAAGTGAGGAGTGTTTAATGTCAAGAGGACACTGAGTGCTGGTGCAACTCAGTAAAATTCAACTGTGTATTCCAAATTACATTGAGCCCATATTTTCTGCATCAGCATTCTTCACATTTTTAATTTCAAGTTTGTATTTGCCCTCCGACCCTGGGCTTATTTTTCTGTAGTATTTTGAATTCTTAATAATTGATGCATGAATTCCTTCATAATCTTCATTTCAACCAACATATAAATTGCTAATATAAATTCACAATAAGTAGACATTGGTAGTCTGTTCTAAATTCACAATTATTGCTAAAAGTAAGTAGAAATATATTTATGTCTTGTTCACTTTGCAAATGCAGTGCAGTGTATCTGTGTGCAGTGTACATGTGTGCTGTCTGAATTATATCAATATGAATCTATGAAATATTGTATTGAAATATGTGAAAAGAGGTTTTCAATTTGAAAATACATATATCGGAATGTAATAAATGTTCTCCAGAGACGCTGCCTGACCCGTTGAGATACTCCAGCACATTGTGTCCTTTTTAAAATTAGAATGTAAGCTTCGTCCTCTTGCACATTGCAAACCAAAAGCTCTAAACTTATCATTTAAGAATGAGGACTAAAAGCAAATGTGAATCATAAAGAGTGAATGTAGATGGTTTATGCATGCAACCTATAATGTAGCTACCTCATCACCACTAACCACGCCCCATCATATTAGTATAACTGTGGTATCCTCCCTTTGTTTCCTCCCACTTGGTCCCGGTACGCCTGAAGGCTGGATGCAGTCAGTGCTGGGACGTGTGTGCCATGTGCTATAATAAACTCTTAGTAAAGGTTACAGTGTGTCAGCAATCAAACCTTTACATGGTGTCAGAAGTGGGATGTAATCCATCACAAAAGTCGACCATCGCTCCGCAATGTCAGCGTCAAAGACAAGGGGAGATGGCTTTCGGCATGAGGATGCCATATCAAAGGAAACCCAACACTGGGCACTCAGGGGACAAATAAAAGAAAACCGGTAAACGGGAGGCGCGAGTTTGCAGGTCTGCCCTGCGCGATTATTGTGGACGACATTCTGGTCTATGGAAGGGATGTGGCTGAACATGACCGCCACCTCCGACAGATTCTGGACCGCGCACGTCAGATCAATCTAAAGCTGAACCAGTCAAAATGCAGGTTCCGGGTGCCTGAGGTCCCATATGTTGGCCACATTTTCACGGCCCACAGGTTAAAGCCCGACCCGCAAAAGACCAGCGCCATCTCAGAGCTGCCTGCCCCGACAGATGTTACCAGTCTACAGCGCTTCCTGGGTATGGTCAACTACCTGGGCAAGTTTATCCCTGACCTCAGCGAGTTGAGCGCACCCCTGAGACAACTTACTAAAAAGGACATTGCTTGGTCATGGTTTCCACACCACCAGCAGGCGTTCGACCTACTAAAGACGAAGCTGATCAGCACACCTACTCTGAAGTTCTTTGATTTACTATGTCCGGTCGTGGTTACGTGCGACGCTTCTCGTTTTGGACTGGGTGCTGCTTGCCTGCAGCCCCATGATGGTGGTTCGCTGCAGCCTATCTCTTATGCCTCCAAGACCATGACGGACACAGAGCAGCGCTATGCGCAGATAGAGAAGGAGCTGCTGGCGGTGGTGTTCGCTTGTTCAAAGTTTAAGGATTTCCTCTTTGGTACCAGGTTCACTGTTGAGACAGATCACCAACTCCTGGTGACGATCCTTAACAAGCCTATACACTGCGCTCCAGCCAGGCTACAGCGGATGATGCTGCAGCTACAGCGGTTTGACTTTAAAATCGTATATAAGAGGGGCACCGAGATGCATGTGGCTGACGCGCTGTCCCGGGTCCCCCGGACCTACTGCGACCAGCACCCCTTCGAGCAGGCAGACCTACAGGTACTGAACGTAAACTTCATCCCTTCCAAGCAGCTCCAGTGCCTGGTTGAGCACACCGCTAACGACCCTGACCTGCAACAGCTTGCTGCTGTCATCAAGCGCGGGTGGCCTATCAAACGGACTTCATTGCCTGCTGGCGTCCACCCCTTTTTTCTGGTTCGCGATGAGTTAGTCCTCCGGGACGGTATTATTATCAAGGGACACAAGGTGGTCGTCCCTGCCTCGCTGCATGGTTTGTATTTCAACGCTGCCCACATGGGGCATCCCGGGGCAGATGCCACTATCTCGCATGCCCAGGAACAATATTATTAGCCGGGCATGGCAAAGTACATCAAGGCCAGGGTGGCCTCCTGTCCGGACTGCAACTCTCTTGCCCCGCATCAGCAGAGACAGCCGCTTTTACAACAGCCTGCCCCTGACATGCCCTGGACTTCACTGGCTGCCGATATTTTCGACTGGCGTGGGAAGCAGTACCTTGTGTTGGTCGACTCCTACTCAAATTGGTTCGAGGTGGACCTTCTCCCTGCCATCACCTCCGAGGTGGTGATCAGTAAGCTACGACGTCATTTTGCCACGTTTGGTTCCCCTGTTCGGCTGCAGACAGACAACGGCCGCCAGTTCACTAGCGCCGAATTTCAAGCTTTCGCTGCGAAGTGGAACTTCAATCATTTCACCAGCAGCCCGGAGTACCCGCAGAGCAATGGACTGGCTGAACGGGCGGTCCGCAGCGCAAAGCACTTGCTTGAACAATCCCGTCTCTCCAACGGTGATTTCTATCAGGGTCTGCTGAACCTTTGGAATATATCCAGGGACAGTACAATGCGATCCCCTGCCCAACGCCTCATGTCCCGCGTTATTCGCCCTCCGATGCCGATCGCCCAGCAGTCCCTGATGCCCAAAGTCCTGCAGCCTGCTGCTGTCCAGCAACGAATTGCTCAGAAGCACGAAATCCAGCGCCGCTCGCACGACAAATCCTGCCGCCCCCTATCCCCACTGCTGCCTGGCCAGGCCGTCCGTTTGCAGACGTCTACTGGCTTTTCCCGACTCGCCACCGTGGTCGGGTTCGACTGTTCGCCACGGTCCTACCTGGTGGATTTTGAGGGTACTGTATACCGGCGCAGCCGCCAGCACCTGTTGGCGGTCAACGAGCCCAAACCACCTCCTGCGATTCCGTATACCCCTCCATCGCGTGTCGAGCCTTCCTCCACCAACTTACCCTCTGCTCCCTGCATGCCCCGGTCGGTCCGTTTGCCTCGGTCTCCTCCCCCTGCTCTTCCAGGGTTCGCTTCTCCGGCCCTGCCGTCCCCTGTAAGGTCTTCTCTCTCTCCGACTTCTGCTCATTCTACCCCTTCTGTTTCACCTGGCTCACCTGTGCCTCTCGGTTCCCCTTTCAAGCTTGGGTCTCCACCTACCTTCTCTCTCCCTCCTGTTTCTGTCCCTCCTCCTATTCTTTCGGGTGGGGAGGGTGAGGGTGCTGTGCGCACTCGCTCGGGTCGGATTGTCAAACCTCCGGCTCGATACGGAGAGTTCGTTTAGCTTTGCAGGTACTGTATTACCAACCTGCCATTGCCGTAACTTGTTTAATTTGTAAGGGGAAGAATGTAGATGGTTTATGCATGCAACCTATAATGTAGCTACCTCATCACCACTAACCACGCCCCATCATATTAGTATAACTGTGGTATCCTCCCTTTGTTTCCTCCCACTTGGTCCCGGTACGCCTGAAGGCTGGATGCAGTCAGTGCTGGGACGTGTGTGCCATGTGCTATAATAAACTCTTAGTAAAGGTTACAGTGTGTCAGCTATCACTCCTTTACAGTGAATAAAGAGCCGAAGAGGAGAACTGGGTCAAGAAACAAACTGCTGGAGGAACTCAATTCAGTTTAGTTTATTGTCACGTGTGCTGAGGTTCAGTGAAAAGCTTTCATTGCATGCTAACCAGTCAGCAGAAAGACAATACACAATTACAATCGAGCCATTCAGTATTCAGGTACATGATAAGGGAATAAACTCAACGGCTCAGGCAACATCTGTGGAGGAAAATGGACAGTCGATGTTTCAGGCTCGGACCCTTCAGCTTGTCTAGATGCCTGCTGCCTGACTCGTTGCATTGCTCCTCATTTGGACAATACAGCACACCCCCTCCATGACACACTAGTCAACCTGCGGAGTACCTTCAGCAACAGACTGGTTCCGCCAAGATGCAGGACAGATCGTCACAGGAGATCCTTCTTCCCTCTGGCTATCAAACTGTACAACTCCTCCCCCTTCTGTCATTTGGTAGACAGACTCACAGAATGGATCGACTAGGCTTATATTAAAGAATAGATTGACCGGGCTTATATTCAGTGGAATTTAGCAGGATGAGAGGTGATCATATAGAAATATATAAAATTCTTAAGGGATTGGACAGGCTAGATGCAGGAAAAACCAGGGGTCACAGTTTAAGAATAAGGGGTAGGCCATTAGGACTGAAATGAGGAAAACCTTTTACGCCCAGAGAGTTGTGAATTTGTGGAATTCTCTGCCACAGAAAGCAGTGGAGGCCAATTCACTGGATGTACTCAAGAGAGATTTAGATATAGCTCTTAGGGCTAACAGAACCAAATGGTATGGGGAGAAAGCAGGACGGGGTACTGATTTTGGATGATCAGCCATGATCGTATTGAATGGCGGTACTGGCTCGAAGGGATGAATGGCCTACTTCTGCACCCGTTTTCTATGACTTGATATCGACTGGAGCCGCTTTATTCCTGGTATAAAATGGCCGGTAACAAGCGGTAACAACTTTAGTAACAAGGCGGGTCCTGTCGATATCAAGTAGTCCTAATAACACATTGAATAGTCCAAGTAACACGTTACGTATTCCAAATAACGCGCTGATAGTCCAAATCACACATTAAGTAGTCCAAATCACACATTGATAGTCCAAATCACATATTGATAGTCCAAATCACACATTGATAGTCCAAATCACACATTGATAGTCCAAATCACACATTGATAGTCCAAATCACACATTGATAGTCCAAATCACACATTGATAGTCCAAATCACACATTGATAGTCCAAATCACATATTGAGATTTGCAGCAAATCCATGCAACTTTGACCATTTTCACAAGTGCCGTCAGCTCTGTGGATTTATGGTACCAACTTTAAATAGTGCATTGTGGAAATAAAAAGTAAATTGTGCCTTACATATTTTAAACTTTAAACTGAGTTAGAAGTCAATGGATTAATCAAAAAAAGACTAAGATAAAGAACCACTAGAGGGCTCTCTATATACTTCATATGCCCATGTTGCACAACATAGAATGTTATCGGCCTGTCCCACAGGCAAATTTACAGGCGACTGCTGGCAACTCACACCCACAGACACACACACGCACACCCACACACACACAGACACACACACACCCACACACACACACACACCCACACCCCCACACACACACACACACACACACACACACACACACACACACACACACACACACACACACACACACACACACACACACACACACACACGCATCCTTCACCAACCCGTTATGCAGGCGTGGGACAGGGCAAGCGGAGGGAGCGCTGTCTGAGTGAAATTCACACGGTGCAAAGCCAATGTGATACGGACACACACCGCGATGAACAGGAAGGTTGGCGCTGAAATTAAGACGGTGAAAGCACAGTGTATGGGAAGGGTCATATAAGTCCCTTAAAAGACGAGGGGTGGGAGAGGGGGGAGAAGGGGGGAGAAAGGGGGAGAAGGGGGGAGAAGGGGGGAGAAGGAGTGGAGACAACTTATAAGAAGCCAGAGATACACGGCTGTGCAGCTCGGCGGACATTTAACATTACCGGTTGGTTATCCTTGGTTCTGAAAACTACTGCTTACTTTTTTTTCCCAATGAACCAATGAAATTCACCGGTCAGCACGGGCCACAACCTACAAGAACATACGAGAACCTTCGACCTCCTGGCGACCCACTAGGACCTCCTGGCGACCCACCTACGGCACGAGAATTCTCGCTACTCTCCATGGCGGCTTCATTCTAGTTGCCGCTAAGTTTTCAACATGTTGAAAAATTTGCGGCGACCATAATGAGGCCGCGACTAGTTCCCGGAATGCGGGAACGCCTCACGACCATGAAGGCGACTACCTGGCAACCACCCTCGAAAATGTGGCGACTGCATAGTCTCCTGCAAACGTCTAAAAGGTCGCCTAAGTGGGACAGGTCCATAAACGATAGACACAAAATGCTGGAGCAACTCAGCGGGGCAGGCAGCTTCTCTGGATGGATCTATCTTCGGTGTAAAGCAACATCTGCAGTTCCTTCCTACATCGAACATTAAGGCACAGAAACGTTAAAAACCAGTACAAATCAGGGCCGGCAACAGATGAGCTTGTGCAAGGAGGTTCCCTGATAGGCCGTTGTTGGCTAGAGGCAGGCATGAGCCCAAGGGGGATGCATCGTTGCAAACTGGTTAACGGATTTTTAGTGGAGGAAGGGGGAGGGGAGAGGGAGGGCAGGGGGAGGGTCTTTGTAGGTTACCTAAAATTGGAGAATTCAAGCTCATACCGCTGGGTGGTAAGCTACTCAACACAAGCGAAATACAACATAACTAAATTCAGCGATCATTCAGAATTAGCTAATGATTCTCAATACTAATGGGAATAGACTCACTCGGAGGAGTATATTCCCATATGAGGATCATTCCTGTTCTTAGCTCATTTAGAATTGCGCATCTTTACCCTGAATCCACCTCATATTCCACAATAACTGTGATAATATAATGAAATTATAATGATATTGATGCAATCTCACCTTTGATAGTACCACGTACTCCGTTGGCTTGATGTACGTCCATGAGCTGATCAATTCATTGAATTAATCCCATTTCGCTGACAGAAAAATCATTTTGTTTGATGTTTAACCATTATCCCCGATAAAAAATGTTTTGGTGAGGAAATGTGTGCGTTTTTCGACATTTCTCTGTGTGAGTAGCTCGACATTTCCAAGAGGTTGATGAATGGGTTTTACTCAAGTGATGATTTTGTGGTCGACCAATTTCAAAAACTGTTGGGGACAAGCCCGTATTTAGTGGGGCGGTAACTGAGGCTTACTGTATGTATTGGCTTGTAAATCCTGTTGACAGTCACATTGCAAGGACTCGATGAAAGAAACAGATAATTGGATTTCAACCACATCATCTTTGTGTTTGTGTTAGCAGATTCTTCACCATTTCCTACGACTCACAGCATGTTTTAGAAGTTTAGTAAAGCCCTTTGGTTGCGCTTGGCATGGAGGGTGGGAATTTTGGCCTATTTTACTTCGGAGTCACGTGAGTGACTACGTGAAGAAGGGCCGTCCGTCTGCGTGCGCGTCATTACGTCTGAACGCAACACGCACGACGGACTGGCAGGCATTGAGCCTCCCAGGCCGTCGGGATGAGCAGGTAAGGAAAGTTGAAATCACTTACCTGCGTTCTTTCGGGCTTGATGTTTTTCTCAGAGCCCAGATGTCGAGGAGACGGCCCGCGGGGATGTCGGCTGCCGAAGACCGCAGCCTTCCAAATAGCGGGCGACGGTCTTGTTCCCGACATTAGCGCCGACAGCAGAATCGGCAGGAGGCTTTGCGCGGGAGCAGGAGCTCCATGGTTGTCCTGCGGGGCGTAATGCCACCCGCAAGTCTAAACTAACCCGTTGACTCAGATGAGTCCGGGGAAGAGGGATACCCTCCCTCAATGGAGAGCATCTGAGGACGACTTCTCCCACATGGAGCAACTTATGGAGAAGTTGCTCCAACAATAATCTGCTCCAAAGGAGGGAGCAGTATCAGCACGGCCTACAGCAGTGCCGGTGCCGGGAGCCTCGCACATTGGGCAGCCCAATGTCTTCCCCATTGAAGGGGAAACTACATGTGGAAGAAACCACTCTGAATCAGAGTACAAAGAGAGGGGGGGAAACCTTCCCAGGGACAAGCAGAAGAAAGGAAGTAAGCAAGTAAGTTTTACTTATATTGCACTGTTTAAGTCAACACCAAAATGCTTTACATAATAAGCTTCCATACAAACAAACAGAAAATAAGTGCTTCTGCAATCATCCAGGTTCCACTGGGTGCTTCCCTGGATGGAATCTAGCTCTTGACAGCCCGGATATTATGGAGAACCCGCAGGCAGCAGCACCTGTTTTCAGGGCTGCACAAATGTCTCCTGCTCTAAGGAGAGGAGCATTCATGGTCCTTTTCAGTCTGACCAAAGCTAGAATCTCATTTAGGTCCACTGGAAGGGCCATGTCAGCACAGGTATTCTCAGGGGCCTGCGGCAGCACCTGTTTTCAGGGCTGCCTACGAACCTCACTCTCAGTGGAGCGGTTCACTGAATCCGGTGATAGCTTGAAAGCTGGGCACGGAAATATGATCAGTCGTCTTTCAAGGCAGACTCAAAATAATGGCCAGAATTGTCCTACAAGGCAGGCTCAGTATGATGAGGTTTCAGACCAGACCCAAGCAGAGGTCAGGAGAAACATGGAATCCACACTCCTTACCAGTCCTACTCCCAATCAAGGAGAGGAAAGGAATCCGCATCAGGGGCCTTTGGGCTTACCACAAGACCACCGGTAGCCATGGAGGTAGGTGGGTCTGGGTTTACAGAAACAAGGGATTGTGGAGCAGTTACATGTTGGTAATTTACTCTTGTGTTCTTGTTCAAAATGACAAGAACAAGAAATTTCAAAACTGGGTTTTTAAAAACAGATAATAACGTGATAATTTTACTGCACAACATACACAGGTTCCAAGCAGACTTGGAACTCGGACTGGAATTGTCTTCGAGGCAGGCCCAGTATTTTGGGCAGGATTGCCATTCAGGACATGTGACAGATGGAGGATGTCACTTCATCCAGGTGTAACTCATTTGTGCAGTAAAGACTTTTAGAAACAGTAATTTTGTTACGGTTTAACTACTGTTTTATAGGAGCTTCCTATAAAATGGTCACATGGCATGCATCGACCTCAAAGATGCATACTATTCGGTGTCTATTCACTAAGAACAGGAGATATTTGAAGTTTAACTGGATGGTATGGATCTGCCAAATGAGTTGACATCAGCTCCTAGACTATTGACAAAACTACGGAAACCAATTCAGGGTCTACAAAGGTCTCAGAACCACATAGTAATGGCATATTTGGACAATTTCATTTTGGAGTCACCAGAATTGGCAGAAGCATCAGTCAAAGCAAACCAAAACCCTGTTTGATAGAATTGGTTACCTCATCCATCCAGTTAAATCAAAATTGACACCTACAAGGGTAATTGATTACCTAGAATTTACTATCAAAAACAGTAAATATGTTGGTGACTTTGCCTAGGGGCAAACGACAATATTAATTAAGCCTGCAATGACCTGATAGTCAAATTCTAGCCATCTATCAGGCAAACAGCGAGTGTAATTGGCAAATAGTAGCTGCATTCCCAGCAGTACGGGCCTTTGCATTACCAGAACTTACAGCAAGCAAAGGAATGAACACTCAAATTATATGCAGGCCGAATTGGCAAACTGTGGATTGCCAGCAGAGCCCATTGTTGAATAACTATGGTGGATAACGAATGGGAGACAGCTCAGGGAAATTTTGCTCGAAAGCCATCGAGGGTTCTTCAGACCTATGCAAGCGGCTAAGGATGGGGAGACACCAACACAGTCTAAAGCTGTGGGGGCAGATGGAATGAGCAGGAGTCTGTAATTCCCCAACACATGGAATCAATTACCCAGAATTGTTGGGGGCACAATATGGACTCAAGGTTCTCTGTAGCGATATGCAACTGGTGCTTGTTCAAATTCAGATTGATAACACCACTGCGGTGGCATATATCCATTAACAAGGGTGGTGTAAAATCTGTATCTTACGACAGATTGTCGAACCTCATTTGGCACTGGTGTATCGAGAGGAATATTTGGGAAATCTACGAGGTAGATATAACACGGTGACAGATGCTGGATCATGAATGTTTAATAACAACACAGAATGGATGTTGAATCAGACAGTATTTAACAAAATAACTACACGATTTGGCATACCAGATGTTGATCCGTTTGCATCTAGACTAACCATTAGTTACCCAGATATGTGTCCTGCGAGCTGGATCCAGGAGCAAGGTAGTGGATGCTTTCTCCCTCAATTGGGGAGGAATGTTTATGTATGATTTCCGCCAATTTGTCTCACAAACCGATGCTTGACAAAAATCAAGCAAGACTAAGCCACAGGCATATTGGTAGTGCCAGATTGGCCTACTCAAGCCTGGTCCCCAAAATTTTTGGGAATTATAGTCCAGCCAGTAATGGCTGTACCCAAGAGCAGGGACCTCCTAGTGAACCCAGTTACAGGGATCCACTACATGAATGTATAACTTGTTGGTCTGCAGATTCTGAGGAGGCCATTTCAAGGCATAGGACTGTCCGAACAAATACAACACAGTTCGGATAACAGATGTCTTGGAGTTCCTATCAACTGTACTATAACTATAAACTAAGTTATAGTGCATCTATAGTGCCAGAGGCGCACTCTCCTCCAATCTGATGCTGGAAGCAGGGCACAGTTCGATAGGAACGCACCCCTTTACAACAAAATTCATGAAGGGAATTTACAATTTAAGACCTCCAAGGCCAAGGTACACTGACACATGGGATGTGAGCGTGGTACAAGCCCTACTTTGACAGTAGGGACCGCCTATAACTAACCCTGAAGGTGGTATGCTGACAAAGAGTCCAGACACTGCAAAAGCTACGGTTGGACTACATGACCACCAATATGAACAACATAACATTCATAATCAGGAACCTGATAAACACAGCAGGCCAGGAATGCCAGGGATGGAGATCCAGTTCTTGGCATATCCAGAGGACCAACGGTTGTGTGGGTGGTAACATACTAACACCACTATCTGAGAGTTACGGAGAATCTCAGAGGCACAGAACAATCGGTCCTCATCAGCCATAAAAAAAAAAAAAAATTTTAAACCACACCAAAAGGTGTTAACTCAAACCATCTCCAGATGGTCAAAAGAGGTAATGGCGGTAGCAGGAGTAAACATTTATATGGTTAAATCTCACTCCACCAGGGCTGCATCTACGTCGGCAGCAAGAGCTATGATGTGCCCCTTGACGACATCCTAGTGGCTGCAGGATGGACGAATGAAATAACGGTCCACCGGTTTTATAACAAACCTATAACCGGACTGGGGGTGTTTGCACGTACCATTTTAAGTTCTGTCCCTTAGTTCCCCCCCAAGGTTGGGAGGGGTAACTTTTTTTTAAACTTTTCTTTCATTTAAAGCATCAGTTTCTTTACTTAACTACGTAATGTCTGAATGCTTTAATGATTACACGCATCCATGGTCAATCCATTCAGTGTGTGACGCCTGGATTCGTAACCGGCGTAAAATCACAGAGCTTTGAAAACTTCACGTAGTCACTCACGTGACTCCGAAGTAAAATAGTAAGATTAAACGAGAACTTACCAGTTTGAAGTTTGATCTTGATTTTATGAGGAGTTACGATGAGCGATTACGTGCCCACCGCTCCCACCCTCATACTATCAAGGTCATATGGAAGTTCTAGTTTCCTCACAATCTTACTATTCTCAGGTCTTCTTTGTATCTGTGATTTAACACCGCTGCTTTGAAGATTGACGCGCACGCAGACGGACGGCCCTTCTTCACGTAATCGCTCATCGTAACTCCTCATAAAATCAAGATCAAAC
This sequence comes from Amblyraja radiata, assembly GCF_010909765.2. Classification (NCBI taxonomy): domain Eukaryota; kingdom Metazoa; phylum Chordata; class Chondrichthyes; order Rajiformes; family Rajidae; genus Amblyraja; species Amblyraja radiata. Next base: position 11,797,276 of record NC_045973.1, read on the forward strand.
TTCAAACTGGTAAGTTCTCGTTTAATCTTACTATTTTATGTCAATGTTGGTTGACCATGAATTAATTGCATAGTTTAGTTTAGTTTAGTTTAGCTTAGATTAGTTTAGTGATACAACGTGGAAACAGGCCCTTCGGCCCACTGAGTCCGCGCACTAACACCATCCTACACACACTAGGGATAAGTTACAATTTTACCAAGCCAACAAACCTGTACGTCTTTGGTAAGTGGGAGGAAACTGGAACACCCGGAGAAAACCCACGTAGTCACAGGAAGAACATACTATCTTCATGCAGACAACACCCGTAGTCAGGATCGGACCCAGGTCTCTGGCGTGGTAAGGCAGCAATTCTACCACCATGCCACTGTGCCACCCTCTGTTCCACTGTGCAACCCTTGGCCCTTGTTGAATGTTTACACCAAAGAATACCAGCACTTATGAAGTGAATCTTCACACTGGGAGCATTTTACAACTCTCAGAGATCAGTGTCATGGTTTAAACGGTGTGATGTTGAAAGCTTCTGGCAGGCTAATAGATCCATTGTCTTCAGCTCCGTACTATTGTTGAAAAGCCTTGTTGAAAAGCCAAGATTAACCACTGACAGAAAACCAATAAAGATTTAGAAACTATCACTCGATCACCCGTAGACAGCCAGATATTAGCAATGAAAAGGCAAGACATTCACCTCCATATCTTTTCTCCTTGGACTGCCTGGAATTTCACTCCAGTCTACTGAGCTGCCAGGAATTGATACACTTCCTCTCCTCCCCACTACAAAGCACACATGCTCAAATGCACGTACGCACCACAAACACGTTCATTTTGAGTCTGAAGAAGAGTCTCGACCTGAAATGTCACCCATTCACAACACGACTTTTACATAGGCGCAGTGGTAGAGTTGCTGCCTTGCAGCGCCATAGACCATGGGTTCGATCCCGATTATGGGGGCTGTCTGTACGGTGATTGTACGTTCTCCCCATGACTGCGTTGGTTTTCTCCGAGATCTTCGGTTTCCTCCCACACTCCAAAGACGTACAGGTTTGCAGATTAATTGGCTTGGGTTTGTATACTTGGTATGTCCTCATTATGTGTAGGATAGTGTTGATGTGCACGGAACATTGGTCAGTGCGGGCTCGGTGGGCTGAAGGGCCTGTTTCCGCGCTGTATCTCTAAACTAAACTAAACATTCCTACTCTCCAGAGATGCTGCCTGTCCCGCTGAGTTACTCCAGCATCTTGTGTCTGACTTACGTTCATTTTGAAGAAGCATCAACTTTTCGTAATGGTTTCGTAATGAGTTATCCACTGTTCTTCTTGCTTTTTGCAAGGACAAACAATGATTAAATAAACCGTGCAGGTAAATTGAACTTGTCATGTCGAGGTGTGTTGCAATATTCATGGCCTCTGGCTGGCAAAACCGATTGCTTCAGTCTTTCTATGATGTGCAAGTTCAGGGCAGGAGATTGCAGTGTGATTTTACCAAGTGCATCTCACCAAATGAAATGTTTGTGTCTAGAGGCACAATTTTGTCAATAAATAGGCAGATGTTCCATGTCCTATACCAGTGGTAACTTGACTCATGCCCAAAGCATCGCGTGCAACTGAAAGACACGAAATCTCCTGTCATTGTGGAGAATTGACCGTAGGGAAGAAATGAGTTGAGCAGCAGATTATGAGGACAGAGACAATTATAGGGAAAGAAATTCTACCGAGTGTATTCTCACTTGGGAAGATAATCAAGGAAGACTATCCGTGCGCTGTCGTTTGGGTTGGTTACGGGGACAGTTGAGTTCAGGTGACAATGAAGCATTTTCAAAAGCAGAGTTGACTGGGGTGAGAGTTGAGGGAAGTTGAGAGTTGGTCGAGGATATGATTAAGGAAACTAAGGACATTGGCAGCAAAGAGAAGGGTGAAGAGAGCAAACAGTATAAATGACCGCGGTGCAGTTAGTAGACCCACTGCCTTGCAGTACGGGACACCTCGGATGAGAATAAAAAATGGGATTAGTGTAATGGGTGGTCAATGGTTAAGCTAGTGTCACTGGGCTAAAAGTATTGTTCCATGCTATATCTCTCCATAATTCTATGAAATTTGATAAGGAACCGCTCTGGAAGAGGTTGCACATGAAGCCTTGGATTCTCCAGCAGTGGCCCAAGTAAGACCAAACACATTAATGAAGGAGCATCAAAATATTCCTCATCACTGCTGCAAAGACCTACTTTAGTGTGTGGAGCCATCACCTTTAGATTTTGAGATACAGTGCTGAAACAGGCTCTTCGGCCCACCGAGTCCACACCCTCCCGCGATCACCCCGTACACTAACACTATCCTACACACACTGGGGACAATTTTCAAATTTTCCAAGCCAATTAACCTACAAACCTGTACGTCTTTGGAGTGTGGGAGGAAACCAGAGCACCCGGAGAAAACCCATGCAATCACAGGGAGAACATACAAACTTTGTATAGACAGCAGCCATAGTCAGGAGCGTATCTGGGGCTTTGGCGCTGTAAGGTGCCAGCTCTACCCCTAAGCCACTGTGTCTCCCTGTACAATTCAATTTTGAACAGTTTTGTTATCTATAGAAGATAGACATAAAAGGCTGGAGTAACTCAGCGGGACAGGAAGCATCTCTGGACAGATGGAATGGGTGACGTTTTGAAACGCTGCCTGTCCCGTTGAGTTACTCCAGCTTTTTATGTCTATCTTCGGTTTAAAACAGCATCTGCAGTTCCTTGCTACACATTTTGTTATCTAAATGAGAATTGCCTGCCTTTTGAGATCACTGTGCATGCCTGGTAGTCTCTGTCCATGTACTGTAGGTGCTTTGTGTAGCAAGGAACTGCAGATACTGGTTTAAATCAAAGACAGACACAAAAAGCTGGAGTAATTCAGCGGGACAGGTAGCATCTCTGGAAATAAGCACAAGAGAAGTGCTTAGTGCACTGATGAACCAAAACAAACATCTAGCATTTATTTTGGAAGTACATAAAATATAATGCAAGTTGGCAGAATCTCTCAACACAAGTAGATGCAGGAAACAGCACATGCTGGAATCTTGAGCAAAACACAAAGCACTGGAGGAACTCAGATGCTGCCTGGTCCACTGAGTTCCTCCGGCACCTGGTGCTTCTTCTCTCAATGCATCTATGGAGCAATTCAAAGTTTGCCCCAAAGGTGGCGGTAGCGCAACAACTGAACCATGCAGAAAATTCTGTTGGAAAATTGTAATGAGGAATTATTTAAATTCATGTCAAAAGTGATGAAAGTTTGGGTCTACGTGACTGGAAATATTCACTGTATCTCATAATGCCTGCAGGAATGTCGTATGCCATGTAATTGTTTATCCTGATTTCAATTTAAATAGCACTGAATGTGAGAATGAACTGTAACTCTGAAGGCACTGCTGGCTCGGTCCCTTCTAAATTATCGCGTGGTTTAGGTTTAGGTTTTTGATTGTCATGTGTGCTGAGGTACAGTGAAAAGTTTTGTTTTCCATGCAAACATATGAGATATACTGCACATATCGTGACCGCCCTATACTACACATAGGGTGGTCAAGGTGGCACAGCGGTAGAGTTGCTGTCTTACAGCGAATATAGCGCCGGACACCCGGGTTCGATCCCGACTATTGGGTGCTGTCTGTACAGAGTTTGTACGTTCTCCCCGTGACCTGCGTGGGTTTTCTCCAAGATCTTCAGTTTCCTCCCACACTCCAAAGACGTGCAGGTTTGCATGTTAATTGGCTTGGTAAATGTAAAAATTGTGCGTGTAGGATAGTGTTAATGTGCGGGGATCGCTGGGCGGCGCGGACACGGTGGGCCATAGGGCCTGTTTCCACGCTGTATCTCTAAACTAAATTAACCCTAAATACAACCACATCAAACTCCAATTCAATAGGTAGAGCAAAGGGGAAGATACGGAGTGCAGAATATAGTGCTCAGCATTGTAGGCCATCAGTTGCATAGAAAATGTCCAAGGTCCACAATGGGGTGGCGGTGAATCGGACAGTACCCTAGCTTATGGAGGAACCATTCAAAAGAGAGGAGGAGAACTCAACAGATCAGGCAGCATCTCTGGAGAAAAGGGAATAGGTGATGATTCGGGACTAAAACCCTCTACATACTGAGAGTCACTCATTTCAATCAGATGTGAGGAGGAATTTCTTCTTTTGAAAGATTATGAATCTTTGGAATTCCCTACACAGAGAGCTGTGGAGGCAGAGATTGGTAAACATTTAAACTACAAGGGTTTTCAAAAGAGAGTTAGATTTAGCTCTTAGGGCTACCGGAATCAAAAGTTATTGGGGGATAAAGCAGGAACGGGGTACTGATTTTGGATGATCAGCCATGATTATATTGAATGACGGTGCTGGCTTGAAGGGTCGAATGGCCTACTCCTGCACCTATTTTCTATGTTTCTATGAAGGGTAAGGTGATGCGGCAAGGAAGTGGCGTAGAAAGGAACTGCAGATGTTGGTTTATACCGAAGATAGAGACAAAGTGCTGGAATATCTCAGCGGATCAGGCAGCATTATTAGAGGAAATGGATGGGTGATGTTTCAGGTCGGGACCCTTCTTCAGACTGGGTGAGAATATGAAGAAGACTCCCGACACAAAACGTCACCCACCTTTTTCCTCCAGAGATGCTGCCTGACCTGCTGAGTTACTCCAGCACTTTGTGTCTATCTTCAGCAGGGAAATGGTTTTGACACATTCAATCTGACCTTTTGCCTTTGGGAGATTTCTTTCAACATGGCAGATTTAATTTTGATACAGTAATACTTACATTTAGAGAAAACATTTACTCTTTATCATTACTGCATTAATTTTGATAACTGTCTGTCTTCAAAATGAAAATGGGAAAAAAAACTAGTATTTACAGACCATTTCTATTACCTTTATCATTTATAGATGATCAGTTCTGGAAGTTATACCATTTTTATTTTACTTCATGGTGTTTGATTGTGGCTGGGTTTATTGCATTTCATTTCTGGGGGTGGCACGGTGGCGCAGCGGTAGAGTCGCTGCCTTACAGCGCCAGAGACCATGGTTCGATCCTGACCACCGGTGCTGTTTGCATGGAGTTTGTACGTTCTCCCTGTGACCGTGTGGGTTTTCCCAGTGTGCTCCGGTTTCCTCCCACACTCCAAAGATGTGCAGATTTGTAGGTTAATTGGCTTTGGTTAAAGATTGTAAATTGTCCCGGGTGTCTAGGGTAGTGTTAGCGTACGAGGATCGCTGGTCGGCGTGGACTCGGAGGTCCAAAGGGCCTGTTTCCACGCAGTATTTCTAAACTGAACGAAACTATTGGGACTATATGTCCATATCCACATCGAATCTGTGTCAAATGCACCATCCCCCACTACTTGCTGCTCCTGTTATTTCTTAATGTCAAAGGTTAACACAGCTCTGAGTCAAAGTGAATGAAGTGTGGATTGAGAGAAGCATGTTCCTATTGTAAACTGTTTGTATAATGTCATCCAGCAGATCGGCGGTCATATTTTTTTGACCTCTGAGTTCCAAGTTATTTGCAGTCATTTTCAGCTCGTCCGTCAGCCTGAAACAATGCATTACATAGATAGTACAGGAAGTAGGAATGTTTTTTTAATACTGTAAGTGTCAGATTCAGCTGATCTTTGTAGGAAGAATCCTTTCCATTCTCTGACCTGAGTCCTGTGTGGTAGTGGACAACTTATTACTGACGAGTCAAGGACCAGTCCACCCAGTCACTCCCTCTTCTCCCCTCTCCCATCAGACAAGAGGTACAGAAGTATGAAAACGCACACCTTCAGGTTTAGGAACAGTTTTTTCCTAGCTGTTATCAAGCATCCTTCTTGTGTGAGGCAACCAGAACTGCACACAGTACTCAAAATGCAACCAAACCAAAATCCTATAAAGGATTTAGTGCAACGTGACTTCCTGATTTTTATACACGGTGCCCCGATCAAGGCAAGCGCACCATACTTCTTCTTCACCACTTGTGCTGCCAAGTTTCCTATGGATTTGGACCGGAAGATCCCTCTGTGTTTTAGACACAAAAAGCTGGAGTAATTCAGCGGGTTGGGCAGCATCTCTGGAGAAAAGAAATAAGTGATATTTCGGGTCGAGACCATTCTTCAGATTATTCCTTTTCTTCCGAAATGCTGCCTGACCCACTGAGTCAGCATTTTGTGCCAATCTTCAGTGTAAACCAGCATCTGGAGTTCCATCTGACATAGACTCCCTCTGCGTTTCTGTTGACTTCCAATTAAGTACCCAAACTTATATTGTACAGCCACCACAGTGGGATATTAATTCAGGTTGTAGGTTTGTTTGGTTTGTTAGTCCAGGCTTCTGGGCACAACTGTGGTGAACCACAGTTCCACCACCATCCACCAGTAGAGTTACAGTCTGACCCGATTACACAATTTGACACGTCATCTCAGAATTAAGATTCTAGCTGGGCAAAACCAAGACAGTAGAAACCCACAGATCGCCTTGCCCGAGCATTGATCAAGAGTGGCACACTGGTGCAGCTGGTCGAGCTGCTGCCTCTCAGCACAGGAGCCCAGGGTTCAATCCTGACCGTGGGTTGCTCTCTATGTGAAGTTTGCACGTTCTCCCTAGGTTTCTTCCAGGTGCTCTGGTTTCTTCCCAAGTCCCAAAGGTTTGTTAGTTAATCGGCCTCCCAGTGTATAGGGTGTGGATGTAGATGTGGTCTGAAGAAGGGTCTTGACCCAAAGGGTCACCTATTCCTTTTCTCCAGAGATGCTGCCTAACACGCTGAGTTACTCCAGCTTTTTGTGTCTATCTTCGGGCTGCTTATGTAGGATGTTATAGAACGAGTGCGTATGGGCGATCAAAGGTCAGTGTGGACTCGGTGAGCCATTTCCACACAGTAGCTATCAGTCAGCTCGGCACACAATAGCAAAATTATTATCATACAGTAATGATAAATTACATATTATGTGGCTGTGTTTTGTATCCAGGTTATTTATATTACAGTTGTAATCTATAAACTATTTAGTGTTTAATACATCCACCCGTATACAGGCAATCACAGTGCCTCACCCCTACCTTGTCTCCAGCTTACTACTTTCCTTTCCCTTCCAACCAAGCACCACTACAACAAAGGTCCTGCACTCTTGTTCACATTTTTATTCTACTGCAGTTGATTTTGTGTTTCCATGTTGCAAGCACGAAGTGCCTGCCATTTTTGTCTTTGTTCTGCCTCCTGTGGTAAGGTGTTCAATGTCTGTGCAAAATGTATCTCCATCTTGGCTTTGTTTTACCACACCTTCTGTGGTTCTCGGTGAATGTGTAGTCTGTGTATGAGAGAGAGAGAGAGAGAGAGAGAGAGACACTGAGACAGGGAGACAGAGGGAGAGAGTGAGACAGGCAGAGACGGAGACAGGGAGAAAGAGGGAGAGACAGAGAGTGAGAGATAGTGTGTGTGAGAGTGAGAGGGGGGGAGAGAGAGCGGGAAACAGAGAGATAGAGACAGAGAGACGTTGAGACAGAGAGAGAGAGAGAGAGAGAGACTGCATGTGGCATGTACATTTGTGTGTACATGGTTGAGTGTGTGTGAGAGTTTGTATTTGCATGTACATGTGTGGGTACATGATTATGTGTGTGTGGGTGCATGTATATGTTAGAGTATGTGTGCTTACATGCATGTGTACATATCCATGTATATATACATGATGCACACTTGAGGTTTTGTGTTGCCATGGCAGCAGCTGGTGGAAGTAGTTGGGTGGAGCTGTTAGTAAATCTGTCAGGTGGAGTATGCATTGGTTGCTGTATTCAATCTTTCCCTCAGATTCCTGAATAAAGCCGTACGTGTGGTCAATTAATAAATCAAGAGGCTCAGAATCACGGGTTGCTTTGTGAGAACAGTTCGTTTAGTTCAGTTTAGTGGTACAGTGCGGAAACAGGCCCTTCGGCCCACCGAGTCTGTACCGACCAGCGACCCCCACACACCAACACTATCCTACACACACTAGGGGCAATTTACATTTATACCACAGAGTGTGGAAGGAAACTGAAGATCTCGGGGGGGAAAGAAACCCCCACGCAAGTCACAGGGAGAACGTACAGACAGCACCCGTAGTCAGGATCGAACCCGGGTCTCTGGCGCTGTAAGGCAGCAACTCGATCCACTGCGCCACCGTGCCGCCCAGTTATAACAAGTCAGCAAAATCAGGCTATGCAGGGTTAAAATACACAGCTGATAAATGCATCGCCGCATACCATTTGGAGAGAACGCAAAATGTGTTACGTATTAGCTGTTTTTCTTAACAGAGAATTGTAAAGGTAAACCATCCATCATCTACTATAGGATGAATGACTGGGGCTGTTTAAGTAAAGCCAGTAGTACAGAGATAAAACAAATGCCTAATTGTGATTAATTCATCCAGTTTCTCAGGTAGCGCTTGCCCATTCTAAACTCATCAGAGTTCATTTTTACCCCTAATTAAAGCCAATGCTGTTCAAATGATTCCTCTATGTCCGTTCAGTAATTTAATTAGTGTTGCTGTCATTCAGCCAGTTGGCGGATTCTCCAGATCGCAGCCAAGGCACAGCGATTTAATGAGGGTCGTTTCTTTGCTGGGACATCAATACTCATTGGAGCTATTCCCGAAAGGCATGAAACAGGAATGATTTTGAAATGCCCTGCAGCCAAATGGTAGAAACATCAGCTCAGTTCAGTCGACTGCGCTGCACTGACAATTGGAGCCTTACCTGCCCCATCCATCTCCACCCATCCCCATAACCTCATTCTGGAAAGCATATACATTCGTAGTGTAGGAGGCAACATACAATACAATACACAATACAATACAATTCAATACAATTCAATTTATTGTCATTTGGATCCCTTGAGGTCCAAACGAAATGCCGTTTCTGCAGCTATACATTACAAACAAATAGACCCAAGACACAACACAGTTTACATAAACATCCATCACATCGCTGTGATGGAAGGCCAAAAAAACTTATCTCTCCACTGCACTCTCCCCCCCGATGTCAGAGTCAAAGTCAAAGCCCCCGGCGGGCGATGGCGATTGTCCCGTGGCCATTAAAGCCACGCCGGGTGATGCAAGGTCGCACACCGGGTACTTGGTGTTAGAGCCCCCGGCGGGCGCTCGCAGTCCCGCAGCCATTCCAAGCCGCGCGGGGCGATGGTGTAAGGCCCCGCTCCAGGAGATCTTCAACCCCGCAACTCGGGCGGGAGGAGTCGCCGTTGCGGGAGCCCGGAAAAGCGGTCTCCCCCCAGGGACCCGCGGGCTCCCGGTGTCGCCGTCCGCCAAACCCGCAGTTGCAGCCACCGAATCTCCGGGGGTCGGGCCGCAGCAGCGTCCACCACCGCTCCACCCGCTCTGGACTCGGCCAGCTCCGCGACGGTGAGGTGAGTAGTCGGCACCAGAGCCCCCGGTCTTCCTGTTGGAGGCCGCTCCTCGTTGCAGCCCCAACGACAACGGAGACCCGACAAAGAAAAGGTCGGGTCTCCCGTGCAGGGAGAGATTTAAAAGTTACCCCCTCCCCCCCACACCACCCCACCCCCCCCCCCCCCACACACATACCCCAACAAAAATAACAAAAACTACATAAAAACATAGACATAAAATAATAAAAACGCAGACGGACTGCAGAGGCCGCTGCTGACGAGAGTCGCGCCGCCCACATATTAGCATGGATAGAAGGTTTGCTGACCAAAGGAAGAAGAGACAGAAATAGTCCTGTTTTCCTTGTTGTCAAGATCTCCTGGTTGTTCCATTACAGTACATTTGACCATTAAACACTCCCTTTTTGGTAGGAAAAATAAAGAATTACTAAAATGATTAAAGATTGAGAACTGTGCATGAGGAGAGATCTGAATGTCTTTGTGGATTATTCAAAAACAGCTGGCAATCAGGTCTGCAATTAATCAAGAAAGCTAACAGATTGCTGGGGGAATTGATTAAAAGATAGGGGCATTCTTCTTGTGTTGTATCAGACACTGGCAAGAACATGTGTAGGAAGGAACTGCAGATGCTGGCTTAAACCGAAGAGAGGCGCAAAATTCTGAAGTAACTCAGTGGGACAGGCGGCATCTCTGGAGAGAAGGAATGGGTGACGATTCGGGTTGAGACCCTTCTTCAGACATGAGAACATATCAGGAATGCTGTCCAGTATTGGACTCCTTATTTATGGAAAGGATGGAAACGTGGTGGAGCCATTTCAGAGAGGGTTTGCTGGGGCAAATGTTTGAAATGGTCCAGATAGTATTCTGAGACAGATATTAAGTTACATTTAGGCAAGGCAAGGCAAGGCAACTTTATTTATATAGCACATTTCATACACGAGGCAGACTCAAAGTGCTTCACATACAAACATGTCATACAATAAATGAAATAATAAAATGAAATAAAATAGAAGAACTAAAAGAAAAGAAAAACAAAATTAAAAATGCATTATAAAAAGTGCAAAAGTTAAAAGTGCAATGTAGTTAAGATTTAGCTGAAAGCTAAAGTAAACATAAAAGTTTTCAGTCTTGTTTTAAAAGTGGTCAAAGTTGAGGCAAGTCTTAAATCTTCAGGAAGTTTATTCCAGCTATTTGTTGCATAGTAACTAAATCCTGCTTTCCCATGTTTTGTATTTACTCTGGGAATCACTAGCAGATTGGTTTCAGAAGATCTTAGCGGTCTAGAAGGCTTATATAGTGGAAGCATGTCAGTGATATACTTTGGCCCTAAACCATGTAGTGATTTATAGGTGAGCAGCAGGATTTTAAAATCAATTCTCTGACATACAGGGAGCCAATGTAAGGATTTAAGAATTGGTGTAATATGCTCAAATTTTTTGGTTTTTGTTAGAACTCTAGCAACAGCGTTCTGAACAAGCTGTAGCTGCCTGACAGTTTTTTTTGGAAGACCTGCAAGGAGACCGTTGCAATAATCTAGCCTACTATTAATAAAGGCATGTATAAGTTTTTCTAAATCTTGAGCTGACATGAGTCCTCTTAATCTTGCTATGTTTTTGAGGTGATAGTAGGCCGATTTTGTTACTGATTTGATGTGACTGTCGAAATTTAAATCTGAATCCATAATGACCCCAAGATTTCTGGCTTTGTTTGAAGTTTTCAGGGACAGAGAGTGAAGGTGTTGGGTTACTTTAAGCCTTTCTTTTTTAGCACCAAAAACAATTATCTCCGTTTTGTCCTTATTTAGTTGGAGAAAATTTTGGCACATCCAGTCTTTGACTTGCTCAATGCACTGGCACAACAGATCTATGGGGCGATAATCATTTGGTGATAGCGCTACATAGATTTGAGTGTCATCGGCATAGCAGTGGTGGTCAATATTATTATATCGCATGATTTGCCCTAGTGGGAGCATGTAGATGTTGAATAAAGAGGGCCCTACTGAAGTTGATAAGATTGAGAGAGGACACGATTGAAATATATACAGTATATAGTGACGAGATGGATGGTTCCTTTTGTGGGAGAATTTAGAATTAGTGTCACTGTTTTAAAATAAATGGTCGCCAATTTAAAGGGCCTGTCCCATTTTCCCGAGTTATTCACCATTTTCTCCCGAGTTTTCCCCTTGATTCAAACTCGCAGAATATTTGTAACGAGTCCGTAAGAGGCCGTAGGAGCCCGTAGATATATCGTAGCGTTCGTTACGCCAGCTGTACATAATCGGGGCATCAGGTAAGTTGCAATTTTTCTCCTCCCAACTATTTTTTTACTCGTGGACATTCTTTATCAGGCTGGAAAAAATGTCCCGACTTACCTGATGCCCCGAGTACCTACAGCTGGCATAACAAGCGTTACGATATATCTACGGCCTCCTAGGGACTCGTTACGAACATTCTGTAAGTTTAAATCAAGGGGAAAACTCGGGAGAATTTGTGAATAGAAACATAGAAACATAGAAAATAGGTGCAGGAGTAGGCAATTCGGCCCTCGGGAAATAACTCAGGAAAGTGGGACAGGCCCTTAAGAGAGAGAATAGGTGAATTTCTCTCAGAGAGTCATTAATATTTGGAACCCTCTTCCTCAATGGCCAATTGAAGCAAAGACTGTAAATATCTTAAGGCAAAGATTAATAAGCAAACAAGTGAAAGGTTACCGGGGAAGGACAGAATACAGAAACAGCCACGATCTTATTAAATGGTGGAGTAGACTTGAGAGGCAGACTGATTCACTCCCGCTCCTAATTTGTACGTTCATATGCTCATATCAACAGATTTAACTTTAGATGAGCATTAGTAGGGGAATGAAACAAGTTCAAAATGCAATTAAGCATCAAACCTTTGAAGAGACACTATATTCCAAATATCATAAATATTATTTTGGTCAAATATTGTTGCTGAAATATTCTCTTATCCTGCTAGTTTTTTTTCATTTACCTATTCAGAATTTAGAAATAAATAGTATTTTATCGGTAGATTGTACAGGTCCACCACCGATTTTCCCGCACACTTGGTTCCAGAGCCTTTCTGGATTATCTGATTAGCCGGATCAACAGAGATCACGGCCTCCGAGAGAACAGTACACATAGGCCACCGGGGAGCCGAGATACCAGCCCACTAAGTCGGCCTCAAACGCTGGCTATGGGAACGGATCCGCCAGCTCTGGCTGGGCCACAGTTCTGGAGTCGCACTTGCTTTTTCTGCCTGAGTAGAATGATTTAGAGGCGGCACGAAGGTGCAGTGGGAGAGTTGTTTCCTTACAGCACCATTGACCTGGGTTCGATCCTGCCCACGGGTGTTCTCTGTATGGAGTTTGTACGTTCTCCCCGTGACCGCGTGGGTTTTCTCCGGGTGCTCCGGCTTCCTCCCCCACTCCCAGGGCTGTCTTAAAGCATGGGCACGCTGGGCAGTTGCCCGGGGCCCCACGAGCATAGGGGCCCCATGCTAATCTATGTATTGGAGAATGTTATTGTAGAACATGAAAACGGAGAAGAACATCGCAAGTGCATGACGGCATATTTGATTCGGCATAAAGAAACTGGAAGTGTCGGGGCCCTAGTGCACTGCTTTGCCCAGGGGCCTATTATGCTGTTAAGATGGCTCTGCCCAAAGACGTACAGCTTTGTAGGTTACTGGTAATTGGCCTCGGTAAAGATTGTAAATTGTCCCTAGTGTGTAGGATAATATTAATGTACAGGGATCGCTGGTCGGCGCATACACGGTGTACGCAGGAAATAGGAAAGCCTATTTCCTCGCTGTATCTCTAAAACTAGGAACTAGATATATTTGCTGTTGCTACTGAAACAGTCAGCCTTGAGCAACACATCCCGACAAAGTGAAATATTTTTAAAATACGCATTCAAAATTGTCCTTAAGAGCACAATCAGAGAATCAACTGACAGAAATTAGATAGTTAAAATAGAATTTAGATTTTGGAAAATAAAAAAAACAATCCATCACTCTGAGGAAGGGTCCGGACCAGAAAATATGCCTGTCCATTCCCTCCACAGATGCTGCCTGATACGTTGAATTCCTCCAGAGCTTTGTGTTTTGCTCAAGATTCCAGCACCTGCAGTTTCTTCATTAGTTCATAGGTTATAGCAGATTTAGGCCATTCGGCCCATCAAGTCCACTCTGCCATTCAATTATGGCTGATCTATCTTTCCCTCACAATCCTATTTTCTTGCATTCACATAACAACCTACACCCGTACTAATCAAGAATCTGACAATTTCCAGCTTTATAATGTCTATTGACGTGGCCTCCACAGCCTTCCATAGCAATGAAGTATGCAGATGATACAACGGTGATTGGCCTCATCAGCAACAACGCTGAGTCGGCCTATAGGGAGGAGGTCCAGCGTCTAGCAGCATGGTGCGCTGACAACAACCTGGCCCTTAACTCCAAGAAGACCAAGGAGCTCATTGTAGACTTCAGGAAGTCTAGGGGCGGCACGCACACCCCCATCCACATCAACGGGACGGAGGTGGAACGTGTTTCCAGCTTCAGGTTCCTGGGGGGTCAACATCTCCGATGACCTCTCTTGGACCCACAATACCTCAACTCTGATCAAGAAGGCTCACCAGCGTCTCTTCTTCCTGAGGAGACTGAAGAAGGTCCATCTGTCTCCTCAGACCCTGGTGAACTTCTACCGCTGCACCATCGAGAGCATCCTTACCAACTGTATCACAGTATGGTATGGCAACTGCTCTGTCTCCGACCGGAAAGCACTGCAGAGGGTGGTGAAAATTGCCCAACGCATCACCGGTTCCTCGCTCCCCTCCACTGAGTCTGTCTAAAGCAAGCGTTGTCTGCGGAGGGCGCTCAGCATCGCCAAGGACTGCTCTTACCCCAACCATGGACTGTTTACCCTCCTACCATCCGGGAGGCGCTACAGGTCTCTCCGTTGCTGGAGCAGCAGGTCCAGGAACAGCTTCTTCCCTGCGGCTGTCACTCTACTCAACAATGTACCTCGGTGACTGTCAATCACCCCCCCCACCCCACCCCGGACACTCCTCCCACAGGAAAAACACTATGTCTGTATACATGTAAAAAGATTTATTTATTGAAATCATATTCTATGTCGCTCTTCCAGAGAGATGTAACTGCATTTCATTGTCTGTACTGTACACTGACAATGACAATTAAAGTTGAATCTGAATCTGAATCTGAATCTGAATGAACTCCACTGACTCATCACCCTCTGACTAAATAAATTCCTCCTCATCTCCTTTCTAAAGATACATCCTTTTATTCAGAGTCTATGGCCCCTGGTTCTAGCCTCTCCCACTAGTGGAAACATCCTCATCGCACCCACTCTATCCAGGCCTTTCACTATTCGGTAAGGTTCAATGAGGTCCCCCCTCATCTGTCTAAACTCCAGTGAGTGCAGGCCCAGTGCCGTCATCTCCTGCAATCACTTTTCAAGCAAGATCGACAAACCTATCTAGAAAATGGTCGTGCCATTATATTATGGCACGACCATAATATAATGGGGAGGCACAGTGGTGGAAGAGTAGAGTTGCTGCCTTACAACGCCGGAGAACCGGCCCGATCCTGACCACGGTTACTATTGTTTGAGTTTGTACGTCCTCTCTATGACCGTGTGGCTTTTCTCCTGGTGCTCCGGTTTCCTCCTGCACTCATAAGACATGCTGGTTTGTAGGTTAATTGGTTTCTGTAAAAAAAATTGTCCCCAGTGTGTAAGATGGAGCTAGTGTAGGGGGTGATTGCCCATCGGCGCGCACTCGGTGGGTGGAGGGGCCTGTTTCCGCGCTGTATCTCTCAAATGAAAAATATATAGTTGCCAGCGCAAAGCTGAGAGGCCAGATGTTAAGCAAGTCTGTCTGATCCTCAGCTCAGGTCTTTGTGTGCTTCCCCTGCCTGGACGTGTTGCCAAATCCTACAGCAGGGGGTCAACATGTTGGCCAGGGAACTGGCAGCTAAAATTAATGCAATCTGGCCCATTAGCACAGATAGAATAATGGCCCAGACATGAGTCGCTGCCCTGAGGAGAGGAGGTCACAGATTTAGAGACGAACAGCCAATTTAAACATTCGTTACACCCCAACCCTCGCAAGTGACACTGTTCAACCAGCCTAGCTCACGTAACAAGTATTTTCTCACCTTCTCTGAGTGTGAGTGACGTGCATTAGCTGTGCGAACCCAATAGCATGCAAAATGCTTTGACCCTCCACTTGATCCTTTAATCCCTTCACACCACTTTACAAGATTTCTGTAACCACCTTTAGTAATGCCTGAAAGCACTCAGTGTGAAGCTGCTCTCTCCACTGGCCATCTGTGTATACTTTTGCCTGTAACTGGATCTCCTTGAGTAAACAGACCTCTGAAGTCACCCTGGTCCCAAACTTCTCGCTGCAATAACACTGAGGCTGTTTTCAATTCAGTGCTACCAAAGGGTTCGAGAAATACTAATATTTTTCTGCAGAGGCATGAAAAGCAATTCCTGAATAAATATCCAGCATGCGTCGCCCACAGGTGAAGGGAATCCAGATAAACACGAGGGAGAAAGGAATAGACTGACGGGGTGAGATGAAGGAGAGAGTAATCATTTAGTGCAGCATAAGCACTGCCACAGATCATTTATACCGAATGAGGCGTTTCAGTCATGTAGTCCTTGTCATTCGGGACTATGGTTAGGCCGCATATAGAGTACTGTGTTCGACCCGAAACACCACCCATTCCTTCTCTCCAGAGATACTGCCTGACCTGCTGACTTACTCCAGTTTTCTGTGTCTATCTTTGGTGTAAACCAGCATCTGCTGTTCCTTCCTGCACGTATAGTGTTCAGTTCTGGTTGACCCAATACAGGAAGCATGTGAAGGCTTTGGAAAGGGTGCAGGGAATTAGGATTTGGAAGTATTAGCTGCAGGGAGAGGTTGAACAGACTTGGATTGTTTTCTCTGGAATGCTGGTGATTAAGGGAAGGATTGAAAGAAAGAAATCAAATTTTATTCTGAGATTATGCCCACAGGATTCTGGACTTGCATGAGAAAACAAAATCCTCTTGGCATTTGCCCTGTCTACACCGACAAATCTTAAATAATTCACTGAGATGATCTCTCAACCTTCTAAACTCTTGAGTGGTAGAATCCCAATCTGGTTCACCTTTCCTGATCATCCGAGCACATTTTCCCTGAATCGTTTCCAATGAAATATACATTTCTCAAGATAGTTTAGTTTGGTTTAGTTTGGAGATATAGTGCGGAAACAGGCCCTTCGGCCCACGGATTCAGCACCGACCAGCAATCCCTGCACTTTAAAAAGATCCCACACACACTGGGGACAATTTACATTATACCAAAACCAATCAACCTACGTCTTTGGAGTGTGGGAGGAAACCAAAGATCTCAGAGAAAACCCACGTGGTCACAGGGAAAATGTACAAACTCCTTACAGACAGCACCCATTGTTGGGATTGAACCTGTGTCTCTGGTGCTGTAAGTCAGCAGCTCCACCGCTGCTCCACCACCGTCAGAAGGGCCAACATTTTTTGCAGTATCTGGATATAAGCGACTTTGGAAATGGCCCCAAAACCTGGCGGGGCTTGCATGTGTTAATATGCAAAAATAATTTCTCTATGTAGTTGCACAGGTGACAAATAAAGCATCTTTGTACCATTGAAGCATAGCTCAGTTTAAGTGATATATATCCTCGAGTTTCTGTGCTATGGCCCCTATCCATGTTATCCAGAAATGTTGCCCAACACTTTGTGTCTTTCTTTGTAAACCAACATCTGCAATTCCTTGTTTCTCTATCAATACCTCACTCTGTTCACATGGATAGGGGCAGATTTAGATGGATATTGGCCAAATGCAGGTTGGTGGGACTAGTGCAGATGGGACATGTTTGCCGGTGTGGGTAAGTTGGGCCGAAAGGGCCTGTTTCCACGCTGGAAGACTCTATGACTGTAGTTTGTATCCTCCTTTCCAGACTATGGTTGTGTTATTCATAAATTTGACTACATGGCATTATGTTCCTTCCTCCAAATCATTAATACTGTAAATAGTTATAGTCGCAGCACTGATCTCCGGGGAACCCCAGTGATAATAGGCTGCCAACCTGGAAATGAATCCCTTATTCCTACTCACAGCTCCTTGCCTGTTAAACAATTCTCAGCCCATCCCCAAGGATTATTTTGGTTCCTTAATAGCGACCAATTTCCAAGCTATTTATCATTGATGCGTTCATTTTTCTTGCAACGTAGGAGTCAGTAGATCTCACATCTTACAAATTCTTCCTTCGTATAATGATTGCAGGAGTCGTTTAAACAAATCATTTGGGACCAAGTTAAATAGGTAACAGCAGGAGTGGCGGCAAACCAGCCATTATTATCCCAAGGGTTCAAACCAACAGTAAAGAAGGCTAATGTGTAGGCCAACAATAAACTGGCCCTGATAATACCAAACCTCTGTGATTTACAACTATTGAATAACTTAAACACATTTCCTCTATTTGTTTCCCAGCAGTAACTTGTCTATAAAATAAAATCTTTTGAATATACCCATTGCTGAATCTAATGAAATGACCATTTACTTCAAGTAACCCTTGCTTTCCCCCTCTCTCCATCCCTCCCCCATCCTAATTCTCCGTCTTTCACAGTTCTCCTGATTAAATTTTGCTGATTGTGTGCCTCGTTGTCACCTTCTCCTCAGCTAACAATGAAACATTCTACATTTTCCTTGACCATCAACCCCTTTGATTTCCCATTTTCACACCCTACCCTTCCATAACTATGTCTCCCTCTCCCCTGACTCTCAGTCTGAAGAAGGGTCTCGATCCGAAGCGTCATTCATCCCTTCTCTCCAGAGATGCTACCTGTCCCACTGAGTTACTCCAGTATTTTGTGTCTATCTTCAGTGTAAACCAGCATCTGCAGTTCCTTCCTACACAAAATGACCATTTAGTTTAGAGATACAGCTTGAAAACAGGCCCTTCAGCCCTTCGAGTCCGCACCGACCAACTATCGCCCGTACACTAATTCTATCCTACACCTTATGGATGATTTACAGAAGCCAATTAACCTACAAACCTGCTCGGCCTTGGAGTGTGGGAGGAAGCCAGAGCAGCCAGAGAAAACCCACGTTATCACGGGGAAAACGGACAAATTCCATACCGACAACACCCACAGTCAGGATTGAAACTGGGTGTCTGGCGCTGTAAAGGGGCTGTCCCACTTGGGCGACCAAATGCACGAGTTCTAGCGAGTTTGCCCTCGACTCATACTCGCAACATGGTCGATACGTAGGTCTTTGTAACTCTCCTTCATGCTCGAGAGTAGTCCCCGTGTACTCGAGGCCTCAGCTAGGTCGCGGCGTATATTTCAAAATGTTGAAAAATGCCCGCGAGTAAAAAAAGGCCGCCATGGAAAAAATCGATACTTTTTTACTCATAGGTTTAGTCATAGTAGGTCGTAGTAGGTTGGCATGTTAGTCGTAGGTAATCAAGGGTAGTCAAAGGTAATCAAAGGTAGGCGAAGGTAGTCGGAGATAGTCTTCACCATAGTTGAAGGGAGGTCGAAGGAGATCGGAGGAGGTCGTCTTCACTCTCCACTATTCAGTGTCCAATTTTCCCGGTTAGTCGTAGCTAGTCAAAGCTAGTCTTCAACATAGACGAAGGAGGTCGAAGGAGGTCTTCAACATGACATTTTTTCAAACTCTCCTAAGCTCTTCTAAACTCGCTAATTAGGTCGCCCAAGTGGGGCATCCCCTTAAGGCAGCAATGTTGAATGCTGTAATGTTTCTGAAACAGGATATATAGTTAGATTTAGCCTATACATTATTTTTCAATTACATGCAACATCTTAGATATTGCATTTACCTTGTAGGAAGAATAAGCTACCACATGCAAAATGACCTCACTCAATCCTTCCCAATGAAAAAATGTAATAGGGTCCTTCCAGCCCCTCCAGCCCACTGATGACTCGAAGCCTGTATCAATAAAAGAGGAAGCTCTGCTCACTTCTTAAACCATTGAGCTGGATTATGCTGACATAATGTCCTTCCCCAGATGACCAGCCTGATCATGCCCTCGCTCACATGCCAGATACCAAGGGCTTATGTGATTGATGCATTGTGGGCTTGTCCATTGGCATGGTTTGGGTGCCATCTTGACAGCAACTAATGTAATGTGTAGTGCGGTTTCCCAAGCATTGTTCAATATCCCGAGCATTGATTCCTTATTTACACTCAGTCAGCTGTGTTGGGTGGCCACATGGTTTACCTGCCCCTTACCAGAATCCTGAAGCAGTCACTTTATTCTGAGCGTAATAACAAGGAACTGCAGTTGCTGGTTTATACCGAAGACAGACACAAACTGCTGCAGAGTTGACTCTGGAAGAGATCGCTGGGATGATTGAGAAACAGGTGCAAGGATGTGCTTAATGTCCCCTTGAAGAAATTGCAATATGCTATCGGACTCTCTCTGAAAGGGAAGGGCGTTCAGGTTGGTATTGAGAACCTCGAGACCAGGCACCGCGAGCTCACAGCAGCCCTTTATTATCGATGGAAGGAATGTGCAACCTCACAAACTATCTCCCGTTCGCCCTGCAGATGACAGCCTGCCCCAGCTGAAGAACCATCTGCCGTTCCCACATTGGACTCACCAGCTGCATCAATGCCAATAAAACCCAGAGTAGAAGCAAGTCATCCTTGATCCCAAAAGGACTGGCAGCATGGTGGCACACTGGTAGACTTGCTGCCTCACAGCGCCAGAGAACCGGGTTCAATCCTGACTACGGGTGCTGTCTGTACGGATGTCGGTTCATTCTCCCCGTGATCCTATGGGTTTTCTCCGAGTGCTCCAGCTTCCTCCCACACTCCAAAGATGCACAGGTTTGTAGGTTAATTGGCTTCGGTAAAAAATTCTCTCTATTATGTAGTACAGTCTCAGCGTGTGGGGATCGCTGGTCGGCACCGACTTGGTGGGCTGATGGGCCTGCTTCCGCGCTGTATCTCTGAACAAAGACTGCCCAATAATAATAATAAGAAAAATAATCCAGGCATGAATAATGTTGGGCACCCTGCTGCTGCAAGCAGTGAATGAACAGCAGAGCAAGAGATGACTGCACGCAGAGAGCAGGCAGCATGAAGCTGGCAACCTGCCTGCGGTGTAATCAACAGGCAAGAGTTAATCATGCACGGTCTGCGAACACTGCACCTGTCTTCGGGAGCTTAGGTTTAGCTTTTCAGGCTTAGAGACACAGCGTGGAAACAGGCCCTTCGGCCCACCAAGTCCATGCCGACCATCGATCACCCATACACTAGCACTACCAGATGTTGGTTTACCCTGAAGATAGACACAAAATTCTGGAGTAACTCGGCAGGTCAGGCAGCATCTACACACTTTGCGGACAATTTACAGAGGCCAGTTAACTTGCAAACCTGTACGTTTCTGAAGCATAGGAGGAAACCGGAGCACTCGGAGAAAACCCACGCGGTCACAGGCAAAACATACAAACTACGTACACACAGCGCCCGTGGTCTGGATCGAACCCGGGTCTCTGTTGCTGTAAGGCAGCAACTCTACCGCTGCGCCACTGCGCCGCCCAAAGGTTCCATTTGAAAACCCAAAACATCCCACCGCAGCCAGCAAGAGAACCTGTGGATAGGATTACGGACACAATGTTACCATCAGCAACTGGAAATATCCACATGGTGTGGATAGTGTGAGTGAGCACATACAACTACTCTGTGAGTCAAGCTTGTTATTGTAAGCTAATCTGGTGGATTTTCATTAGTATTAAACAGAATGAAGAGGTTGTGTGTTGAGCCAGGATAATTCTTTTTTGGCATCTGCACCATTTCAATGCTCATGAATGAAATCTTTTAATATCTAGACATGCCAGCAACCTGCCCACACCTCGAGCATGCAGTCGAGATTATCCGCTGTACTTTACAACCCAGAAATAGAATAAAACTATCCAATTTCTAGTTGCTGATTTGGGAAATTTATCCAACAATAACGTGCCCTCTTGAAGTGCATATTTATGATACAACAATACAATACAATACAATACAATTTATTGTAATTTGAGCCTCAGTGAGGCTCAAACGAAATTCTGTTTCCACAGCCATACAAACAAAGACAATTTCCTAGACATACACACAATTTAATTCACACAAACATCCATCACAGTGGACCCACTGTGATGGAAGGCAAAGTCTTTTCTCTCCCCTGTTCTCCATGTCTCTCCCGATGTCCAAGCCCCAGGCGGGCGATGATAAGTCCCACGGCCATTTTAGGCCGTGCCGGGCGATTTACGGCCCCGCTCCCAGTCTAAATGTCACAATGTTGGAGCCCCCGGCGGGCGCTGGAATGTCCCATGGCCATGAAGCCGTGCTGGGCGATGTACGACCCTGCTCCAGGTCGTTCCAACCCCGCGACACGGGCTGGAGAAGTCGCGTTGCGGGAGCTCCGGGAAGCAGTCTCTCTCTCCCCCCGGACCCGCGAGCTCCCGATGTCCCGACAGTCCACCGGACCTGCGGCTGCGTTGCTGGAGCCTCCGAGCCCCAGGAGTCGAGTCGCAGCAGCGAGTCACCACCGCTCCCCACGCTCCGAGGCTGGCCAGCCCCACGATGGTGAGTAGTCCGCAGCTCCGCAGTCTCCCGAGCCCCCAGGTCGTTCAGGTTGGAGGCCGCTCCACGGTGCTAGGCCCCAACGACAACGGAGACCCGACAGGGAAAAGGTCGGGTCTCCCGGACAGGGAAGAGATTTTAAACGGTTCCCCCCCCCACATATACACATTTAAAACTAGTATTAAAAAATACCAACACTACATTTAACTAGACAAAAAATAAAAAAAGACAGACAGGCTGTAGGGGCCGCTGCAACGGGTAAGTCGCGCTGCCAACATGTTGCGTATCCAAGGCAACATGGCACACTGGCTGACTCTTGCATACTGCTGGCAAGGTGTCTGAACAAACCTGACAACACAAAGCTTCTGGTAATATGGGACTGGCAGTAAATGAGGAACTCTTCATATCAGAAGGTTTAGATTAGTTTAGTTCAGAGATGCAGCGCCGAAACAGGCCCTTCGGCCGACCGAGTCAACACCAACCAGCGATCCCCGCACTAACACTATCCTACACACACTAGGGACAATTTACAATTATACCAAGCCAATTAACCTACAAACCTGTACGTCCTTGGAGTGTGGGAGGACACCCGGAGATCCCGGAGAAAACCCACGCAGGTCACAGGGAAAACGTACAAACTCCATACAGACAGCAACTGTAGTTAGGGTGGGTCCCTGGTCCCTAGCACTGTAAGGCAGCAACTCTACCACTGCACCACTATGTCGTCTTGGGCATCTTCTCAAAATACACCTCAAATCTCTCAGACCTTACTGAAGCTCAGATCAATAATCTTTATCAATCTCCACCCATGCCTAACATTGTTTGTTAAATGGAAACATAAAAACATAGAAAATAGGTGCAGGAGGAGGCCATTTGGCCCATTTGGCACCACCATTCGTGATAATGGCTGATCATCCACAATCAGTAACCCATGCCTGCCTTCCCCATATCCCTTGATTCCGCTAGCCCCATAGACCTCTATCTAACTCTCTTTTAAATTCAACCAGTGAATTGGTCTCTACTGCCTTCTGTGGCAGAGAATTCCACAAATTCACAACTCTCTGGGTGAAATTTATTTTTCTCACCTCAGTTTTAAATGGCCTTCCCTTTTTCTTAGACTGTGGCCCATGGTTCTGGACTCCCCCAACATTGGGAAAATTTTTCCTGCATCCAGCTTGACCAGTCCTTTTATAATTTTATATGTTTCTATACGAGAACCTCTCATCCTTCTAAATTCCAGTGAATACAAATCCAATCTTTCCAATCTTTCCTCATATGGCAGCCGCCCATTACGGGGATTAACCTTGTGAACCTACGCTGCACTGCCTCAATAGCAACGATGTCCCTCCTCAAATTAGGAGACCAAAACCGCAGACAATACTCTAGATGCGGTCTCACCAGGGCCCTGTCCAACTGCAGAAGGACCTCTTTACTCCTATACTCAAATCCTCTCGTTATGAAGGCCAACATGCCTTGGGAGAGGGAATGCTCGAGTGAGCCACGTCCTTTCTTCACTGCCTGCTGTACCTGGATGTTTACTTTCAGTGACTGCTGCACAAGGACACCCAGGTCTCGTTGCACTTCCCTTTTTCCTAAACTGACACCATTGAGATAATAATCTGCCTCCTTATTCTTGCCGCAAAAGTGGATAACCTCACATTTATCTACATCCAGGACAACAACTCGGTATAATTTGTCAGCAAAAAAAAAAATAGCTTGAAAGTTGATAGATTTGTAAAGGCCCACTGATTTTAGGAAAGGGAACCTGAAAACCTCACATTTATTTATTTGTAAATCAACCATGGTTAAACAATTAAGGAAATATTGGACTGATCTATAGACAACTGTCAATATATCAGATCAGGGTAAGGGTAATCTTATCTTCAGGGCAGGGTAATCTTATCTTCTTTAGCAGCAGTCTACAATACGCTCGCTAACAACTATTGGCTGGACTGTATTCTGGGAAGTGAAACAGGTGAAAATAATGAAATGGCGAACTTAGGGATTAGAGATAAATATAAAAAGGAACAGAAAGGTGTTGAATTCCTCCAGTACTTTCCTCTATGTCCAATGCCTCTACTTCCTGAGAAGGCTTAGGAGTGACATGTTCCCAACAACTCTCAGCAACTTCTACAGTTGCGCCATAGATAGCATTCTATTGGGATGCATCACAGCATGGTTTGGGAACAGCTCCACCCAAGACCATTAGGAATTGCATAGAATTGTGGAAGCAGCCCAGACTATCACACAAAACAACCTCCCTTCTATCGACTCCATCTACACTTCACGCCACTTCATTAAGGCCTCCAGGTTAATCAAGGACGAGTCTCACTCGGGCATTCCCTCTCCCAAGGCAAGAGGTATAGAAGTGTGAAAAAACACACCTCCAGATTCAGGGACAGTTTTTCCCAGCTGTTATCAGAAAGCAGAGCCATCCTACCATGAACTAGGGAGCCCTCAGAGGCAGAGAATTCCACAGACTCACAACTCTCTGTGAGAAAAAGTGTTTCCTCATCTCCATTCTAAATGACTTACCCATTATTCTTAAACTGTGGCCCCTGGTTCTGGACTCCCCCAACATCGGGAAAATGTTTCCTGCCTCAAGCGTGTCCAAACCCTTAATAATCTTATATGTTTCAATAAGATCCCCTCTCTTCCTTCTAAACTCCAGAGTGTACAAGACTTTACTGGGATTTAACTTGCACTAAACATTATTCCCTTTATCTTGTATCTGTACACTGTGGGTGGCTTGATTGTAATCATGTATTGTCTTTCCCCTGACTGGATAGCACGCAACAAAAAAGCTTTTCACTGTACCTTGGTACACGTGACAATCAACTAAACTAACTAAGTTAGTCTCCATCAAGTTAGTTTCCAACAAGTTAACCATCAAGTTAAGCTGCATTGCAGAGATTTGAATGCATTATCAAAGCTGACACTCCAAAATAACACTGAGGGAATTGAAAGAAATGGTGTTTATTGGAAAGGCCTTAAACCAAAGCTGCCTCTGCCTTTTCAAGGCAATATAAGAGATTCCATGCCACAATTTCAAAGTAAACAAGCGAGCTCTCCCAATGGGACATACACAGGAATTTAAATTTAAGCATTTTAGAGGGGCATAATAAACAAAGATTCAATCATGAACATTCAATCATATCAACACTAGGAAAAAAATTATTGAGTATATTTTCAAAGTAAATTGTAAGAGTCTGCACATGCAAGCAGCATTATTATGGATATACCCTAAAATCACATATTAATACATTTAACAATATTAAGAAGCTACAAAGGTACACAAAAATGCTGGAGAAACTCAGCGGGTGCAGCAGCATCTATGGAGTGAAGGAAATAGGTAACGTTTCGGGCCGAAACCCTTCTTCAGACTGAAGAAGCTACATGTTAGTTTGATTGCACCAGGATATACCGCGTAGGAAAGAAAATATATCATTAACATCCGAAACATCACCTCCAGAGATGCTGCCTGATCCTTGAGTTTCTCCAGCACTTTGTGTATTTTCTTGTAAACCAGCATCTGCAGTTCCTTGTTTCTCCATTTTACTGCTCCACTACAAAATCTTCTCAAAGTATGCCGACTCTGTTCAGGTCCCACCAAGATTTCAGGCACCAGTCTGAAGAAGGGTCCTGACCCAAAATATCATCCACCCATTTCCTGATTTAGAGATACAGAGTGGAAAGGGAGAGGTGGCGCTGGCTGCCCAGCCACCAGCTGTCCGTCTTTTCATCTCTTTTTTTAATTTTTAGTTAGTTAAAGTGTTTTTGTTCTGGAGGTCTAGACTTTTTTATGTGGGGGGTGCGGGGGGGGAAGGGGGAAACTATCTTTCAGGGTCCCTACCTGGTCGGAGAGGCGGCTTTTCTCCGGGCTGCAGTTTCGACCCGTCCTCGCGGCCTACCAGCGGGCCTGGAGCGGCGTTTCCTGTCGGGGACCGCCCAGAACCACGGCTTCGGCAGCGGCACAGCGCTGGAGCGCTATCGCGGAGCGGAGCGGGCGATGCCTTGCCCGGGTCACCGCGCTGGAGCTCCGGTGAGCTGAAGACCGCCGAGGAAAAACATCGCGGAGTTGCGGGACTGTGGAGCGGCCGGCCGCGGGCAGCGGCGCTGTACTTTACATCGGGAGCCTGGGATCTCTTGATGAGATCGCCAGTTGTGGAGCTCCATCCGGCGCGGCCTTGTTGGCTTCGGAAGCCGCGGCCTCCAGTACGGAAGCGGCCGTTCCAGGTGTCCCAAGCCGCTGTGAGGATTCTTCCGACGCCGGAGCACCATCACCCGGCGAGAACGGCCTGGAACATCGGGTCTCCGTGGAGGCAACTGTGGAGGCCTCAATAGGCCCGACTATGGGTGAACTGGGGATGGGGACTGGACATTGTGCCTTCCCTCATAATGGGAACCATTGTGGGGGGATGTTCTTTATGTTTAAATCTCTTATTAATGTTATGTCTGTATTCTTTCTTTATGTGCTGCATGGCAAGAAGCATTTCACTACACCTAGGTGTATGTGACCATTAAAATAACCTTTGAACCTTTAAACAGTCCCTTCGGCCCACCAAGTTCACACCGACCACCCGTTCACTAGTTCTGGCCTACACACTAGGGAGAATTTACAGAAGCCAATTAACCTACAAACCTGCACATCTCTGGACTGTGGGAAGGAATCAGGAGAACCCAGATAAAACCGAGAGAACGTACAAACTCCGTATAGACAGCACAAGAGATCAGGATCGAACCCGGGGCTCTGGTGCTGTAAGGCAGCAACTCCACTGCTGCACCAATGTGCTGCCCCTCAGTTGGCCTCCACAGATTCTGCCTGACCTACCTAGTTACTCCAGTACTTTGTGTCTTATTTTTTTCACTACCTTCTGTTGGTCTTCAGAAACCCCAGAGAACGTAAGCAGAAGTTCAATCCAAGCCCGTAATTAGGACATAATATCTGTTGATCTATTAACCAGTATCCCAGGATGAGGAAAATGAGAAGAAAGTAAAGGATTTTATTGAATCCAAGCCTCCTAATTAATGATGAAATAAAATGGGATTACAAGCTATAGTGACTAAATAATGTTCACAGAATTATCATACAAGGTTGTAGAGAGATAGCTTTGAGTTAAAAAGTCCACAGATAAGACAATTTCATCTTCCATCAACGGAAAGAGTATTCTCAGAATGTCATCACTTTGAATGCTCATTATTATTTCCCGCTTGGGCAGCTTTCAACCCAGCAGTATGAACGCTGATTTCTCTCATTTCAAGGAACTCGTGCATTCCCTCTCCCCTCCCCTCTTCCAGTTTTATCCCACCACAGCCAATGAGTCTGAAAAAGGACCCCGACCCAAAGCGCGAGGTATCCATGTTCTCCAGAGATGCTGCCTGACCCGTTGAGTTGCTCCAGCACTTTGTGTCTTAAAAAAATAATAGTTTGACTGAGCTCACGGGGGCCACGGTGGCACAGCAGTAGAGTTGCTGCCTTGCAGCACTTGCAGCGCGAGAGACCCAGGTTCAAACCCAACTACGGGTGCTATCTGTACAGAGTTTGCATGTTCTCCCCGTGACCGCGTGGGTTTTCTCCGAGATCTTCGTTTTCGTCTCACACTCCAAAGACGTGCGGGTATTGTAGGTGAATTGGCTTGGTGTATGTGTGTAAATTGCCCCTAGTGTGTGTAGGATAGTGTGAATGTGCGGGGATCGCAGGTCGGTGCGGACTCGGTGGGCCGAAGAGCCTGTTTCCGCGCTGTATCACTAAACTAAACTTAAACTCACGGTCTTGCCTGCGCCTCCTCACACGCTCGGTATGTGGAATGGATTTTGCTCCTTATTTCTGGGTGGGAGGGGATGTTGATAATTAAATGGGATTGTTGTCCATCGGCTGCATGTAGAAGGGGCAGCACATGGCCAACAGCAGAAACAAACAGAAGTGAAGGTGGATGGTAAACTCAGGCAGGGAGTGACCACTGCTGTGACACACACTAGTTCAGTCTTGTGGCTCAATACATACTTTTCCATTTAAAACACACACACTTCTAAAGCCTAATCTTTCCCATGTGTTTGTAATAATCCTAAATTAGTATGTTTAAACGAGCAAAGCAGTAGGAATGCTGCACGTATTTACTTAAGTTTGCATGACTGGTTTAGAACATATGTCAACTGTCAAGCTCACAGCTGGAAGCAGAAAGCTGGCAAAAGCAGTAGAAGTGCTCCTAAACACACTTCAGGCAGACTTTTACTACTGTTATTACCATTGCTTGGAATATTCTTTGTACCTTCACAGTTTTTAACTTCAAGCATGTCTCCTATTCTCTGAGATAAATAGAGGGATATTTAATGCAATGACAATGGCTAAGTTATACTTGGCAGCAAAATACTCCATTTCATTTCTAAGTTAAAGGAGGGGAAAGGCATTGAAAATCTAAAATGAAAATAAAAAATGCAGAAAGCACTCAGCAGGACAGAACGCACCTGTGGGAAGATTGAAGGTTAATGAAAGAAGGATCATGTGGGGTGAAGAGAACCTTTTGTTTGTCAATACAACACGAATGTTATAATCTGGAATCCACTCCCTGAAATAATGGCGCAAAACAGATTTTGTGGTAACTTTCAAATAAATAATTGGATGTACAAATGAAAGGGGAGATTTTCCAAGGATGTGCGGAAGAAGGGAGGAGTGGGCATCTCATTGAGGCGGAACGGTGGTGCAGCTGGTAGAGTTGCTGCCTCACAGCTCCAGAGACCCGGGTTCGATCCTGACCTCAGGTGCTGTCTGTGTGGAGTCTGCACGTTCTCCACATGAACGGGTCATCGCTGGTCAGCATGGGTTCGGTGGGCTGCAGGGCCTGTTTCTCTGCTGTATCTCTGAATTAAACAAAACATTCTACCATGGAATTACTTCGGACTTTAGACATACAGAGAGAAAATAGGCCCTTCGACCTACCGAGTCCGCGCCGACCAGCGATGACTAGTACGTCCTTGGAATGTGAGAGGAAACCGGAGCACCCAGAGAAAATCCACACATGGTCACAGAGAGAACGTACAAACTCCATACCGACAGCACCCGTAGTCAGGATCGAACCCTTGTTTCTTAACCTCTGTAAGGCAGCAACTCTACCACTGTGCTGCCATTCCATCTATTTACATACAAGAATGATGTGAAGAGTAGTGGGGTGGAGTTGGCTATTGTTTGGCTGATGACTTAGGAACTAACTTCAAAGGTGGGGCTTGTCCTGCTGAGAACTTATGATGCTCTTTTGTTCCAAAGCAGCAAGGCAGAGATAGTGAGAGAAGATCAGATGGAAAGTAAGGTAAAACATGCAATTCTCAACCATGTCTGTACAGACCAAACGGTTGGACACTTTGGCCATGCATGAACTGGTTGCAACCAAACAAAGGAGTGCTGGACCATTTTCCTCTGATGACTGGCAGAAATCCCTGACAGTGTCACTCATAGAGTTGGCTTCCATTAATTTGGATTGTTATAAAGTCATAGAGTGATGCAGTGTGGAAACAGGCCTTTCCAACCCGCCCACACTGGCCAACGTACCCCAGCTACACTAGTCTCATCTGCCTGCGTTTGGTCCATATCCCTCCAAACTTGTCCTATCCATGTACCTGTCTAACTGTTTCTTAAACATTGGGATAGTCCCAGCCTCAACTGCAGGTCTCGATTCCGTGGAACGCAGGAGGATGAGGGGTGATCTTATAGAGGTATACAAAATCATGAGAGGAATAGATGCACAGAGTCTTTTGCCCAGAGCAGGGGAATCAAGTACCAGTGGACATAGGCTCAAGGTGAAGGGGGAAAGATTTAATAGGAATCCGAGGGGTGACGATTTCACACGATTTAGAGTTGGTGGGTGTATGGGACAAGCTGCCAGAGGAGGTAGTTGAGGCTGGGACTATCCTATCATTTAAGAAACCGTTAGACAAGTACATGGATAGGACAGGTTTGGAGGGTTATGGCCCAAGCGCAGGCAAGTGGGATCAATGTAGCTGGGACATTGTTGGCTGGTGTGGGCGAGTTGGGCCGAAGGGCCTGTTTCTACACTGTATCACTCTATGACTATGACTACCTCCGCTGGCAGTTTGTTCCATACACTCACCACCCTTTGTGTGAAGAAGTTACCCCTCAGATTCCTATTAAATCTTTTCCCTTTCACCTTGAACCTATGTCCTCTGGTCCTCGATCCCCCTACTCTGGGCAGGAGATTCTGTGCATCTACCCAATTTATTCCTCTCATAATTTTATACACCTCTATAAGATCACCCCTCATCCTCCTGCGCTCCAAGGAATAGAACCCCAGCCCACTCTGCCTCTCCCTATGGCTCAGACCCTCTGATCCTGGCAACATCCTCATAAATCTTCTCTGAACCTTATCATGCTTGACAATATCTTTCCCAGAACATGGTGCCTAGAACTGAACACAATACTGTGAATGCGATAAATTATGTAAGTTATGTGGGAAGACTTGTCATACATTAGCCAAATCAATTGGGAGTGGAGAACATTAGTTGAGTGTTAGTTGAGTTTAGAGATACAGAGTGGAAACAGGCCCTTCGGCCCACCAACTCCATGCCGACCAGCGATCCCCGCACATTAACACTATCCTACACACACCAGGGACAATTTACATTTATACCAAGCCAATTAACCTACAAACCTGTACGGCTTTGGAGTATGGGAGGACACCAAAGATATCGGAGAAAACCCATGCGGTCACGGGGCGAACGTACAAACTCCGTACAGACAGCACCCGTAGTTGGGATCGAACCTGGGTCTCCAGCACTATAAGGCAGCACCTCTACCGCTGTGCCACCATGCTGCCTGTAGTAATGAGAGGGTATTTAATAAACTAAGAGCGGTTTTGAGAGAGTTAGTAAGGAGAAATCTGCTTCCAATGGCTCAAATAACACAGATTTACGGGGACTTTTGAAAGTCGGAACAGTAAAAAGCTATAATGAAAATAAAAATTGCTGGAAATACTCAGCAGAACAGGCTGCACCTGCAGGAAGTTTGAAAGTTATTGAGAGAAGAATTATGATCGATGGAGAGAATATTTTTTTGGAAATGCAACATGATATTACAACCTGAAATTCACTCTTTGAGAGAATGGAGGAAACAGATTCAGTAGTGGCTTTCAAAAAGTAATTGGATATATAAATAAATGTTTAACAATTCTACTGCCATATGGAAGGAAAAGAGATTATGTTTAAATCGACTCCATGCTTCATCTTAGTATTCCAGTGGTTGAATAGATTCTGATTCTGGAAAACTATCAGTAATCAAATTTATTTTTAGTCTGAAGAAGGGTCTCGACCCGAAACGTTGCCTATTTCCTTCGCTTCATAGATGCTGCCTCACCTGCTGAGTTTCTCCAGCATTTTTGTCTACCTTCGATTTTCCAGCATCTGCAGTTCCTTCTTAAAAAAATATTTTTAAGATACTTTTATTACCTAGAACTTGTTTACGCTGGAATAAAATCATGGTTTTGATCTGATCAATTAATCTCGGATAACAATCCCTGATAGTGTCGTTCGCAGAGTTGCTTTGGGTTGAAAGACTTCTGTTGGGTAAGAAATTGGGAGTGGAGAACATCACTGAGAGGATATTTAATAAACCACTAATGATTTTGATAGAGTTAGTAAGGAGAAATTTGCTTCCATTGGCTCAAGGGTCATTCAGCAAAGAACACAGATATTAGGTTAATTTTTTTTAAAGTTCAGGCAGCAAAATCAAAAAGTGAAAATAGAAAATGGTGGAAGTACTCAGTAGGAGAGCATCCCAATGTTGGGCGAGTCCAGAACAGGGGCCACAGTCTTAGAATAAAGGGGAGGTCATTTAAGACTGAGGTGAGAAAAAAAAATTTCACCCAGAGAGTTGTGAATTTATGGAATTCCCTGCCACAGAGGGCAGTGGAGGCCAAGTCACTGGATGGATTTAAGAGAAAGTTAGATAGAGCTCTAGGGGCTAGTGGAGTTAAGGGATATGGGGAGAAGGCAGGCTGATAGGGGACGATCAGCCATGATCACAATGAATGGCTCGAAGGGCCGAATGGCCTCCTCCTGCACCTATTTTCTATGTTTCTATGTTTCTATGACACACTTGCAGGAAGATTGAAGGTTATTGAGAGAAGAATCACGAATCAGAGAATGAAAAGGGCTTTTTTTTGTAAATGTTATAATCTGAAATTCACCTTCTGAAAGAATGGAGAAAACAGATTCAGTAGCGAGTTTCAAAAAGTAATTGTGGTCACAGATAGAACGTGCAAACTCTGCACAGACAGCAGCCACTATCAGGATCGAACCCAGGTCTCTCGCGCTGTAAGACAACAACACAACCGCTGTGCCACTGTGCCGCCCCTTGGCATTATAAATGGACATGATGTTCTAGAAATTGATCCCTGGTTGTGGCACTAAGTGCAATGAATGGCAGGGGCTGCACAATCTTCTCCGCTACTGAAATGCGGTTTGGGGCGGTGGGAAATGGAATAGAAAAGGCAAGCCACTCCACACTGCGAGACTGATCACAGATCAAATTGTAGTCAACAAAACAAAACAAGGAAATCATGCTGAATCTATTCATTCTTAGCTGGAGTACTGTGTTCAATTCTGGGCATTACAATTAAGTAAAGATGTGAAGGCTTCAGCGAGGGAACAAAGGACATTTTCTGGAACTTTTCCAGCTACATAGATAGACAGATGCAATTGAGGTTGTTTTCCTTAGAGCTAAAAATAGAAGAGTTCCATTCAAAATAGAAAAAGGAAGTTACAATCACAAAAGGTTTTAGAAAAGTGAATAAAAATAAGTGTTTCCATAGCTGAAGAGTTAATAATCAAAGAGTACAGATTTTAAATAATTGGGCAAAGAATAAAGGGCAGCATAGTGGCGCAGCGGTAGAGTTGCTGCCTTTCAACACCAGAGACCCGGGTTCAATCGTGACTATGGATGCTGTCTGTATGGAATTGGTATGTTCACCCTGTGATTGCGTGGGTGCGCTGGTTTCCTCCCACTTTCCAGAGGCGTGCAGGTTTGTAGGATAATTGGCTTCTGTACCTTGCTCCTAGTGCATAGGTACGGGTGATTGCTGGTCGGCATGGACTCAGTGGGCCGAAGGGCCTATTTCTTCGGCTTATCTCTAAACTAAATCGAGCTAAATAGCCAGGATTTGTAATTCACTGCCCGCTAAAACGATTGAGAGATATGGATTCAATGGTAGCCTTCGAAGGTAAATTGAATATATGTTTAGAGAGCAGAAAAAAATAAAGGAATATATGTAAGGACTGGAAGGAGCAATTGAATTACATCTTGTAACAGCCAACCAAGGGGCAGCAGAGTCTACCTCTACGCAAATTATTTTATTTTATTTGTTGATTTTGTTTTTTACGAGGTTTCGGTGTCTCCTGTTAACTTGGTTAAGTTCCTCTTTAAGGTTTTTACTCCAGCAAGATTATGGAATTCCCAATGCCAGACTTCCTATGTAAATAGTATTGGAGCCAGCTGCTGGAATGTCACCAATGTGAAAAATAATGTACATGCAAGGAGCTTGATTCCAAGAAGGATGTATCAATCAATGCTGTGCAAACCCAGACAGCGAGGCACTCGGGACTTATGAAACCTGCTGGTATAAACTGAGCAGACAGGATGCATAGTCATAGTCATACAGCACAAAACTACACTAGTCCCACATGCCTGCGTTTGGCCCATATCGCTCTAAACCTATCCTATCCATGTACTTGTCTAAATGTTCCTTAAACATCGCGATAGTCCCTGTCTCACTATCTCCTCCGGCAGCTGGTTCTATACACCCACCACCATCTGTGTAGAAGAGACCCTCAGGTTCCTATTAAATCTTACCCCCCTCACCTTAAACCTATGTCCTCTGGTTCTCCATTCACCTTCTCTGGGTAAGATCCTCTGCGCATTCACCCTATCTATTCCCCTCATGATTTTATACATCTCTATAATAGCATCCCTCACTCAATCTACTCCTCTCACGATTTTGTGCACCTCGATAAGGTCACCCCTCATCCTCCTGTGCTCTAAGGAAAAGGAATAGAGTCCTATCCTGCACAATCTCTCACTGTAGCTCAGGCCTTTATCCCAGATCACAGCTCATCTTCGATTTGGATTTGTTACCAGCAGACAAGGGGAAGCGGGACAGAGCAGGACATGTCAGCAGGGCAGAGACGTAGACACAAGGAACCGCAGATGCTGCAATCATGAGTACAGCACAAAGTGCTGGAGTAACTTAGTGGGTCAGGGATGTTTCCTAGCTCATCAATGCAATTTTCCACGATGTGACTTTGGGTGACAATTGGCTATAAACAATGACTTTGTACACTGGTATGAATGGCAAGTTCACAGTAGAATACCAGTTCTTCACCTCAGCTGGGCTTCCGAAGCTAACGTTGAACGTATACCGAAACATTTACAAATGTTGCCAAATTCTGAAGTAGGAAACTGTTTTCTTTAAAATTACTCTTTCTTGTGGCCAGCAACCAGTTTTAAAATCTCACTGAAATGCAGGTAATCTCATCCATTATAAATGACTAGCTCACCACAGGTGGATGAAAACCGAAAATCTGCAGATGCTGGAAGCCTGAAATAAAGAACAGAGAATGCTGCAAATATTAAGCAGGTCCTGCAGCATCTGTGTCACAAGAGGAACAGAGTAAACATTTCTGGTCAGATTGTTTGTCCAAAATGGGCAACATGTTATGCCCCTGTCCCACTTAGGAAACCTGAACGGAAACCTCTGGAGACTTTGCGCCCCACCCAAGGTTTCCGTCCGGTTCCCGGAGGTTCCCGGAGGTTTTTGTCAGTCTCCCTACCAGCTTCCTCTACCTGCAACCTCCGGCAACCACCTGCAACCTCCGGGAACCGCACGGAAAACTTGGGTGGGGGCAAAGTCTCCAGAGGTTTCCGTTCAGGTTTCCTAAGTGGGACAGGGGCATTAGTTTTAAATTGCGGAGTGGGTGGGGATGAATGGATAGGATGAATGAGTATTTTTTGATCAGGTATGGTTTCAGGAGGGAGTAAGATTTAGCTCTCAGGGCTAAATGAATCAAGCGATAATGGGAAAAAAAGCAGAAATGGGGTGCTGATTTTAGATGATCAGCCATGATCATATTGAATGGCGGTGCTGGCATAACGGGCCGAATAGCATACTCCTGCACCTATTTTTTAATTTTTCTATGGTTGCCATGGAGGTGTGCTGTAAATTAGGTTGCGGGAAAGTTGCAGGGTTGTCAGGAGAGTTTGATGGGGCAGCACTGTGGCGCAGCGGTAGAGTTGCTACCTTACCGTGTCAGGTTCAATCCTGACTACGGGTGCTATCTGTATGCAGTTTGCAGGTTCTCCCTGTGACCGCGTGGGTTTTCTCCGGTTGCTCCACATTCCTCCCACGCTCCAAAGACATACAGGTTTGCAGGCTAATTGACTTTGGTAAAATGAGCATAGTGTGTAGGATAGTGTTAGTGTACGGGGTGATTGCTGGTCGGCATGGACTCAGTGTGCCGAAGGGCCGAAGTTTCCATGCCGTACCTCTAAGTCTAAAGTTGATCTTAAACTTTCACTCTGCTTCTCTGTCTATTGATGCTTCTGACGTACTTGATGAATGTTTCCATAATTTTTATTATTAGTTTTCTGGATCACCGCATGGTACTTTGTTCGATAAGCAAGAATTTTAAGATCCCTTATATATTGTCAGCAATTGTCTTGAAAAGGCGACAGTCAAAAAGCAGGGATAAAAAAAAAACCCCGATGCAGTGCTCCTTTACCATTTATTATTCATCCCCGGAGACAAACGACGGCTAATTGAATCAGCCAACACATGTTTCTGATATCTCTGTGCCTGACGAGTGAGCATATACCACAGAGGGAACCACAATATCGGTGATCAAATTCACTGCAATTTTCAAAGGTGCCAAAAATCTCCTGAAACACCTCCAGGAATCTGTGCTGAGATGACTTCCCTCTGTGCATCGAGTCTTTCTTTATTGGCACAAAACCTCTCAGCTGACATTTAACACAAGGTGATCTTACCGCAGGCATTAATATAAATCGGACTTTAATTCAAAACCCTTTCAATTGCCTTTTTTATCACGCTGATGGATTCGCTGACATTTCCTTTTGCATTAAAAAGCAACGCTGCCTCTTTTTAAGATAGGAAAGCAAGCGGGACAAAGGGAACAGGTTATATACCACTCTACATTTTGGAGTCAATTCATGAAATCTGGAAATAGAATAGTTTAATTTAGTTTTGTTTAGAGATACAGCGCGGACACAGGCCCTTCGGCCCACCGGGTCCGTGCTGGCCAGTGATCCCTGCATATTAACTATCCTACACCCACTCGGGACACTTTTTACATTTACAAAGCCAAATAACTTCCAAACCTGTATGTTTTTGGAGTGTGGGAGGAAACTGAAGATCTCGGAGAAAACCCATGCGGTCACGGGAAGAACGTACAAACTCCGTACAGACAGCACCCGTAGTCAGAATCGAACCCGATTCTCCGGCGCTGCATTCGTTGTAAGGTAGCAACTCTACCGCTGCGCCACCGTGACCAAGTTTAATTTCACCAGCGCAGTTGATTATGCACTGCACCACGGTAAATACATGTTATCAACTCAGGTAAACTGAGGGTGCTTTGCCCTACGATCGGTGCATTCTTGCCTTTTGGGTAAAAGGTTGGACTCCAGGGTCTCAATTTGTAAAGGTCTCTTTCGTATCTGCCCCCACCTCCACCCTTGTCAGCACATTCTAGGCGCCCACCCCCTTCTGTGTAAAAAACTTGCCCCCTCATCTCCTTTAAACTTTAATCCTCTCATCTTTAAGCTATGCTCTCGAGTTTTTGACATTTCCTCCCTGGAAAAAGGTTCTGACTGACTCATAATTGTATATGTTTCAATCAGGTCTCCCCTCAACTTCATACCCTCCAGAGAAAACAAGTCAAGATTGTCCAACCTCATTTTATAACTAGTACCCTCTAATCCAAGCAGCATTCTGGTAAACCACTTCTGCACCCCCTCCAATGTCGCCACATCCTTCCTGTAATGGGGTGATCAGAACTGCACGTAATAGTTCAAATGTGGCCTAACCAAAGTGTTATAAAGTTGCAGCATGAGTTCTTTACTCTTATATTCAATGCCCCAAATGATGAACACAAGCATACCAGATGCCTTTTTAAATCACTCTATCTATCTATCTATCTATCTATCTATCTATCTATCTATCTATCTATCTATCTATCTATCTATCTATCTATCTATCTATCTATCTATCTATCTATCTATCTATCTATCTATCTATCTATCTATCTATCTATCTATCTATCTATCTATCTATCTATCTATCTTCCACTTTCAGAGACTTATGGACTTGGACCCAAAGAATCCGCTGTTAATGGTGTTAAGAGTCTTCCATTAACTGTATTCTTTCCCATTACTTTTGGCCTCTCAAAATGCAACACCTCACACTTGCTTGGTTTAGACACCATCTGCTATTTCTCTGCCGATGTCTATAACGGATATAAATCCCGCTGTACCTTTCTGATTTTCTGATTTTCTGAT
The DNA here is from genome assembly GCF_010909765.2 of Amblyraja radiata. Lineage (NCBI taxonomy): Eukaryota > Metazoa > Chordata > Chondrichthyes > Rajiformes > Rajidae > Amblyraja > Amblyraja radiata. The sequence goes on from NC_045973.1 coordinate 11,834,885, forward strand.
TCTTCTACGTCAGATTCCGAAAGCCTGTCCGCTTCTCACGTCCAGGCATCCATTTCAACTTAGTATTTATTTCCCTGAGCATCAACACACTTGAAGGCGTTGGTACATTCCTCACACTATGTAACCTAACTGTTTAATTAATTGGCATGTTGTTTCTAGCTGTTACCACAGTGCATTGCCCGAGGCAGTCCGGCACCTGACAGTTTTCATCAAAAATTAAATAAGATCTGCTCAACGTAGGACATTTTCTTTTTACTGTTTCCTCGGCTATAATTTGATCCGTTTTCATTGACTGTCACTGTGGGCTTTTAAAAGTCTACTGATTCTTCTCCCAGGGGTCTCGCAGCGTGATAGCATTTTCAAATCTTGGTCATGACTCAACTCTATTTTGACAGCAATGAGCCTTGGGTTGGGGCCTCAGCAGCTGTCAAGATCGTTCAGGACTTGTGCTGGACACCTAAAGTCAGCGGGTCTCTGCATTGCTCGGGACCTCGTTAATCTCCAGCCTTCTACTGGGAGAGACAAACTAATAGAAAGGAATGTGGCGGAAGGAACTGCAGATGCTGGTTTACACCGAAGATAGACATTAAGTGCTGGAGTAACTCGCTGGGACAGGCAGCGTCTATGGAGAGAAGGAATGGGTGACGTTTCGGGTTCTTCAGACTGAGAGTCGGGGGAGGGTGGGGACTAGAGACATGGAAGGGTAAGGGGTGAAAGTGACAGATCAAAGCAGACGTTGATCAAGGAAACGGAGAAAGACAAAGTCAACAGGAGCAACCGGAGAGCGGTGTAAGAGGCTGGTGTAGAGGTTGCTAAACACTTTCACAATCCCATACTGACCTCTCCGCCCTGAACGTCCTCCACTGTCAGAGTGAGACCCAACACAAATTGGAGGAACAGCACCTCATATTTCGCTTGGGCAGCCTACAATCAAGTGGTATGAATAATGACTTCTCTAACATCAAGTAACTCTTGCATCTCTCTCTGTACCTCCCACACCATAGTTCTCCTACTAGTTTCACTGATTACTTTTACTGCTTCTATGCCTTGTTGTCACCTTCCCCTCAGCCAACAATGAACCTTCTAACATTTTCTTGATCATCGTCTGTCATTTTCACACCTTACCCTTCCATATTTCTAGTTTTCCTCTCCTCTGACTCTCAGTCTGAAGAAGGGTCTCGACCCAAAACTTCTCTCACCCATTGCTTCTCTCCACTGATGCTGCCTGGCCCACTGAGTTACTCCAGAATTTTGTGTCTATCTATAATAGAAGGAATGTGTTCCCTTTGGAGTATGACTGGCGAGCTTCAGAAGTTTCTGCCCCGATGGTGTTGGCTACACCTAAGGACAAAGAATGGTCAGTCCAACACAGAGGCCTTATCTTTGTACACCTGCACCGACCTTGATGTAGAGGAATCAAGAGGACATAGGATTTAGGTGAGAGGGGAAAGATTGAATAGGAATCTGAGGGGTAACTTTTTCACGCAGATGGTGATGGGTATATGGGTATATGGAATGAGCTGCCAGTGAAGGCGGCACTGTGGCATAGCGATAGTGTTGCTGCTTTACGGCACCAGAGACCTGGGTTTGATCCTGACTGCTGGTGCTGTCTATATGGAGTTTGTATGTTCTCCCTGTGACCACGCTGGTTTTCTCCGGGTGCTCCGGTTTCCTCCACCACTCCAAAGTGGTACATTTTCTAAGTTAATTGGCTTCAGTAAAAATTGTACATTTGTCTCAAGTCTGTAGGGGATAGTGCTAGCGTTCGGGGTGATCGCTGGTCGGCACTGGGCCTGTTTCCGCGCTGTATCTCTAAAGTCTAAAAGAGATAGTTGAGGCAGAAAGTACAAAGTGCTGGAGTAACTCAGCGGGCCAAGCAGCACCTCAGGCCAAAAAGGACAGCTAACGTTTTGGGTCTGAAGATGGGTCCCGACCAGAAACATCACCTATCCCTTTTCTCCAGAGATGCTGCCTGACCCACTGAGTTACTCCAGCACATTGAGTCCATGGCCAGTCTTTAATCTCAACTGGTTTATGCACATTGCTTTTCACTTCTTTCCCAAGGATCTGGTCTTTGGGGGTTTTATTCCGTCTACAATTACCGCCATGGCATCCGAAAACCTGGATCTGTCTCACATTGTCAAGGAGATATGAATAATTAATCCAGAGTAGAAAGTAAAATGTAATTTATCATTCTTAGCATTATGATCTACATGGCATGAAATCTTTATGTCAAGCGATTCGATTTAGTGAAGAGTCAGTCCTTTGTAGCAGAACCCTGGGGAAATTAAACTCATTACAAAAATTAAAATGTGTTTGTTCTTGCTGATCCTGGGTTACTAGAAAACAGATGTAATGATTTGCTCAATTGACCAGAGTGGCACTAATGTGACTAGTATCTTAAAATGGGGTAAACATTCTCATGGCCTCCAAGCACGTTAACATGGCAGGGGTTTTTTTTTAAGTTGCCTGTGCGAACATTTTTTTTAGAATCATAGGTTCATTTTGACCAAGCTTGTGATCACTCCCAAGAGCACAGTGATTCGACACACCTAGACTGTGTTAGGGTTAATTCTTTCAAAACATTGTGAGCATTGCCCAGTCCATCACGGGTTCGGACCCCCCCACCATCGAAGGGATATACCGGAGTCGCTGGCTCGAAAAGGCAGCCAACATCATCAGGGAACCACACCACCCTGCCTTCGGGAAGAAGGTACAGGAGCCTGAAAACTGTAACGTCCAGATTCAGGACAGCTTCTCCCCACAGCCTTCTCCATGCAGGCTATTAAACACTACAAATAAGCTTTGAACTATTATCGTACTATTATCTTTTTGTTTGTTTTTATGTGTGTGTGTGTGTGTGTGTGTGTGTGTGTGTGTGTGTGTGTGTGTGTGTGTGTGTGTGTGTGTGTGTGTGTGTGTGTGTGTGTGTGTGTGTGTGTGTGTGTGTGTGTGTGTGTGTGTGTGTGTGTGTGTGTGTGTGCCGGATTTAGATGAAGAGATGCCCTAAGCTACTTCACTTGTGAGCCTCCCCCCTTCCCAATCCCCCACTCCCACGACTAGAGGACCATGACTACCCGACAGTGACAGTGTGACACTTTTAGATCCTACTGTATGTTGTCATTAAACAGTTGGTTTTAAAATACATATGGATTCACCACGGAGCAGGCGATGCCTTACCTGGATCGCCGTTTGAAGCTCTGGAGTGTTGGGCCTATGGCAGGGATCGGGGGTTGGGGCCGGAGGAAGGCAGGTGAGTGGACTGCAGCCAAGGTGATGTCTGGTGGAGGGTTGGTGGGTGGTCAGGGGGTAGGGGGCTATGAGGACTGTAGTGTGGGTGGGGAAGAGCTGGGGTCACATGGTTTGAGGGGAATGGGGAAGACCCAGTGGAACAGCCACTGAGATTACCAGCGTTAGGGGGCCTAGCACTAGGACCCAGCGCAGTCAAACCCAGGGGAGTGGGAATCTACAGCGTGGAAACTTCAGGCCCGGTGCTGAGTCCAGGCTGCAGGTAAGGCGACGGCTGCGGGCTGCTGGAGGGCGGTGGAGTGGCCAGGGTCAGCGGGCAAAGAGTAGGAGGTCCCGGTGGGCGGATGGTCAGTGAGGCAGCGAGGTGAGTAGGCCCCCATAGATCTCGAGGCCCTAAGCTTAAACTTGTCTAGCTTATACGTAAATCCGGCCCTGGTGTGTGTGTGTGTGTGTGCGTGCGTGCGTGCGTGCGTGCGTGTGTGTGTGTGTGTGTGTGTGTGTGTGTGTGTGCGTGCGTGCGTGCGTGTGTGTTTGTGTGTGTATATATATATAGAACTTTTTTTTCTCGTTTATTATGTTGTTTACAGAGTACTATGTTTACATATCCTGTTGTGTTGCTGCAAGTAAGATTTGGGACATATACGATAATAAATCACTCTTGACTTGACTCTTGATGGCTCAGGGCCTGATGACTAATTCGTGGAAAATGTCAGGAAATTACTCAGAAGTACAGTATAACAATGAATGTTGTATGGTAAACAGTCAAGCAATATCTTTCCACTCGTTTACTTTCTGCATCCAGGTTCACTGTGAAGGGTTCTCATTTTTGGATGCTGACTCTACCACACCGACTGAAACCAGACAGTGTTGGGAATAATCAGCAGGTCAGGCCGCATCAGTCTTCAAGTGAAAATTATTGATTTTCACTTAGCTGTATTGATCTCTTGCTATCTGTCCCTGTAAGTGTGTTTCCCTCTCATGAAGTCGTACAGCAGGGAAACAGGCCCTTTGGACCAACTTTAGTTTTAGTTTTAGAGATACAGCATGGAAACAGGCCCCTCAGCCCAACAAGTCCGCGCCAACCAGCGATCACCCCATACACTAGCACTATCAGATGCTGGTTTACACTGAAGATACACACAAACTTCTGGAGTAACTCAGCAGGTCAGGCAGTATCTCTGGAGAAAAGGAATAGGTGACGTTTCGGGTCGAGACCCTTCTTCAGACTGTGAGTCAGGAGAGAGGGAAACTAGGGGTATGAAAAGCAACACAGAACAAATGAATGAAAGGTATGAAAAAAAAATTAAAGAGAGCAATGATGATCATGGAAAGGTGAAGCCCACAATGGTCTATTGTTGGCTGCGGAAAAGGTGATAATGAGTGAGTACGAACAGTAAAACTAAGCAGAACGACAGTGAAACTAGCAGGGCGACTAGGTTGAAATAGAGGGAATACAAGGGTTACTTGAAATTTAGATAAATTAACTCTGCTGGTTCTTACAGAATAAGGAAATGCTCTTTCCAGAATGTAGAAAGTCACAGCTCGGAAATAACGATAGGGGAACAGAGGATAAGAAGGAACTTGCATTTCTAAATCAAGTTCTATTCCCAAGGATGTCTCAAATGCTTCACAACCAACCAGCCAATGCTTTGTATCTATGTTCATTATAATTATGTTCACAAATCCGGCACAATGGTGCAGCGGTAAAGTTGCTGCCTTATGGTGACAGAGGCCCGGGTTCAATCCTGACTACGGGTGCTGTTTGTTCGGAGTTTGTATGTTCTCCCCATGACCTGCATGGATTTTCTCTGGGTGCTCCGGTTTCCTCCCACACTCCAAGAACATACTGGTTTGTAAGTTAATCGACTTCTGCAAAAATTGTCAATTGTAAATTGTCCCTAGGATGTAGGATAGTGTCTGCGTGCGGGGTTCGCTGGTCAGCGCAGACTCAGTGGGCTGAAGGGCCTGTTTCCACGCTGTATCTATAAATTAAACTAAACTGAACCCCACTAAATGTATTAGCAGCTCCTACAGACATAGATTAACCTGGTTTGTTTTCAGTCATGTTGCTTTTGTTGTAAGTGTTGATACGGCACCAGGAGAATTCCACACACCTCCTCAAATAGTGCAAAGGGATCTTTTCTGAACAGCAAGATAAGGGTCAGCTCAGTATTTTGCCCTAATGATTACCCAAGATTAATGTGCTCACTTTGTACGGTGCTTAATTATCAGACAGCGTATGTGCACAAGTTCTGAAATGGATCCTTAATCAAAGTCTTGTGATGTACAGACAGACTGTAACTACTGAACCACATGGACTTGTATGAAATAAACAGAGAAATATTTATTTCAAAAACTGCAGAATTCGCATCAGAGAACAGAAGCTAATGTTCCAGGTATACACATCAAGACGGCAATAACATTTTATTTTTTCTATAATCTATTTTGTTATAGTAGATAATAGATAGATAATATATTAGATAGGCTTGGGTAGAGTGGATGTGGATGTGGAGAGGATGTTTCCACTAGTGGGAGTTTCTAGGACCAAAGGTCATAGCCTCAGAATTAAAAGACATTCCTTTAGGAAGGAGATGAGGAGGAATTTATTTAGTCAGAGGGTAGAATTCATTGCCACAGAAAGCTGTGGAGGCCGTCAATGGATATTTTTAAGGCGGAGATAGATAGATTCTTGATTAGTACGGTTTCAGGGGTTATGGGGAGAAAGCAGGAAAATAGGGTTTAAGAGCTAGATCAGCCATGATTGAATGGTGGAATATACTTGATGGGTCGAATGGCCTAATTCTGCTCCTATCACTTATGAACATATAACAATGGGTACATCATTTAGCTAAATGAAAATATCATTAAACTGCATTATGAACTGTGCAGGAAAAATCCCGTGTGAGATTCCTGTGAGGGTAAGTTTGATCTGTATAATTTAAGAATTTGATGTGTGAACATTGATTCAATTTAATTCCAGTACAATCTCCAGCAGATTACAGGAAGTGTTTCAGCTCTCTACTAAATCCTTTTGTGTTTGTTCAATACTTGGAAGACTGTTTACTCAGTATTAACCTGATATCACTTCAGTCTTTCCAGTCCAACACCGTTCTCCTAAAGCAATGACAGTTAAAAGCCGAACAAAAGAGGGCTTTGTGTGTTCTGTCATTTTTTTTACATGAGCCGTTTTGTTCACTAACCTCGTGTTTCTTAAGTAACCACATGTGCAAGCATCCAGTATTGGAAGACAGGAAGCCAGGGCTTTGGTTTGAAGCTGCACAATGCAGAATGTTAAACACAATGTGGCTGCGTATGCGAATCAGAACCAGATGTGTGCAGACAGCCACCTTCACAAATCAGAAATGCAAGACTTATTATCATGAAAGGAGAAACAAAAGTGTACATATTCGCACTGCAAGAGTCAAGACCTCCTCTACAACCAACAATGGACCATTGTGGGCTCTTTCATCATCGCTGCCGGCTCTGATCTGTTCTGTACCTCTAGTTTTTCTCTCCCCGACCCTCTGTCTGAAGAAGGGTCTCGACCCAAAACATCACCCATTGCTTCTCTCCAGAGATGCTGCCTGACCCGCTGAGTTACTCAAGCTTTTAGTGTTTATCTAAGAGTCAAGAGTGTTTTATTGTCATGTCTCCAAAACAACATTGAAATGAAACAACAAAATATGTACACATAGTACTCTGTAAATAATATAATAAACAAAAGAAGTTCAGTATGTATGTCACACACACACACACACACACACACACACACACACACACACACACACACACACACACACACACACACACACACACACACACACACACACACACACACACACACACACACGTAAAACAAGCAATAATAATGCAAAAAGACAAAACCAATGCCCCCAAGTCTATGTAGTTCTGAGTTTATTTGGAGGTTGTAGCATTTAATAGCCTGATGGCGCTGCTCCTGAACCTGGACGTTACAGTTTTCAGGCTCTTATGTCTACTTCCTGACAGCAGGAGTGAAATTAGTGTGTTAATTTATCTAAAATATTCTTGAATTCTGTATCTTATAGATTATAACAATAAGTAATAAAAGCTGCGCTGTGTCTATTTCTGCAAAAGAAAGGTTATAATTCATGATAACAAGTACAATGAATAAAAATAAAAATAACTAGGTAACAGTGGTATACCTAGCCTCTAATATATTCTCCAAGTTCTGGCAAGTGTGGCAAATTCCACTTAATTTCTGACTATTACTTTGCTCTACATTTTGGCACAAGGCGTCGATGGCCCTAATGTTCCCTCAGTTATGATACTGGTGTTAACTGCAAATTAACCTTACAGCAGTGTGATAACACCGTTACCCACTAATTGGCAACAAATTGGCGACTCGCCACAAACCCGCTGAGTGACTCTTTCGGTGTAAACCAGCATCTGCAGTTCCTTCCTACACGGGCTCAGGATTCACTGGAGGTGGTCTTGGAGGGGAGGAGGCTCCTCACCCTGCGGAGCATCTTGGACCATACAACTCACCCCCTCCATGACACACTGATCAACTTGAGGAGCACCTTCAGCAACAGAATGGTTCCACCAAGATGCAACACAGAATGCCATAGTTGATCATTTTTCCCTGTGGCTATCAAACTGCACAACTCGTCCCCCTTCTGTCATGAGGTAGACTAACGCCCCTTCCCTAGGTTTAGGCGGGTCAGCCTGAATCTCTGGAGAACATGCATAGGTGATGTTTCAGGTCAGGACCCTTCTCAAGAATGATGTACAGCATAACTACAATTACTTGAATGAATTTTAGGATGTAAGAGTTTATTGGGAGCAAAAGATTATATAATTACTTTGGTCAGCTGAATGGGCTGGAAATGTTAGTTCAAGGACAAAAATTCATTCTAAGATAATTGAACAAATCATGATTAACTAGCAAATGAGATTTATTGGAAAAATATATATAACGTGGCTTTAGTGAACTGCAGCCCCAGAAACACAGAGAAATTATTGTTTAAGGTCTGAAAACAAGCCTACAAATTAATAATATAATAATAATAATAATAATAATAATAATAATAATAATAATAATAATAATAATAATAATAATAATAATAATAATAATAATAATAATAATAATAATAATAATATAATAATAATAATAACACTAATATCTTTTTTTGTCATTGCACATAAGTGCAACGAGATTTGGTATGCAGCTTCCATCCGATGTCATAACTTAAATAACTAATAACATTTAGATTTAGATACCCCGAGAACATGATTTGTAAAAAGAACATTAAAACAGTAAAACAGTCAAAACAGTTCAGACTAAAGTGCAGATGTGTCTGTGCGACGTGACCATCCGAGGGAGACAGTCCGTGGGGGTGGGGGGCACTCAGAAGGGCCGGTTCAGAGCTGCTATAGCTCTGGGAATGAAGCTGTTCCTGAGTCTGGAGGTACGGGCGTATAAGGCCTTGTAACGTGTAAAGAAGGCCTTGTAAAATTAAATGTGCTTTGGATACACAGCAGGCAATAGTAAAACTGAAAATCCCAAGTGAGGGCAGGAGATTGTCAAAGATCCTAGTAGTTTAATCTTTGCCACCATAATAGATTTTCTAACAACTGGGAGGTTAAACCTTATCTCGGAGCAATAAATCAGAGCACTGCCAGGTCAACAGCATCATTAGATTTAAATCTCAAAGGTAGCGGACTAAAATAACTGAGTTAAATGCAAGAAAATATAGATCATCGGTAGATTCATTGCCCAAAAACCTCGCAGGAAACCTCTAAGCAGCTCAAAGCAAATGAAGGCCCCCTGGTAATCAGTCGTGACTGAATAGAGAATACGGTCTGTCGATTTATACTTTCATGCATCATTAGGGCATAAAATGAGCAAACAGGCTAAACCCTGAATTTTTACATATTTAAAAATTCTGATAATTATCACTGCTCGAATTAGTTTGAAGATTATACCGGCTTCAAAAATTTACAAATTTCAGTCAAAGTGAATGGGCTTCAGATGTTAGCTCCCAAACATAAATTTACTATAAGCATTTATAATTAATTTCCATCTATTTTTAAGAGCGGCAAGAAGTGGCACAGTGGCGCAGCGGTAGAGTTGCTGCCTTACAGTGCCAGAGACCCAGGTGCGATCCTGACTACGGGTGCTGTCTGTACAGAGTTTGTACGTTCTCCCTGTGACCGCGTGGGTTTTCTCCGATTGCTCTGGTTTCCTCTCACACTCCAAAGACGTGCATGTTTGTAGGTTAATTAGCTTCTGCTAATTGTAAATTGTCCTGTGTGTAGGATAGTGTTAAGGGCCTGTCCCACCAGCATGCGATAGCATGCGTCTAGCGCGACCAAACGTGGTCGCTTGAGGCGTACGGCCTTGCGGGGCCGATCCCACTTTGATCAGCGGAGGCGTTTGGAGTTGTGCGGGGCTGGACCCGACATCCCGCGGGGCTCCAAAGATCTTGCACTGTCCGAAAATCCCACGCGACAACGGCCTGTCGGCCCGCAGCCGCATTGAGGCCGTACGCAGCGCCTCGATGGGCGTACGCAGCGTCTCGACGTCGTATGCAGCGTCTTGACGCGCTATGCAGCGTCTTGACGGCGTATGCCTAGCACGTGGCATTGTGCGATGACCTCAACGCCCGACGCCGTGCGACGTCCAAATTTAGTCGGCCCGCCTCCAGCCCAGCTGATTGGTGAGTATGATGTCGGGACCAGCCCCGCAAAACTCCATACGTCTCCGCGGTTGGAAGTGGGACCCGCGAGGCCATACGCCTCAAGCAACCACGTTTGGTCGCGCTAGACGCATGCAATCGCATGCTGGTGGGACAGGCCCTTTAGTGTATGAGGTGATCAATGGTCAGCACAGTCTCGCTGGGCCGAAAGGCCTGCTTCCACGCTGTATCGATAAAGTCTAAAACTCTGGAAAATTACTTTTTCATACAAAATACAGTTACTGCTGTATAATTTTAATTTTCTTCTAAGCTATTCAAGGTTTTCTAAGATAGAGGGAAGACCAATATGCCTAAATTGGTGCTAGTCACCAAAACCAAATCTCTTCCTCAGTTTTCTAGAGACACCTGACTTTTTCAGCTGTCTCTAGAAAATCTTTCTGAATCTGTCAGCATGTCCCTGCTAGATTTGTCATTTCCTCAATTTTATGCAAAACAACATGAATTCAAACCGCATGTAATTGTACCCTTTTGTTAAGTAACATCAAGATTTTCCTCTATGCAAGCGTTCACTGCACTGAAACCCTCTGCCATTTTTAGTTCACTGGTCCTCAAAAGACTGGCTTAAAAATTCTACATAGCATAAAAACACATTCTAAAATAGCAACCGGCCAGAAACTGCCGAGATGTGCTATTTTGTCAGTGACACAGTCACAGCTGCAGGATGCCACATTCAATTCTGACCTCTGGTGACAGCGTGGGTGTCCGCGATGATCCAGCTTCCCCCCCACGTTCCAAAATGTGCTGATTGTGAGGATAGTTGGCCAATGTAAATTAACCTGAATTTAAGGGGGTCGTTGGAAAGAAAGGTTAAAACAACTCAGGTAAATTTTGAGTAATGCAGTTACTGCTGTATAATTTTCATTTCTGTCTAAGCTAATCCACCTGCTCCACTCAACATGAAGAAAAGTCCCAACCTAAACATTCTGTCCATTCCCGCCTGAACTGCTGAGTTCCTCCAGAACTTAGTTATTTTGCTCAATATTTGCTCAATATTTCAACATCTATTATCTATTTTTTACTCATGGTATGGTATGGTTTTCAAGAGAGAGTTAGATTTAGCTCTTAGGGCTAAAGAAATCCAGCGATATGCGGAATAAGCAGGAACGGGGTACTGATTTTGGATGATCAGCCGTGATCATATTGAATGGCTCGAAGGGCCGAATGGCTAGTCCTGCACCTATTTTCTATGTTTCTATGTTTTCCTGGATAGCACCCAAAACAATGTTCTTTCACAGTATTTCTGTGCACAAGATAATAATAAACTATTTTCAATACCAATAAAGGATACATCAGTCTGCAGAAGGGTCTCAACCCGAAACATCGACCATTCCTTCTCTCCAGAGATGCTGCCTGTCCTGCTGAGTTACTCCAGCATTTTGTGTCTACCAAAGGATACCGAGTGTTGGAGCACTCCCTTCTGGCAACCCCTAGCAAGGGCTCGCCTGCTCCACGGTGAAAAGTCCACGCTGCGCCCGCTGCTGAAACTCCGGGAAAGGCCGCTCCAATCCATGCTGTTAGGCCGCAAAGGAGGCAACATGGAAAAAGTCGCCTCTCCGTCGAGGAGGTGACCAAAAGCGGTTCCCCCCTTCCCCCCCTCACCACCCCTGACACAAGACACACCAAGAGATACTAAAATAAACATTTGGACACACTAAAAAAAAGACAAAAAAAAGTCAAAATAACGAACATGCTGCTGGCAGGGCAGCCATCTTGCAGCACCCCCACTGACTCACTACATGAGTTTTCTCCGAGTGCTCCAGTTTCCTCCCACATTTCAAAGACGTACAGGTTTGTAGGTTGTGACTTTGGTAAGATTGTAAAATTGTCCCTAGTTTGTAGCATAGTGCAAGTGAACGGGGATCATTGGTTGGCGTGGACTCGGTGGGCCAAAGTGCCTGCTACGGTGCTGTATCTCTAAACTAAACTAAACGAAACTAAATTAATGTCATGAGGATTTAATCAAAATAATAGCAGCACTCAAAAGTTACAATAGTTTATTCAGAAAAAAACAAACTTCAATTTAGAGTAAATATCAGACTGTCAAGGTTGTCCCACATTGTCTTGTAACAATCTGTACACAGCCTAACTCAAGCATAACACAAAGTGCTGGAGTAACTCAACGGGTCAGACAGCATCTGTGGAGGGAATGTATAAGAGTCATTTTGGGTCAGGACAACTGGTTTATTTCCATAAGGTGCCCTCCTACCTCATCCCCATCAACGATCAAATGGTTCACAAAAATGTGAACACATCTCCAAGAAGATATTTTCCAAAGTCGGCTTTAAATGACCTCATTGGTTAAACACCAATCTTTTACAACTTGTGATTCTGGTCAATCCAGCAACTTGTTCTGTCGAAGGAAGAAACTGCAGATGCTGGTTAATGCAGAAAAGGACACAAAGCACTGGAGTAACTCAGCAAGTCAGGCAGCATCTCTGGAGAACATGGATAGATGACATTCTGACAGAAGAAGGATCCCGACCCAATACGTTATATGTCCATGTTCTCCAGAGATGCCGCCTGACCCGCTGAGTTACTGCCGAACATTGTGTTCTTTTTGCAGGAACTTGTTCTGTTCTTTTTTTAATGTTAAAAAGAGAAGAATGGAAAATGCTACTTGCATTTATCTATCAACTGCAAAACATGGAATATATTTTTCTCTGTGGAAAAATAGACGGGAATATAGATATTCTCTGCAAATAAAAACTGACCTGCAAAAATAATGAGAGTTTGCTGCCTTGAGATTTCTCGAGCTGGAATAATAAAACATATAGACAATAGGTGCAGGAGTAGGCCATTCGGCCCAACACTGCCATTCACCATGATCTTGGCTGATCTTCAACATTCAGTACCCCGTTCCTGCCTTCTCACCATATACCCTGACTCCGCTATCTTTAAGAGCTCTATCTAAAATATATGTATCCACGACTGGCAGCTGGAGTTGAAGTGGATCTTGGACATGGTGCAACTGAACATCAGAATAGACTTGGGATGGTGAAAACCCCTGTCTTGCATGCGAGAGCCACATGATTTCTGGAAAAGGAGGCTGGGTCCCTTAAAGCAGGCTGCTCTTTAAACCGAGAGCAGTCGGGTGAGAGGTGAGGCGTGAAATCGAGAGTTTGTAATAGCTTTCTGACATTTTTATGGAAAATGTAATATTTATTCAGGGCCCAGGTGACCAAATCATGGCTGCGGTGCTTTCAAATGGCACAGAGGGATTGGAAGCAAGCACATTACTATTTTGCAAGTTATAGTTATGCTGAAATAATATTTCATCCCCAGAGGTGAAAGACAATCTCGTTCACATTAGTGTGAAAGTTCTAGTTGGCCGTTGCCAAGTCCAACAGTGTAAAGAATAACATAAGATAGATACAAAATGCAGGAGTAACTCAGCGGGACATGCAGCATCTCTGGAGAGAAGGAATGGGTGACGTTTCGGGTCAAGATCTTGTATAGAATACTAGCTGTCTCAACGCAAATGCCAACATAGAAAGACTTTAGACATTAGAGGTACAGGGTGGGAATAGGCCCTTCAGGCCAATGTGTCTGCACTAGACCAGTAATCAGCACATACACTAACACCATCCTACACACTAGGGTCATAACTTACCAGAGCCAATTAACCTGCAAACCTGCACGTGTGCGGAGTGTGGGAGGAAACCGAAACACCCAGAGAAAACCCCTGCTGTCACAGGGAGAACGTACAAACTCCATATAGGGAGCACCCGTGGACAGGTCTCTGGTGCTGTAAGGCAGCAACTACCATTGTGCTGCCCTTAAATCCGTGATAAACAAGTAATTTAGAGGTAAGGCATTAAAACTGTTTGAGAGGTATAGTTCCTATTATTTTGTGTGAATTTATTTTCAAGTTTCCTTTTAAGTCATGGATTTGCTGATTCTTCTGTCAGAGTTATGTCCATCAAATGTGCTGTAGTGTCAGAATGAGTGGGAAGTGCAGTTTGTCATTGTGTCTTCTCCCAACCAGAAGCCAGAGTGTAATCCCTGGTACAATCCAACATGATCATGTTTTAGGCTGATCATTTTTTCATTCCTTACTCCAGACCAAATGTTGAGAACAGCTTTCAGATCTGGTGAACGCTCTCCTGTACAAACACATGTGCATGCATGTGTGTGTGTGTGTGTGTGTGTGTGTGTGTGTGTGTGTGTGTGTGTGTGTGTGTGTGTGTGTGTGTGTGTGTGTGTGTGTGTGTGTGTGTGTTTGTGTGTGTGTGTGTGTGGGGGGGGGGGGGGGGTTTCTGGAGCGCCAGTTTGGGTGTTGTGGGCTGAAGGGACTGGTTTCCAGAGGGCTACTATGGACATTGTGGGCCAAATGGATTCTTGGGGTGGCAGCTCAGTCACTCAAGCTTGATGTGCTGGCAGCTCACTTATAGCTGGTGGGCTGGCAGTTGACTCACGGCTATTCCTTGAAATTCCATTTCAAGCAGGGTGCAAGGCCACCAAATTCAGGTGCAGTTTCATACCACTTCAAGCAGGGTGCAAGGCCACCGAATTCGTGCAGTTTCCAACCACTTCAAGCAGGGTGCAAGTCCACCAAATTCAAGCGCAGTTTCATACCACTTCATGCAGGGTCGAAGTCCACCAAACTCAAGTGCAATTTCATACCACTTCAAGCAGGGTGCAAGGCCGCCAAATTCAAGCGCAGTTTCCTACCACTTCAAGCAGGGCGCAAGGCCACCAAATTCAAGCGCAGTTTCATACCACTTCATGCAGGGTCCAAGTCCACCAAACTCAAGTGCAATTTCACACCACTTCAAGCAGGGTACAAGGCCACCAAATTCAAGTGCAGTTTCCTACCACTACAAGCAATTGCAGGGCCACCAAACTCAAGTGATTTTTCCTACCACTTCAAGTAGGGTGCAAGGCCACCACATTCAAATGCAGTTTCATACCATTTCAAGCAGGGTGAAACCACCATAAAACCACACAAAACACCACATAAACATCACTCACAGTTCAGTAGACATTCAGTGTGTTCAGTTGATTCACAGCTCAGACAGAGTCGTGACCTCTCCCTCCCCCATCTTGCAGAGACTGAGCCACATCCACACTTCCGGGTTTTATCATCTCTCCCCCTCCCACTGGAAGGGGCGTGGTTGACAGGAGAGAAATTCTCAATATTTTTTAAACACTAATGACATTTTTATTTTTCATTGCTGGGAAGCTCATGAGCGGAGGGGGACTGAGTAAGATGGCCAAAAATCACAGCCGTAAGTGGGAGCGTTTTATCTAAAATCAATATACAGTGCAAACAGGAAGTTGTCATGCTTAGACTTTTAATCATTTGCCATTTGCTGTGGTTTATTTCAAACCAACCACCACCAACCATTTGCTGTGCTTTATTTCAAATCAACCACCACCAACCATTTGCTGTGCTTTTTCAAACCAACCACATTTTCATTTTCAAACCACATTAAGGGCACTCAAGGTCAATAAAACCACACTCACAGTTTAGTAGACATGTGTTCAGTGTTATTCACAGCTCAGACTGAGAGACGTGACCCTCTCGCTCCCCCATCTTGCAGAGACTTACTGAGGCACTCAACACTTCCGGGTTTTATAGTCCCTCCGGAAGGGTCGTGACCTTCAGGAGAGAGAATCTCAACAAACCCACGCAGTCACAGGGTTAATCTCCGTACAGCCAACACCCTTGGTTAGCATCGAACCTGGGTCTCTAGCGCTGTAAGGCAGCCACGAGCCGCACAACTGTACCTGCGGGATAGTCAACCAGGAGTGGAAACGTTGTACAGCTTCCTATTCTTGATGGCAAACAAACTTGTTACAGCTCTCTGTATTTTTCAGTTGATCCAACATGAGTGGAAATACTTGACAGTAATTAGAATGCCAACAACATAAACTGCAAGCTTAATGGCCAACTCTGAAAATGCCTTCAATTACATCTCTCACTTGATCTATTTGAGTAGACTTTTCATCCTCCTTGGTTTGAAGTGACTGCAGTAAATCAGGGAGCTGGGATAGATCAGGTGTCTTCTTCTCTAATTAGTGATTGAGATTAATGGATTTATTCCTCTGGCACTTGGTTGACAGCTCACCTATTTATTGTGAAGTCCGCTTGTGTCAATTGGCTTAAAATTACACGAGGAGAGAGAACACTTTTCAAATGACAAATGGTTTTCTCGCCTGAATTTTGAATAGAATCAATTAGCATAGCAAGTCACATCCTTCCTTTTAAGAGTATTATATAAGCGGCTTGTTCAAAACGATCATGGCGTTCAGAATTTCTTAATACTAATGGGCTTTTCAAAACTCTGCTCTGTCAAAAGAAGAAGGATTTTTACCATCGGTTTCCACTCTGCGCTTCAGCTACTGTCCTCAAAAGGCTCATTGCTTGTTATACCCATTGTACTGCACAACTAACGAGTTTATCACGTGCTCAGTTACGACCTTCTGCAAGCCATAAAAACGTAAAGATATTGCTGCTCCAACACTGAAGGCGAGACATCTGCGGCATTAACTGCTATCTATTGCCGGCTTCGTGGAAGCATCTGGCCTTTTAAAGTTCAGTCTCCCGCTCGAACACTCAAGTTAATAGTCAAGCCTGGCGGTTCAGTGCGTGGCACTGGAGGGACGTGTAGGTTGTCACTAGTGCCATCTTTCAAATAAAGCAGAGAGCTCGGCTCTAACAGTTTGCTCAGCAGGATGCCGAATATCCCGAGGCACTGTGCAAAGACAAGCAGGGAATTCCCCCAGAGGTTCCCGCTAATACTTATGATTCAATCAACACCATGTGAACGATTAACGGGTCAGTCATTTCATTTACAGTGCATGAGACAATGCTGTTCGTACATTGACTATCACGTTTGTCTGCCTACATGGACGGTGTCCCTTTCCTGCAAAACCCCTCAGGACACATTTATGAATAGCCCCGGAGTGGCAGCCAGCTCAAGTGGTGTAAGCTAAGTTGAGAGTGAGGGTGGAAGACTAGAGTGGGGTTGAGGCTACTCATTGTGACATCCAAGTAAGATGGAGTAACAAAATGCTGGAGTAACTCAGCGGGTCTGGCAGCGTCTCTGGAGAAAAAGAATAGGTGACGCTTGGGGTCGGAAACCTTCTTCAGACCGAAAGCAGAGGTAGGGGAGAGGGGTGAATGAATTGGAGGTGGGAAAAGGCCAGTGCCGGCAACAAATGACCTCAGAAAGGGTGGAGCCCATAATGGCCCATTGTTGGCTATGGAAAGGTGTGATAACAAGAGGGGTACAAGGGTGTCATAGAGTCATAGAGTGATACAGCGTAGAAACAGGCCCTTTTGCCCAACTGGCCCACACTGACCAACATGACCCAGCTACACTAGTCCCACCTGCTCGTGTCTGGTCCATAGCCCTCCAAACCTGTCCTATCCATCTACCTGTCCAACTGTTTCTTAAATGTTGGGATAGTCCCAGCCTCAACTACCTCCTCTTGCAGCTTGTTCCGTACACCCACCACCATTTGTGTGAGTTCTATTAAATATTTTCCCCTTCACCTTAAACCTATATCCTCTGGTCCTCAATTCACCTACTCTGGGCAAGTGCATCTACCTGATCTATTCCTCTCATGATTTTATACACCTCTATAAGATCATCCCTCATCTTCCTGTGCTCCAAGGACTAGAGTATCAGCCTAGTCAACCTCTCCCTATAGCTCAAATCTTCTAGTCCTGGCAACATCCTTGTAAATCTTTTCTGTACCCTTTCCAGTTTGATAACATCTTTCCTATAACATGGTGCCCAGAATTGGGCACAATACTCCAAATGCAGCCTCACCAACGTCTTATATGTAAGTGAAACATGACCTCCCAAATGTGATGCCAGCAACTAATGTTCTGGTCTTTACTTGCCACCAGTTTATTTTACCCCCCACCACCACCACCATCACCACCACCAATCCCCACCTCTGGAGAAGGGTTCCAACCCAAAACGTCATCTATTCATTTTCTCCAGAGAAGCTGCCTGACCCACTGAGTTACTCCAGATTTTTAATCTAATTTCGGTATAAACCAGCATCTGCAGTTCCTTCCCACACATCTGCCAGCCTGGATACAGTACCAGCAATGCACCCTAATTTAGTGCTGGGACTTACATGAGGTGAGTCATGCAGTGGGAGTGAGGGCCAGAGGGAAACAACAGGCCAATTCCTCAGAGGGAAGGATGTACTGCAGGAGAATCACAGTCATACAGTGTGGAAACAGGCCCTTCAGTCCAACTTGCCCCCACCGACCAAGATGTCCAATCTGCATAGTCCCATCTGCCTGCATTTGGCTCAAATTCCTCTAAACCTTTGCTATCCATGTAGTTAGGCGAACATTTTGATGGGGCTGTCTACAGAAGAGTCCAATGAATGCATTTGGAGAACTGCAAGGTACAAGCAACCCGGTTCAAATGGGTGTGGGGTATATTCAAGGAGCACAGATGAGTCTATCACCAGCCTTGTGCAGGGATTGAAGCATGTTTCTCAGTGTGGACATAATGGGTATTAAGGATAGCTTTGGACAACTCGTACATTTTTACTCATGCGTGGGAAGGGACTGCAGATGCTGGTTTACACAGGAGATAGACAGAAAATGCAGGAATAACTTAGTGGGACAGGCAGCATCTCTGGAGAGAAGGAATGGGTGATGGTCTGAAGAAGGGCCTCATCCCGAAACGCCACCTATTATTCCTTCTCTGCAGAGATGCTGCCTGACCCGCTGAGTTACTCCAGCATTTGTGTCAATGTTCATTTCTACTTATTGCTGGCATCTCAGCTTTTACTGCCACAGATGCAGTAGGCAGCCAGTATCTGGCTGTCAGAGCAGCTTGGCTAAGGATGCGATGGTTTTAATCATTGCAAAGGAATCCCTTCCCACTGCTGTCATCTCGGAGTTGTTGTGCGGCACCTGCAGTCAATGGCATCTCGTAGCATGGGGGATCATGTAATTCATGCAGAGCCACATGCTCACTCCATCTGCCGCTCTCTGGCAGGGCAGAAGGAAATCTATTCAGCTGTCTGGCAGAAAAATGTCTCTGTGTCCTAACGCAACAATCTAAAACAAAATAGTTAAGGGCCTGTCCCACGAGCATGTGACTCCATGCGGCAAGCGCGGCCTAAAGCCCGCAGCCGCCTCGACGCCGTACGCACAGAGGTCGAGTGAGTGACGTGAAGTTCGAGCGAAGTCCGACGGGCGTACGGCGTCGAGGCGGCTGCGGGCCGGCAGGCCGTTGCTGCGCGGAATTTTTGATCCAGGTCAGTTTTTCGGAGCCCTGCGCGATGTCAGGACCAGCTCCGCACAACTCCATACGGCTCCGGCGATCGAAGTGGGACCGGCCCCGCGAGGCCGTACGGCTCAAGCGACCACATTAGGTCGCCCTTGCCGCATGCAGGCGCATGCTGGTGGGACCGGCCCTTTAGGTCGCACTTGCCGCATGGAGTCGTATGCTCGTGGGACAGGCCCTTTAAGTTTCGTTTATTGCCATGTGTACTGAGGTACAGTGAAGAGCTTTCCAACCAGTGCTAACCAGTCAGTGGAAAGACAATACATGGTCACAATCGAGCCATTTACAGTGTACAGATACAGTACATGAAAAGGGAATAACGTTTAGTGCAAGATAAAGCCAGTAAGGTCCGATCAAAGATAGTCCGAGGGTCACCAATGAGGTGGATAGGAGTGCTCCTCAGCTGTGGTAGGGTCATTCAGTCGCCTGATAAACTGAGTGGAAATGGAATACGCTGCAAATGTCCCCACTTCCAGATCCAGCCAAAAGATATCCATGATGTGTAGGATCATAGCCAATGTGACATTACTGTCCACTGCCAAATCAGTGCTCACATATTACTGTGTGACCAGGGTGTATTTCAGAGAGGCCATCCTTACCAAACTAAAGATAGACACAAAGCGCTGGAGAAACTCGGCAGCTTAGATAGCATCTCTGGAGAAAAGGAATAGGTGACGCTTCTGGTTCTTCAGGCTGAAGAAGCGTCTCGATTAGAAACGTCACCTGTTCCTTTTATCCAGAGATACTGCCTGGCCCATTGAGTTACTCCAGCATTTTTGTTTATCTTAAGTGTAAACCAGCATCTGCTGTTACTTCCTACACATTAGACCATAAGACATAGAAACAGAATTAGGCCATTTGGCCGATCAAGTCTGCTTTGCCATTCGATCATGGCGGATCTATTTTCCCTCTCAAATCCATTCTCTTGCTGTATCCCAGTAACCTTTGACACTCTTACTAATCAAGAACCTATCGATCTCCACTTCAAAAACACCCAACGACTTGGCCTCCAACGCCATCTGAGGCAAAGCATTCCACAGATTCACCGCCCGCTGGCTAAAGCAATTCCTTCTCATCTCCATTCTGAAGGTACGTATTTTATTCTGAGGCCCTAGACTCTCCCACGACTGGAAACATCCTCGCCACATCCTCTCTTTATAGTCCTTTCATTATTCAGTGGGTGTCAATGAGATGCCTTCTCATCCTTATAAAACTCCTACAAATGCAGGCCCAGAGCCAGTAAATGCTCTCCATACGTTAACCCAATCATCCATATCGCCAATAAGGTAGTGCCTTGTTGGAGGCTTCAATAAATTCTGAGAAGATGCAGAGATTTCGCTTGGGCAGCTTACAACCCAGTGGTATGAATATTGATTTATCTAACTTCAGGTGGCCCCAGCATTCCCTCTCTCTCCATCCTTCCCCCACCCAAGTCTCATAACCCAACAAACAGCTAATGGGGCTGTCCCACTGTACAAGCTAATTCAAGAGCTATCCCGAGTTTCCCCTGATTCGAACTCCCCTGATTACGGTAAATAGCCGCTCGTAGGTACTCGGGGCTCTCGTGGATATTTTTTAACATGTTGAAAAATCTTCACGAGTCTTCCCGAGCTTACCTCGTTTCCGGAGTACCTGCCGTAAGCGTTACGAGCTGCTAAGAGACGTCCCGAGCTCTGACGTACCCGCTACGTACATTCTACATGCTTACCATTTGATTTTTTTTAACTCGGGAGAGCTCTTGAAGTAGCTCGTACAGTGGGACAGCCCCTTAACAATGGCCGGTTTCCTTTAACATCGTTGTTTTTTTTCGCATATCGTTCATTCATTGTTCTATATCTCTCTACATCATTGTCCCTTGTTTCCCTTTCCCTTTCCCATGACTTTCAGTCTGAGGAAGGGTCTCGACCCAAAACATCACCCATTCGTTCTTTCCAGAGACGCTGCCTGTCCCGCTGAGTTACTCCAGCATTTTTGTGTGTATCAGAGATTTCCACCAGCTCTGCAAATGTTCCTGTATTGTAGGTCTCCATTAGCCACTGTCCACTGAACAGTGCAGCATGTGTACGTGTGCTTTGCATTTTCCTTGGCGTCAGGAAACAGCCTTACAACCACTAGAGGATATACAAGCTGAATAATACATGTATGCTCTCTGCAAAGTGCAAAACTACACCTGCTAAAATGGCTTACACCAGTTTTTCATGTTCTGCTTGTTCTGCCTCCATTCCCATTTGAACATTACCATCATCTGCTTTATATTTTATTCAGCCAGTCTGATTAGCAACACCAGCAGAACATGCTCAAGAGACCATTCTCACCAATGACCTGTGTGTCATCTAAACGTACCCACTACGCCAATTACTTACACAATTTGAATAAATTGTCAACATAAGGCACTTCTTATAAGTGAATCATTATCACAATTAACCAAATAAAATCCCTTGTGTTACATGTACATAATTAACTATGCTTAACTATGTTTCTCTTTACGCAAATTAACTGCAAGGTCTATCCAATCTTCGCTGTTAAAAAACCCCATCACTGTCATCGCTGAACTATCCCTAATGTCCGTACTTCACTTTAGGAGAAGCCGTCCTCAGAAGGATTGCAGGGACTATAGTTGTGATTTACACAGAGCCTGTAAATTGTGGCCAAACAAAATATTTAATCTTGGTTCAGCAGTCGCTCATTAAGAGCCGTATGCCGCATAAATTACAAGGATGCACCTTTACATCGTGCCGCAGCTGAACACAATTAAAAACTGGCAACAAAAGTTCTTCTTCCCTCTGTATTACTGTACGGGGTTGATGCGATCATACAGCCAGTGCCTGCAACCCAGTCTACACTACATGAAGGAGATGAGCGCACAGATCCTTCAGTTAATGCACTTGGTTCATGTCGGTGTGTAGCATTCCGATAGGAAGATAAAATCATCATGATGCCACCAGTCATAAGTTCATGTTCATAAATGATAAGAATAGAAATGGGCCATTCGGCTCATGAAGTCTACTCCGCCATTCAATCTATCTGTTCTTAAGGCGTAAACGAACACCACACCAAAAACTAGGCTTTGGATCTCTTGAAATGGGACCTGGGACCTGGGACCTGTTTGAGGTTATCTGTATCAAAATAAATGCAATCAGCAGGTGTATATCTCTGTGAAGGCTGGTTCACACCGAAGATAGACACAGAAAGCTTGAGTAACTCAGCGGGTGAAGCGGTATCTCTGGAGATAAGGAATAGGTGACGTTTTGGGTTGAGCCACTTCCTCAAAACCCGAAACGCCACCTGTTCCTTTTCTCCGGAGATGCTGCCTGTCCTGCTGAGTCACTCCAGCTTTTTAAGTCTATCTTCGTTATGACGACGTGTCTCGACCCAAAACGTCAACTATTCCTTTTCCCCAGAGATGCTGCCTGACCCACTGAATCACTCCAGCATTTTGCGTCTATCTTTATTGTAAATCCCTTCTCATTGAACATCTGGTGAGAAAATCTATTACCACGCATCCCCTAATATCACGTTTAGATCAGGGTTTGGGTAGCAGCCTGTGGCTAATGGGAGAATCTCTTTAGCTAATTCATAATCATGACATCTAATATTTATTTAAATCCACGCAGCTGTATTCGCTTCAGATATTTTCATTTCATTAACATTCGTATCAGTTAAATTTGAAAAAAAAATCACCACCTCAATTACCAGAGTTTGATTTTCCACTCAGAGCACATCTCAAACTATGAAATTATAATTTGACGTTATCACCAAAGCACAAGTATAATTCACTGCTGTATTTTATGGCTCATTGATGAGTTATTAAGGATAGGAAGGAAATGCAGATGCTGATTTAAATCGAAGATAGACACAGAATGCTGGAGTAACTCAGCGGGACAGGCAGCATCACTGGAGAGAAGGAATAGGTGACATTTTGGGTTGAGACTCTTCTTTAGCCATCTTCGGCCAGAAACGTCACCCATTCCTTCTCTCCAGAGATGCTGCCTGTCCCACTGAGTTAATCCAGCATTTTGTGTCTATCTTCTAGTTATTATGGATAGTTTCGCTCCGAAGTAGGACAAACTAACCAAACAGGCTTGCAACATGCAACCAAACATTTATCAGCAATTCTTTTAAAATTGGGCATGTTTGTGAATATTACAAATTACACAAATAGTCAAAAAATGATTAGAATATAATCAACTATATTAATACATATTATAATGGTTATTCTTTTCAAAACCAGGTGCTTTGCAAGAAATTGCCAATAAGATACAATTAAACGTTAAAATATCACGTAACAAGTAGATTGCAATTTGGAGACAAGGAACAGCAGAAGCTGGTTAATACACAAAAGGATACAAAATGCTGGAGTAATTCAGCAGGTCAGGCAGCATCTCTGGAGAAGTTACACTAAGTGCTGGAGTAACTCAGTAGGTCAGGCAGCATCTTTGGAGAACGTTTCAGGTCGGGACCCTTCTTAAGACTCAAATTGCAATTGTAATTTCTCAATGCAAGTTAGAGATCCAGTAGCCAGCAGCAGCATAACAGAGGTGGTGTGCTTACAATTAAGATAATCCTTCTTGTGATAAAAATGTCAAGTCCATCAAATATGCACCTTAGAAAGTAGCATGTCCATCTCTGCATACAGAAGTAAATTGTTTTAAATACAGACACTGGTTTACAAAAAAAGACACAAAGTGTTGGAGTAACTTTTAGGGCCGTCACAGTGGCACAGCGGTAGAGTTGCTGCTTTACAGCACTTGCAGCGCTGTCGACCTGGGTTCGATCCTGACTACGGATGCTGTCTGTAAGAAGTATGTATGTTCTCCCTGTAACCGCGTGGGTATTTCTCCGAGATCTTCGGTTTCCTCCCACACTCCAAAGACGTACAGGTATGTACAGGGCCAGTGCTAGGAATTGCGGGGCCCAATTAGAAAACTGATGGCGGGGCCCCTACTCTCAGGGCCGGCCTTAGGGGGTGCGGGGCCCAATTGGGAACAATTTTGGTGAACCCCAGATTCCCAGCCAAGGTGTGTCAGCCCAGTTATTTAGTATATATTATGAAATTGTACACTAGGGTGTGATGGATTCTACACTGTGTGAATCTCTCCCGCTCCCTCCCGTTTGACTGTCAGTAGCTCCACTGCTTCCAACCTTTACCGTAGCAGCTAATTACCATTAAACTGCATTATGTGATTGGACACAATGCCCTTGGAGACAGCGGCTGATTGGACGGGAGGAGATCTATTTGTGATTGGACGGGAATTTTAAAGCAAGCTGGTTGGTGATTGGATGCAACCCCCTTAGAGACAACGATTGATTGGCCGCCAAACAAAATTGTCAAATCTGTAACAAAAATCGCGGGTCATAGAAACATAGAAACATAGAAATTAGGTGCAGGAGTAGGCCATTCGGCCCTTCGAGCCTGCACCGCCATTCAATATGATCATGGCTGATCATCCAACTCAGTATCCCGTACCTGCCTTCTCTCCATACCCCCTGATCCCTTTAGCCACAAGGGCCACATCTAACTCCCTCTTAAATATAGCCAATGAACTGGCCTCGACTACCCTCTGTGGCAGAGAGTTCCAGAGATTCACCACTCTCTGTGTGAAAAAAGTTCTTCTCATCTCGGTTTTAAAGGATTTCCCCCTTATCCTTAAACTGTGACCCCTTGTCCTGGACTTCCCCAACATCGGGAGCAATCTTCCTGCATCTAGCCTGTCCAACCCCTTAAGAATTTTGTAAGTTTCTATAAGATCCCCCTCAATCTTCTAAATTTTAGCGAGTGCAAGCCGAGTCTATCCCGTCTTTCTTCATATGAAAGTCCTGACATCCCAGTAATCAGTCTGGTGAACCTTCTCTGTACTCCCTCTATGGCAAGAATGTCTTTCCTCAGATTAGGAGACCAAAACTGTACGCAATACTCCTCGTGTGGTCTCACCAAGACCCTGTACAACTGCAGTAGAACCTCCCTACTCCTATACTCAAATCATTTTGCTATGAATGCTAACATACCATTCGCTTTCTTCACTGCCTGCTGCACCTGCATGCCTACTTTCAATGACTGGTGTACCATGACACCCAGGTCTCGTTGCATCTCCCCTTTGCCTAATCGGCCACCATTCAGATAAAAGTCTACTTTCCTGTTTTTGCCACCAAAGTGGGTAACCTCACATTTATCCACATTATACTGCATCTGCCATGCATTTGCCCACTCACCCAGCCTATACAAGTCACCTTGTAGCCTCCTAGTTTAGAGGGGTTTAAACGGTTTAGAGATGTTTAGAGGGCTTCAGATAGGTTTAGAAGTGTTCAGAAGTGTTGTAGTGGGAAATAGGGGGGGGGGGGGGGGGGAGACGGGGTTTAGAGGTGTTCAGAGGGTCCCAGAGGGGTTTAGAGACGTTATAAGCCCCCCGTGAGAAATTGTATTTCTCTGAAATTGAAGATAGACATAAAGCTGGAGTAACTCAGCAGGACAGGCAGCGCAGCGACTCTGGAGAGAAGACCCTTCTTCAGACTGAATTGAACTCTCGTCGGTGAGAGTACTTGTGATTGTCTGAAGACGGGTCTCGACCAGAAACGCAACCCTCTCCCCAGAGCCCATGCCCGTCCCGCTGAGCCACCTTCAACTTCAGAGCCAAACAAAAAACACAGAGTGCTGGAGGAACTCAGCGGTCAAGGCGGCTGCCTCACCCGCTGGGTTTCTCCAGCATTTTTGTCTACCGCTAAACGTCAATGATTCCGGGAATGCTGAGGAGACAGGGTGATAGAGAGGGAGTGGGAGAGCTAGAGAGAGACGAGATGGTGAGCGGGAGAGAGAGAAGGAGGGAGAGAGAGAGCAAAGCACAGAGAGACACAACGTGGGTCGGTAGGTGAATGACTAACCTGCCCACCAGGAAGAAGCCCCTTCTCGCGGTCCGGGGCCCTCACTCATGATGGTGAGTTTAAAGAAATTCTCAATGTGTCATCGATCTACATTCCTCAGTAAATGTAATTGTGTTTTAAACAAGTATTTATGACGCCGCGTGAATTTTATACAAAGGAACACGGCGTCATTAATACTCATTCAAAACACAATAACATTTACTGAGGAATGTGGATGGATGCAGATTGATATAACAACTTGTTAACAACTTCATGTTAAGAAGTGCTAACAGTACTAGTTAACAAATCGTTTGTGTCTGATGGCCATGCAGCGGTTGTTATACATGGTCGTTTAAAAAAAAAATCCGCATGGCGAATTAAAAAATATAATCTTTATTTAACAAAGAGAATTCGTATTTCCGTACGAAATACGGAACATTAGTGCGGGGCCCCCATTAGGCGCGGGGCCCAATTGGGGGCAATCGGTCAAATCGGCTTAAAACCGGCCCTGGGTATGTAGGTTAATTGGCTTGGTGTATGTGTAATTTGTTCCTGGTGTGTGTAGGATAGGGTCGGTGCGAGCTCGGTGGGCTGAAGGGCCGGCTTCCGTGCTGTATCTCTAAACTAAACGTAAACTAAACTAAACTCAGTTAGTCAGGCAGCATCCCTGGAGAATATGGATAGATGTCGTTTCAGGTGGAGACTGTTCTGAATCTTCTCAGTCTAAATAAGTGTCCGACCCTGAAATGTTGTCTGACCCTGAAATGTTGTCTGACCCTTGGGATTCTGCCTGACCCGTTGATTTACTCCAGCACTGTGTCTTTGTTTTCAATGCAGAATGGTCAGTACTTTGAACAGCTAAGGCAGAACACTATAATGATGGGGTCCAGCAACATTAAACAGGAAAGTAAATCTTAACAGTTAATAATGTGTGAAATTGATTGTTTTTGAAAGTCTGAATTCAAAATACAATGAGCTTTCAAATCTTAAGATGTCTCTTTCAGCTGATAAGCGGTTACAGGCAGAAGACACCTTTATACATACATGTCTACTATAGAAAATGTCAGTCACTATCAGCAGAAATCATTTAACTTCTCATTTACGATACAGCTTCAGCATTCCTTATGGGTGCTAGGTTTGATTATGCGAATTATTCCACTTGTATCCTTCAAAAGATAATCACCGTAAGATTTTCATTCAAATTCTGTCATCGGATATAATAAGGATTGCAACTTATTTTTACCCTTTGTCATAACTGTTTTACTTTTAACTAGGTAAATCCTCAGAAGTGAGGATTTAATTTTATAGAAAAAAAGGACTTGAATTAGTACAGAGCCTGTGACAATTTCTGTGCCCTGAGAAATTCTTAGCACTTAATGATATTTATATATTTGATACGTATAACACACACACACATACACACACACACACAGACACACACGCGTACACACAATCACACACACACACACACACACACACACACATACACACACACACACGCACACACACACACGCAAGCACGCACTCACACACACACACACACGCAAACACACATACACGCACACAAACATGCAAGCACGCACGTACACTCACACACACACGCACACATACACGCACACAAACATGCAAGCATGCACGTACACACACACACACACACACACACACACACACACACACACACACACACACACACACACACACACACTCAGAGTAAGTAGGAAGGAACTGCAAATGCTGGTTTAAACCAAAGGAGTAACTCAGCTGGACAGGCAGCATCTCTGGAGAGAAGAAATGGGTGACGTTTTGGGTTGAGACCCTTCTTCAGACTAGTTAGGGAAAAGGGAAATGAGAGATATAGATGATGACGAAGAGAGATAAAGAATAATGAATGAAAGATATACAAAAAAGTAACGATGATAAAGGAAACAGGACATTGTTAGCTGTTTGTGGGGTGAAAATGAGAAGCTGGTGTGACTTGGGTGGGGAAGGGATGGAGAGAGAGTGAATGCCGGGGTTACTTGAAGTTAGATAAATCAAACTTCACGCCACTGGGCTGTAAGCTGCCCAAGCAAATCCAGCACTTGCAGTGTCTTGTATCTACATGGATTTCACCTTCTAGCTTTTACTCATCACCCACAGGTCTTTAGGTTTTGGGGTGCCACATAGCCACAGAGTGCAAAGGTGGGCCATTTGGCCCATCGTGTCCATGCCGATCTTTTTGCCCATCTACACTGATCCCATTTGCCTGCCGTAGATTTGTATCCTTCCATGCTTTGCTTATTTATGTGGTGTCTATCTTAAACATGGTGATTCCAGCCACAAGCTCAACCCAAGCTAATGGGTGCACTGTTAATGGGAGACAGTGGTCATAAATGTATCCCCACTGCGCTGCCCCAATAATGGCTGGCAGCATCATCAAGGACCCACACCATCTTGGCCACACACTCATCTCTCCGCTGCCTTCGGGCCTGCAACATCCAGGTTCAGAAACAGCTACTTCCCCTCAGCCATCAGACTACTAAACTCAACTCAAACAAAAATCTGAACTTTAATAGCCTATTGCTTATTTATTTGTGTATGTATATATTTAATGGTATATGGACACACTGATCTGTTCTGTATTTATTTATGCCTACAATATTCTGTTGTGCTGAAGCAAAGCAAGAATTAATTGTCCTCTCTGGGACACAGGACAATAAACTCTCTTGAACTTGAACCTGAACTTCAACTGCTCCCAGGCTGGAGCTGGAACTATTTGCAACCTCATATTTTGCCTTCCATCTCCAGTGTGGCACGGTGGTGCAGCAGTAGAGTTGCCTCCTTATAGCACCAGAGACCCTGGTTCAATCCTGTCTGTACGGTGTCTGTACATTCTCCCCTTGACCTGCGGGTTTTCTCCGAGATCAGTTTCGTTCCACACTGCCAAGTCAAGTAGGTTTGCAGGTTAATTGGCTTGGTATCAATGGAAAATTGTCCCTCGTGTGTGTCGGGTTGTGTTAATGCATGGAGATTGCTGGTCAGTGCAGGCTCAGTGGGCCGAAGGACCTGGTTCTGCGCTGAATCTCTAAACTAAACTAGACCTGAAGAAGGGTCTCGACCTGAAATGCCAACCATTCTTTCTATCCAGAGATGCTGCCTGTCCCGCTGAGTTACTCCAGCATTTTGTGTCTATCTTAGACCTGGAACTCATTGACACTCCAGTCAACTACACCTTATACTCTCTTACCAGAGAGCAGACTGTCATGTCATCCTCTGGGTATTGCATGACAACCAGGGGATGTCGTGAATTCAAAAAGGATTCCAAGCCGTCAGCATCCAGATGATGTGTTAGTGTGCGCAGTGCATATGGCAGGTATTTGGCAACAGTTATGGTGTCTTCATGTAACAGGCAACTGAGCCATCTGGATTTGATCCATCATAACACGACAAGGATGACAAATGCTGGATGAGAACAAACTATTAACAAGAAAACCCGTGACTTCATTCTGCAATCCGTTAGGAATGGGAGCTGTCAGGATCAGTAGAGAGCGGAGAGATAGAGATTAAAGCAGAAAACTCCAGTGACGTTCAACAGTTCAAGCAGCATCTTTGGAAAGAGAAGAGAGTCCTCACAGTTGAAAGGGACAGGGATATGAGAAACACAATTGAGAAAAGAAAGAGCTGTGAGATCAGGAGTAAAGGAGAGAGGAGTCCGGATCGAAGGAGAGGTATTTGAGAATCAGCGGTTGGGTGGGGGGGGGGGGGGGGGGGAAAGAGTGAGAAGAAGGGTCCCGACCCAAAACGTCACCTATTCCTTTTCTCCAGGGATGCTGCCTGACCCGTTGAGTTACTCCAGCACATTGTGTCCGTCTACAGTTTAATCAGCATCTCCTTCATCAAAGTAACAACCAGCAGCCAGAGCACGGGCGCAATTATGCCTCACATTTACACCGCATGATACACTGCATGGGTGAGAGATAGACAAGAGTGTTTAATTGCCTTAAACTTACTGAAACGGGACAATGAAATCCTTGCTTGCAGCCACATAACAGGTCTGTAAACACAATGTTCACAGCTAACATCATAAACAAACAAAAACAATTCGATAAATATAAAAACTCAATATACATGCAAAACTAGACAAGAGCCCAACAAATGAAAAAAAAATGATATTGGTATATCATTCTAGTTTAGTTTAGTTTATTGTCAGGTGTACCAGGGTACAGTGAAAAGCATTTTATTATGTGCTATCCAATCAGTGGAAAGACTGTAAATGATTACAATCATCTGTACACCGTACACAGATACAGGATAAGGTGACTAAAGTTTAACGCAAGATATAATCCAGTAAAGTCTGATTCAAGATAGGCTGAGTGTCTCCAATGAGGTAGACAATAGCTCAGGACCGCTCTCGAGTTGTCGGTGGTTCAGTTGCCTGTTGACTGCTGGGAAGAAACTGTCCCTGAATCTGGACGTGTGCCTTTTCACACTTCTGTACCTCTTGCTTAATGGGAGAGGGGGAGAAGAAGGGGTGTCTGGGGTGAGACTCGTCATTGATAATGCTGCTGGCTTTGCTGAGGCAGCGTGGAGTGTAGACGGAGTTAATGGACGGGATGTTGGTTTGTGTGATGGTCTGGGCTCTGCCCACTGCACGTATATATTCCACCAATGATGGGAATTCATTATGAATAATGATACACCTTTGCTGCGGGATTGGGCAAACTCGAGACAAATTTCAGTCAAGAATCGCAACACCAATGCTTCATCCACCTATCAACCCATCCTTAAATTCCTCTCTGCTTCAAGCATTTAATAGAGACACAAGGAACTGTAGATGCTGGAGGAAGAATGCTGGTTTACACTGAAGGTAGACACAAAGTGCTGGAGTAAGTCAGCGGGACAGGCAGCATTTCTGGATAGAAGGAATGGGTGACGTTTCGGGTAGAGTCTGAAGAGGGTTCCTGACCCGAAATGTCACCTGTCCATTCCCTAATGGGTGATCGATGGTCAGAGTGGGCTTGGTGGGCTGAAGGGCCCGTTTCTATGCTGTAACGTTCAATCAATCCACAAATGCTGCCTGACCGGTTGAGTTCCTGCAACAGTTTGAGTTTTGCTCAAGCACTTAATAATTTCCCCTTAAATATCCCTCACCACGTTCAGTTCAGAGATGCAGCGTGGAAACAGGCTCTTTGGCCCTTCGAGTCCATGCCGACCATCGATCACCTGTTTGCACTAGTTCCATGTTATCCCATTTTTGCATCCTACAATCTAGGGGCAATTTACAGAAGCCAATAAACCTATGCACCAAAAAAATGTCCGACATTAGAAGGCATAGCTTTTAGGTGAGAAGGGGAAAGTTTAATGGAGATAGATCCATAGATGCTGCTGCACCCGCCAGAGTTTCTCCAGCATTTTTGTGTACCTTCTATTTTCCAGCATCTGCAGTTCCTTCTTAAACAGTTTAATGGAGATATTTGGAGCAAATTTTTTTACACAGTGTGTGATGGGTATCTGGAACATATTGCCAGGTGTGGTGGTGGAAGCAGATATGATAGTGGTGTTTAAGAGGCTTTTCAATATGCACATGGAAATGCAGGGAATAGAGGGATATGGATCATGTGCAGGCAGGTGAGGTCAATTGTGCTAGGCATCATGTTCAACACAATCAATGTGGGCAGAAGGGCCTGTCTTCTCTATGCTATACTTCTCTTGGTTCCATGTTCTATGAAACTGCAGCACCCGGAGAAAGACGCACGCAGTCCCAGCGGGAATGTGCAAACTCCACACAGACATGACCCGAGGTCAGGATCAAACCCTGGCGTCTGGCGTAGTGAGGTTGCAGCTCTACCAGTGGTGCCAACTGTGCCGCCCTATTCTGCATTTTCACCATTTTTTCCGTATCTATGTTGCAATTGTATTTCATGTTACGTGTATTAATAAGGGGAAAAAAGGTTATCGTGCCTATTGCGCCTTTCACACACTCATGACATCCCAAAGCACTTGACAGCCACTGAAGTACGTCTGAAATGCATCAACAGTAGGATTGTCGGCAGAGCAGCAGGTGATATCATCGGCAGTCAACCACCTGCAGCTCTGTAGTAATAACCAAACAATGTGCTCTCATAATATTGCCCCGTACACTGGGGATAAATCCTAGCTCTTCTTTGAAAGAACTCCGAGGAATGTTTTCACGCTTGCCCAACAAAGCTGATATCTAATCTTACAGAATGATGGTTTGCATTGCTTGCTGGGCAGCAATCTCTTCGTGCTGCTGTGAAGTGTTAGTGTAGATCTTTGTGTTCAAGTCCCTGCAGTGGGACATGGACTCACAGCCGACTAACAGAGACAAGAGAGCAGTCCACTGAGTCCTGGCTGATACATTCATGACAATCTCATATCCATGCCCTGTTACCTGTGTATTCCCACTAGTGGAAGTTGTCTCTCTATTTCACAGCATCAAGTCACGCTTCAATCTTTTATAGAGAGAAAAGTGCCACCGATTGCCCTACCTTTAGAAGGGAGATAAGGAGGATTTTCTTTAGTCCGAGGGTGGTGAAGCGATAGAGTTGCTGCCTTAAGCCTCTATCCCACTTTCACGATCTAATTGGCGGCCTCTGCCGAGTTTGCCCTTGACTCATACTCGCAGCATGGTCGCCACGAGTTGTAGGAGGTCTTCGTAACTCTTCCTCATGCTCGTGTGTGGTCTCTGTGTACTCGTGGCCTCAAGTAGGTCGCGGCATTTTTTCCAGCCTGATAAAAAATGTCCACATGTAAAAAAAAAGGTTAGCATGGAAAAAATTGATACTTTTTACTCTTAGGTAGGTCGTAATGGTAGTCGTAGATAGTCATAGGTAGTCATAGGTCGGTAACTGGCCCGAGAAAAAAATGTAAACATTACATCATTTTATCATGGGATCATTTTCCACTCGTAGCTAGTCGTAGTTGGTCTTATGTGTGGAAGACTGAGGTCAAGGGGGTCGTAGGAGGTTGTAGACATAGTCGTAGGAGGTCGTAGTTATAGTCGTAGGAGGTCGTAGACATAGTCGTAGGAGGTCCTAGGAGGTCTTTTACTTCGGCGAGCCAACACGACCTTGACATTTTTTTCAACTGGTCTAGGGTCTTCTAAACTCGTGGATTAGGTCGCCCAAGTGGGACAGGTCCTTTACAATGCCAGAGACCCAGGTTTGATCCTGACTACGGGTGCTGTCTGTACGGAGTTTGTAATTTCACCCCCATGACCTGCGTGGGTTTTCTCTGATCTCCGGTTTCCTCCCACACTCCAAAGATGTAGAGGTTTGTTGGTTAATCGGTTTGGTATAATGGTAAAATTGCCCCGAGAGTGTGTCGGATAGTGTGAATTTGCGGCGATCGCTGGTTGGTGTGGACTCGGTGGGCCAAAGGGCCTGTTTCCGAGCTGTATCTCTGAGCTAAAAGGTAATGTATATAAAGTGAATGTAGACGAAACATTCAAATCATCAAATTATTATGCATAATATGTTTTTGGGGAATTGTGTGGTCTTGGTAATTAAGTCATGTTGTATGCCACGCTCAATTATTTAAACTGTCCAAATACAGATGTTTTAACTTTTTTATCATTTCATGCATGTGAGAACTATTTTAATATTTAACTTTGTTCTGAGGATGAAAGCTGTGAAGCTTTGGACCTGTCATGTTATCTTAGCAACAATGTCACATAAATGTGATTATGGGATTAACCTCATAACCTTTCCCTTGCTATAGTCAGGAAAGTCTTCAAATACTGTATCTCATTACCTAAAAATAATCCATAGGGAGACTATATAACCTAATTTTCTCACTAAAATTAAAATTCACAAAACGGTATTATTAAATTGCGCCCTTTCCAGTTTCGACATTCCGTGGCTGTTTTGGATAATACTCTTCCGGGAGCCGTGCCTATCTGAATGAACATGCAGCACCTAATCTGGTAGCCACTTGCACATGCGGTGTTTAACGGACCATCTGCCAATGTTGTCTTGCTTTCCGCCAAAAGATGTGGACTACGCCGAACATTTGGATCCATGGATGCTGGCCGCTGTTCTTTACCAGAGAGCCAAGGCACAGAATTGTTTACAGTTAATATGTATTCTACAGCATTCTACAGCTGTTAATGTGTTATGGGACAACATGCTTGCAGGCAATAAATTACACGACAAAATCCGAAAATATGCAGAACAAGGAACAATGCTTTGATGTGTGACATGGTGTTGATTTAGCAGAGTTCTATTCAGACACTTGCATGGACATGCAGTGAAGGGATAAATGACACCTAAAATTAGCTACCATGATTGAATTATTAAGACCACACTGATCCTCAGAAAACATTATCCTCTGCTGTAGAAAATTAAAGACATAGAAATCAGAATACTGTTAGTATGGTTTGCTGCCTGGATTCTTAGAGTAGCTTGTACTGGAGCCTACCAGGGAGAAGGCAATTCTGGATTTAGTGTTGTGTAATGAACCGGATTTGATAAGGGAACTCCAGGTAAAGGAACCATTAGGAGGTAGTGACCATAATATGATCAGTTTTAATCTACAATTTGAGAGGGAGAAGGTAAAATCGGAAGTGTCAGTATTGCAGTTGAACAAAGGGGACTATGGGGGCATGATGGAGAACCTGGCCAAAGTTGACTAGAAAGAGACCCTAGCAGGGATGACGATGGAACAGCAATGGCAGGTATTTCTGGGAATAATACAGAAGGTGCAGGATCAGTTCATTCCAAAGAGGAAGAAAGATTCTGAGGGGAGTAAGAGGCGACCGTGGCTGACAAGGGAAGTCAAGGACAGTGTAAAAATAAAAGAGAAGACATGTAACATAGCAAAGATGAGCAGGAAGCCAGAGGATTGGGAAACCTTTAAAGATCAACAGAAGGTAACTAAAAATGTAATATGGGGAGAAAAGCTAAAATACAAAGGTAAGCTAGCCAAGAATATAAAGGAGGATAGTAAAAGCTTCTTTAGGTATGTGAAGAGGAAAAAATTAGTTAAGACAAATGTGGGTCCCTTGAAGACAGAAACAGGTGAATTTATTATGGGGAACAAGGAAATGGCAGACAAGTTGAACAGGTACTTTGGTTCGCTGGTCAGCGCGGACCCGATGTGCCAAAGGGCCTGTTCCCGTGCTGTATCTCTAAACTAAACTAAACTAAACTATGTGTGTGTGTATATATACATATACGTATATATATATACCACACACACACATATATATATTTATACCAACAATAATAGTGCAAAAAGACAAAACCAATGCCCCTAACTCTATGTAGATCAGAGGTTATTTGGAGGTTGTAGTGTTTAATAGTCTGATGGCTGTAGGGAAGAAGCTGTTCCCGAACCTGGACGTTACAGTTTTTCAGGCGCGCACATATTTTTCCTGATGGCAAGAGTGAAATGAGAGTGTTGCCAGGGTGGTGTAGGTGTCTGATGATGCTGGCTGTCTTTTTGAGGTAAGTGACTTCTGCAAATCCCTTCGATGGTGGGGAGGACAATACCCATGATCAGCAAGCAGCAAGATTGGTGGCAGTTAAACAAGCATTTCAGATATGTAAACCACATTGCTGGAAAAATCAGCCAAACCTATACAGCATGTTGTACCTGAGTAACATTCTGGCAGTACACAAAACTGATGAAGTGAAGAGATATTGTGCACTAATTGGTGCAAACTGTGAAGTGCAGCCAAAATGTTGTTTGATTATGCAGCGATAAATCAGTTTTATAATTGCCACAAAAGTATGGAAAATCATAATATTATTTACTAGTCTTTATAAATCCTTGCACAAAGTTAAATCAATGCTGCCAATGTATCCATTCATAAATACACGCCACAACATGAGCCACCCCCGCTCAAAGTAAGCATTGCAGAAAGCTCCCAGGTTTGGCCACGTTACAAACTATTTGCAGAGGGATATGGTCACGGAGCCAGTGATAACTTCCTTGCTATTCTTCAAAAAAGGAAACAAGCTCTTGTGCATCCACTTGAAAGAGCATCATATCCTCAATTTAACACCTTATCAGAAAGGCAGCATCTCCGAAAGTACAGTAAAGCAATTGAGTGTCAGCCAGGGTTGTCATGCTCATCTCTGAAGTGGGACTTAAACTCATAACCGTCAAGCTTAGGATAAAACATGTTATCATCTGAACCACAGATGACATCTATGGCCTTGATGGAACAGAAGTGGTTTATATTTTCCCTGCATAAACCAGCTGTCACATTTTCAAATGAAGGGATGTCAAAAAAAGACACAGAGTGCTGGAGTAACTAAATGGGTCTGACAGCATCTCTGGAGTTTAGTTCAGTTCCGTTTAGTTTATTGTCATGTGTACCGAGGTACAGTGAAAGGCTTTTGTTGCATGCTAACCAGTCAGCAGAAAGACAATACATGATTACAATCGATCCATTTATAGGGAATAAGGGAATAATGTTTAGTGCAAGGTAAACCCAGCAAAGTCCAATCAAGAATAGTCCGAAGGTCACCAAGGAGGTAGGTAGTAGTTCAGCACTGCTCTCTGGTTGTGGATGGGCAATATTTCTGGTCAGGACTCGCTAGAATTTAGAAGATTGAGGGGGGGATCTTATAGAAACTTACAAAATTCTTAAGGGGTTGGACAGGCTAGATTCAGGAAGATTGTTCCCGATGTTGGGGAAGTCCAGAACAAGGGGTCACAGTTTAAGGATAAGGGGGAAATCTTTTAGGACCGAGATGAGAAAAACATTTTTCACACAGAGAGTGGTGAATCTCTGGAATTCTCTGCTACAGAAGGTAGTTGAGGCCAGTTCATTGGCTATATTTAAGAGGGAGTTAGATGTGGCCCTTGTGGCTAAAGGGATCAGGGGGTATGGAGAGAAGGCAGGTGCAGGATACTGAGTTAGATGATCAGCCATGAGCGCAGGTATATGGGACTAGGGGAGATTATGTGTTCGGCACGGACTAGAAGGGTCGAGATGGCCTGTTTCCGTGCTGTAATTGTTATATGGTTATATGGTTATATGGTTATATTGAATGGCGGTGCAGGCTCGAAGGGCCGAATGGCCTACTCCTGCACCTATTTTCTATGTTTCTATGTTTCTTCAGAATCTACAATTCCTTGTGTCTAGGGATAATGGGCAGCACAATGGTGCAGCGGTAGAGTTGCTTCCTTACAGCACCAGAGACCTGGGTTAAATCCTGACTATGGGTGCTGTCTGTGCAGATTTTGTACATTCTCCCTGTGACCGATTGGATTTTCAGGGTGCTCCTGTTTCCTCCTACACTGCAAAGACGTACAGGTTTGTCGGTTAATTTGCTTCGGTACAAAATTGTAAATTGTCGCTAGTGTTCAGGGGTTATCACTGGTCGGCAAGGACTCTGTGGGCCGAAGGGCCTGTTTCCGCGCTGCATCTCTATAGTTTAAAGCAAAGTCTAAAAATAAGTCTGTCAGGCCAGACACCATAAAATATTTCTTCAGCCAAAGTGTGGTGAAACTTTGGAATTCTTTATTGAAGTATGTTGTGAAAACGCAATAACTGAGTTTAATCAGCGTAGAGATTGATGGATTTTAGATCTGAAGGGAAACAATGTAGATAGATGGGTTCAGTGCAGGGAAATAGTGCTGAGGTAAAAGATCAGCTTTAATCAGATTGAAAGACAGAGCAGGCACGAGGGATGTAATAGTGTACTCCTTAATCTAAAGAAGGGTCCCGACCCACACCACTCCTGTCCACTTCCTCCCCAAACGCTGCCTGAACCACTGAATTCCTCCAGCACTTTGTCTTTTGCTCAAGATTCCAGCACCTGCTGTTTCTTGTGCCTTAATTTTACTCCTTGATTAGTTAATTGTGTTCTTATGCAAGAGGGAGTAAAGAGGAGAATCAGAAGCTAAAATCAAAATGTGTTTTTAATAATTTTGCATTATCACGTCAGCCATGCATGTGATTTGTGCTTCCTTAGACATAAACCTTGGTCTTTAACGATGAGGCAGATGTTGTCTGTGATCAAATGAACTAAGCTGTAAACTCCTACTGCGGTAATCAAACGGAAAACCCATTAAAATAAGATGAAGTGCTCAATGATTTTAGGTTAATTTATTTTCTTGCAATATCAAAGTTGAGTCAGAGTGATATAGTGCTGAATTAAGTTTAACAGTTGCTTCAGAATCATTATGCCCCAAATGTTCCCTTGGCTTCTGGAAGGCTATTTATGTAGTTTTGCTCAATTAGCAATTTTAAACAGCTTCAATTTACAGAGAAAAGGAGAGATCAGAAATGATAAAATAGATTAACAGCGTAGGAGTGTAATAAATAGAACCAGGGCAGGTCTCTATGTTTCTGCAAGCTTACCTCATCATTCAGAGACCATCATTCTGTCTCAAGTCTACACTCCCACCTGACCCTCGTGTCCTTCAACATGAGCGACTGCTGTGCGCTCTGTTTTACAGAGACGTGGCTGTCGCCCGCTTCACCTGACTGTGTCACACGACCTGAGGGGTTCTCACTATGCGAGATGGACCGTTCAACATCCTTGGGCAATAGAAGAGGCGAAATGTATGGGAATAGGAACTGTAGATGCTGGTTTACACCATTCACCTTTCTCCTGACTCTCAGGCTGAAGAAGGGTCTCGACCCAAAACGGCACCCATTCCTTCTCTCCAGAGATGCTGCCTGAGTCCCGCTGAGTTACCCCAGCATTTTGTATCTATCTTCGATGTAAGAGGTGCAGGGCTTTCCGTCCTCGTCAACACCTCGTGGTGCTCAGATGTGGCAATCTTGCGGAGTTCCTACTCCCCGGAGCTGGAATATCTATCGATGAAGTGCCATCCCTACGACCCGCCACAGGAGTTAATTTGAGCCATCCTGACAGTAGTTTCCAACGCACCCCATGCAGACACAGACCTGGCACTCTGGGTTCTATTACATTGCTACTAATAGCCTTGAAACAAAATTATCCAAGAACATGTGTAAGGAGGGACTGCAGATGCTGATTTAGACCGAAGCTAGACACAAAATGCTGGAGTAACTCAACGGGAGAGGCAACATTTCTGGAGAAAAGGAATAGCTGATGTTTCGGGTCGAGACCCTTCATCAGGCTGATGATGTTTCCACCCGAAATGTCACCTATTCCTTTCCTCCCGAGATGCTGCTTGACCCACTGAGTTACCCCGGCATTTTGTGGCTATCTTTACCCCATTAACTTGTTGATCATTTCCAGGGACTTCAACCAGGCCAAACCTCAATATTGTGCTACCAAAGTACTTCATCTCTTTGCACGGGGTAATTACCTCAACTCAGAAATTAATACAGAGAATGTATGCTACACTATCTGTTAGGCAAATATGTCCTTCCTTAGATAGAAAGATTAAAAGTGCATAACCTGTGGACTAAACAATGCCTTACATAATCCAATCAGGAGAGAAACCTAATGAAAGCAAACGCCTGAACAGATTCTGCACGCAAACGTTACCTGAACAT
The DNA here is from genome assembly GCF_010909765.2 of Amblyraja radiata. NCBI lineage: Eukaryota > Metazoa > Chordata > Chondrichthyes > Rajiformes > Rajidae > Amblyraja > Amblyraja radiata. The sequence continues at coordinate 11,874,442 of NC_045973.1, forward strand.
TAACTTTAGGTTTATGGTTATTATGGTCACATGTACAGAGGTACAGTGAAAAGCTGCGTTTTGGATGCTATCCAATCAAATCAGATAATATTAAACGTAAATACAATCTAGCCAAATTCAAGTATGATAGGTAGAGCAAAGGCAAAGATACAGAGTGCAGAATAGCACCTATGGGCGACACAGCTACGTAGCAGTGGAACTACTGCCTTAGTTCCGAGTTCGATCCCGACAACAGTCACTGTCTGTGCGGAGTCTGTACGTTCTCCCCGTGACACTCTTCGGTTTTCCCCCAGATCTTTGTTTTCCTCCCACCCTCCAAAGACGTATGGGTTTGTAGGTTAATTGGTTTGGTTACCAATGTAAAAAATCTCTCCCGAGTGTAGTGATGATGTGCGGGGATCGCTGGTTGGTACGGACTCGGTGGGCCGAAGGGCCTGTTTACGCGCTTTATCTCTATAACGAAACTAAACTAAAGAAAAGTGCTAAATTTAAAGGTAGAAAAGAGATTCAAATGAGTAGCTTGATTGTATGTGCTGATAATAGATCCCCCTCTGGGCCCACCACACAAAGAGTCACCGCAGGCTGGCGTGATTTATAACAGAAAGAGACAGGCAAATTCAGGACCCCGTTTACATTTTCCCACCTTTGCACATTTTTTTCCTTCTCCCAAGAAGAAAATAATAGTGCTCCATCTAACAACGCCGGAGACACTTGGCACATACCTCACTGCTGATCACCTCACTACTCACAACATTGCACTTTCAAATCCAGCATTGCTCTAACTAGGCACCGATCCAATGTGGTATCCTCCACAGGGACTCAGTGTGTGTGTGTGCTCAGGATAGGCAACGTGAAAGCCTTCAGGGCGTCAGTTTAAATATTCCTATTCCTGATACCTGAGCCACAAACTCTGGCTCTGCAGCATCTGTTGTTCAGGCATGAAGAGTTGTTTCCTGAATGGAAACTTATGCGGGGGGTGGTGGGAAGGGGTGGTGGGGGAGGTGGGGAGGAATTATACACATTGGATTGTTGAGTTGCACTTATCACAATATTGGTCAGCAGATTCTTATCTATCTTGTAACAACACAGATCAAACTGTTTGGCCTAAACAGGTCCATGTTGGCTCCCAGTAGAACAATCCCATTGGTGAAAACCTTCGCAATAACCGTCCTCTATGTAGCAGATTTCGGCTATAGTGGACCGAGGCTTCCGTTGTACCACTTCCGCCAGTTACACAACAAACTGGTGCCGTCCGACAAGCTCCAGGTCTGGGACCGGAGAGAGCGAGTGGCTTGAAGGTGGCATGGCTACCGAGCCCGACCCTGGCGCACTGAATGAATGAATGAATGAATGAATGAATGAATAAGTTTATTGGCCAAATATGTACACATACAAGGAATTTGCCTTGGTGCTCCGCTCGCAAGTAACAACATGACACACAGTAAACAATTAAGAATAAAGCATAAAACATTAAAACATTAAGGATAAAACATTATAGTTTAAACATGTGAAGAATGAAATAAAATACCAGAACAAAAGGAGGCTGCAATCTTTTGGTTATTGAGTAGAGCTACTGCTCGTACAAAAAAAAAGCTGTTTTTATGTCTGGCTGTGGTGGTTTTGACAATCCGGAGTCGCCTTCCAGAGGGAAGTGCTTCAAAGAGTTTGTGACCAAGGTGAGAGGGGTCAGAGATTATCTTACCCGCTCGTTTCCTGGCCCTTGCAGTGTACAGTTCATCAATGGAGGGAAGGTTGCAGCCAATAACCTTCTCAGTTGATCGAATGATTCGCTGCAGCCTCCAGGTGTCGTGCTTGGTGGCTGAGCCAAAACCAGACCATGATGGAGAAGGTGAGGACAGAGTCTACGATGGCAGTGGAGAATTAGACCATTATTGCCTGCGACAGATTGTGTTTCCTCAGCTGCCGCAGGAAGTGCATCGTCTGGTGGGCCTTTTTGACTGTGGAGTCGATGGTAGCCCCACATTTACGGTCCTTGGGGAACTTAAAAGACTGAATAGGTGTGACTGCGGGTGTGGGGTCGGCGGCTCTGCGGCTCCCCGGCCTGTGAATTCCCGTTAGTTTAACCAACCCAACGGTGCATCTATTCCCTCCCAGCCTCGGGTTAAACCTTGCCCCCCTCACTCGGATATTGAGGACAATCGACAATAACGGACACCAACTCCCCCCCGCCCGCCCACCATTGAACCATTAATGCAAGAGTTTACTGTATTTCCATAAAAGGACATAAGTGCTGGTGTAACTCAGCAGGTCAAGCAGCATCTATGGACTCTACTTTAGACTGAATAAGAGACTTGAACCGAAACGTCATCTATCCATATTCTCAAGAGATGTTACCTGACCTGCTAAGTTATTCTAGGGTACACAAAAATGCTGGAGAAACTCAGTGGGTGCAGCAGCATCTATGGAGCGAAGGAAATAGGCGACGTTTCGGGCTGAAACCCTTCTTCAGACTGATTCAGTCTGAAGAAGGGTTTCGGCCCGAAACGCTGCCTATTTCCTTCGCTCCATAGATGCTGCTGCACCCGCTGAGTTTCTCCGGCATTTTTGTGTACCTTCGATCTTCCAGCATCTGCAGTTCCTTCTTGAACACAAGTTATTCTAGCACTTTGTGTCTTTTTATGTATTAACCAGCATCTGCAGTTTCCCCATTAGTTCCATCTTGACTCTCCATTTTTTTCCTCCCTATTTCAACAACTTATTCTCTCTCCATCACCCACCGGCCCTGGCCAAGCTTGTGCTGTTTGGCAGGTTAATTGGCAGCTGCTGTAAGGTATGTGGATAGAAGGGGAATCAACGGTGAATAACATCCCAAACCACCTTCGGGATGCAGCAGGAAAGCCAAGAACCTGCAGGAAAAGCAGAGAGAGATCAATCATCACAAAAAGAAACACCACAAGCTTTTCTCTGTACCTCGGTTCACGTGACAATAAACTATACTTAAATGTAAAACTCAGAGAGAGAACATGCAAACTCAGCAAAAAAAGTCACAAGGTCAGGATTGAACCCATGTCCTTGGAGCTGAGAGTATTTGGTTGTTTAGTTTAGAGATATGGCGCTGAAACAGGCCCTTCGGCCCACCGAGTCCATGCCAACCAGCAACCACCCGTACACTAACACTATCCTACAAACAATTTACAATTTTACCAAGCCAATTAACCTACAAACCTGTACGTCTTTGGAGTGCGGGAGGAAACCGGAGCGCCTGGAGAAAACCCACACGGGTCACGTGAAGAACATATAAACTTTGTACAGATAGTTCAAGTTCAAGTTCACATTTATTGTCACATGCACAGATAGTATCTGGAGTCAGGATTGAACTCGGGTCTCTGGCGCTGTAAAGCAGCAACTCTACCGCAGCACAAGTTGGTCCCCCTATATTCCACCCTAGATTAGTACGCACAACGTCAATATCCATATGTGTAGGAAGGAACTGCAGATGCTGGTTTAAACCGAAGCTAGGCACAAAAAGCTGGAGTAACTCAGCGGGACAGGCAGCATCTCTGGAGAGAAGGAATGGGTGACGTTTCGGTTCGATACCCTTGTTCTTCAGATGAGGAATATTTAAACTGATGTCCTGAGGGTTTTCATGTTGCTTATCCTGTGCACACACACACACTGAGACCCTGTGGACGATACCACGCTGGATTGGTGCCTAGTTAGAGCACTGAAGAAGGGTCTCGACCTGAAACGTTACCCATTCCTTCTCTCCAGAGTTGTTGCCTGTCCCACTGAGTTACTCCAGCTTTTTGTGTCTATCAATACCCAATGATATCGTGCCTTGTGGGCAGGTTATTATGTCAATCAGAATGCAATGGTGACTTGAATGCAATGAAGCCAAAATGGAGCCCCATTCTCCAGCTGTGCCAACCACAAAATCACACAGAGGAACACACAGCAGGGAGAGCTGCTCACTCGCACTCGGTAGAGGTTGGATGCTGATTGATTTCTGCTGAGTGTTGCTTCAATTTAAAAGGCATTTGGTACTTTCAAGGATTCTTTAAGTCTGCAGGAGGTAATGTGCTGAACTGAAGAAGGAATTTAGCTTGACTTCATCTTCCTGCACAAACGTGTTGTGTCAGACATTTCATATATTTATCACAGCATAGAAGGGCAGCATTTAACCCATTGAGTCTTTGCCAAATCGCAAAGAGCATTTGTGTCAGCCTCCTGTTAATCTCCACGCAATCTATTCCCATTTTCACAGTCCCATCAGCTCTCTCCTGATCTCCTACCACCCACCCGTGTTAAAGGCGATGTACAGGTGGTGAATCTGTGGAATTCATTGCCACAGAAGGCTGTAGCGGACGTGCCAATAGAACAAGTCAGTGGATATTTTTAAGGCAGAGACAGATAGATTCTGGGTTAGTTTGGGAGTCAGGGGTTATGGGAAGGAGAATGGGGTTGGGAGTGAGAGATACTTCAGCCTTGATTGAATGGCGGAGTAGACTTGATGGGCTGAATGGCCTAATTCGAGTCCTATCACATATGAACTTATGAACAGTCCACTCATCTGCCAACCACCATGTCTTTGGGTTATGGGTGGAAACTGGAACACCTGGAATAAATCTGTGCAGCCACAGAGTACTATATAGATAGCACCAGGATCAAACCCAGATCAACCTGATAATGGCATTTAAGAGACTTCTGGATATGCAGGGAATGGCAGAAGATGGATTATGTGCAGGCTAATACGAGTTGAAGGTCTGAAGAGTTCAAGGTCTGAAGAAGGGTTTCTGCCCGAAACGTTGCCTATTTCCTCCGCTCCATAGATGCTGCTGCACCCGCTGAGTTTCTCCAGCATTTCTGTGTACCTTCGATTTTCCAGCATCTGCAGTTCCTTCTTAAACACAATAATAAGAGTTGGTGTTGGCATCTTGTTCATCACAGACATTGTGGGCTGAAGGCCCTGTCCCTGTGCTGTACTGGTTCTATGTTCTACGTAAGAGAACTGCTAAGCAACACATTCACCACAACATGAACTAACTTTGGTGGGCACAATCTCAGTATAAACGGACATACGTTTAGGATGGAGATGAGGAGGTTTTTTTTTTGGCTAGAGGGTGAGGTATCTGTGGAATTTATTGCCAAGTCATTCGGTGTTTTTAAAGTGGAGATTGATAGTTCTTGATTAGTAAGGGCATCAATGGTTATGGGAAGAAAGCAAGAGGATGGGGTTGAGAGGAAAAATAGATCAACCATGATTGAATGGTGGACCAGAATCGATGGGCCAAATGGCCCGATTCTGCTCCTATGTCTTTATGGTCTTCTGGTCTTCTGGAGTACTGTGTTTAAAAACTTGCTGTGCTGCTGCAAGGCAGAAGTTCATTGTTCTGTTTCAGTACATGTGTCAATAAAACACTCCTGACTCCTGAGCTGTCGAAATGCTGTATGCAGCTCACTGCCCAGTATTACCATTACAGTTGTACACTCTACTGCATGTGGAGCGTGGACCTTATTAACCGTACAAGCTCTTGAGTTAGATGGCAAGTTGCAGATGACAACCGGGTCTCAAGCAAGCTGGTGCAGAAGTACCAGCCCGAAACACTAAAGTCCCACACACGTCCCATAACCCAAAACACAAAACCGCCAAACACTAGTAGGAGAGCCTCGGACCAGTGGCCATAGCCTCAGAATAAAAGGATGTACCTTTAGAATGGAGATGGGATGGCATTTCTTTAGTCAGAAGATGGTGAATCTGTAGAATTCATTGTCACAGAATGCTGTGTTGGCCAAGTCAATGGATATTTTGTAAGGCGGAAATTAACAGTTTCTCGATTAGTACAGGTGTCATGGGTTATGGGGCGAAGGCAGGAGAATGGGGTTGAGAGTGAAAGATAGATCAGCCATGATTAAATGGCAGAGTAGACTTGATGGGTTGAATGGCCTAATTCTGCTCCAAGAACTTACGAACACACCTGATAGGCTTTGACAGAAAGTCAAGCAAGGAAGCTGAGCTCTTTCTTCCCTCGACTGTTGTGCACAGTTGTGTCTTTAAAGGTCTCTTAAAACTGAACCAAATAATCTGAAAAGTACTTTAATTTTAATTAATAATGAAGTTATTATACATTTGTGAATTAAAATATAAACACAAATTAAATATGTTAAACTAAAGCAAGCTAATGAAAATTATGAGTAACCTTCGCCTTTTCGTCCTAATCTGCAGGGCCAGAAACACCAAGGACATCATTTGAGCCTCATCTCAGGTTCTGTGCCAGGTCTTCCCTGGCGAAGAATCCAAGCAGCAGTGGGCTTGCCAATGGACTCGGCGTGGACTCTCACAGTGGGACAACTAATAGATTAAGCCTTCTAAATTTGTCAGTAAATCCCAGACACACTGCACACAGGACTTCAGTGTGGATGGCCGAGAGCCAGCTTGTTTTTGGAGCCAGTGGCCAGAATCAGCAAGAAATGGCCCACAATGTAGTTTAGTTATGTTTAGTTTAGTTTAGTTTAGTTTAGTTTAGTTTAGAGATACAGCGTGGAAACAGGCACCTCGGCCCACCGAGTCCGTGCCGACCATCAATCACCCTGTACACGTGTTCTATCCTACACCCTTAGGGACAATTTACAGAAGCCAATTCACCACGTCTTTGGAGTGTGGGATGAAACCGGAGTAGCACTCGGAGAAAACGGACGCGGTCATAGGGAGAATGTGAAAACTCTGTATGGGGTGGCCCCGTGGTCAGGATCGAACCCGTGTCTCTGGCGCTGTAAGACAGCAACTCTACCGCTGCGCCACTTTTTCCGCTAGGTGTAGGTTAAGCTAAATAGTGGAGGGTTGCAGTGAGCAGGCTGTGGAAATTCCATCCTTTTTTGGATTGTAGTCATGCTGTAATCTAATAAAATAAAAACAAAAGAGAATTGTAGTTTCAACTTGGGAATAGCTGAAATGTTATATGCCATAAGGAACTCATCAGAAATAGATCATTTATCAAGGCACTGAATTAAGGAGAGCACCTCACTATATATTGCAATCCAATAGTTGTTTCCCTATTGCAGGTCTGTTACACATTACGCGGATTTCCTTTGCTGCAGTCAGAGTGACTGTGCTGAGATGTATTTGGCTGATGATTTACTGGTTTACTGTGTCTTTTTGGACCATGGTAAGTCTCCTGGTACATGCGGCCAACTGACTGGAAGACACACTATTTTTCCCGTTCTGAGTTGGATATGATTGACTGAAACCCATTAGGGAGAAGATTACTATATTGATCACTGAACACATTGTGCTCTGGTGGTAAAGTCGTTGTTCAGTAAAGATTGTGTCAAACGTAACTCTACAAGTGGAGGTCAGAGCAAAAGCCATCACGTTGAAGACCGGTGCTATGGGGCAGCCTCCAATCCCCCCCCCCCCCCCCCCCACCCCCACCCCCAACCCCCTCCAGCTGCGGCATCAAAACCCTTTGTGGAAACAGGGATTTACCTCGAGTTGTGTAACACCAAATGTTTGCAAAAATACATGATTTCTAATACTGAGCAGATGTGAGCCGCTAGTCCTTTAGATTAACATCTTGGGATCATTAGGAATGTAATATTCATATGGCATATATCTCATTTTGTAGATGAATGAGAACTTTCTTTTTAAAAGTGGGGAGAATGCCAAAATGCTATCACTGCTAAACCTGCACATACTCATCACACACACACACACACAGTACACAGTCGCATTTACTTCACTGAAGATTCTGGTCAGCGTTCAGTCTAGTTAGTAAATCAAGGGGGTGGGAGATTGCAACCTTCACCCTGTTTCGACTAATGCAATCAACCCGACGTGCACAAACAATTAGATGAAATAGTACAAGTTGACCTCCAACTTTAGGCTGTGCACGCCATACACAAGAAGAAGAAGTAAATCAGGTATAATTAACGTGTCCCAAAGTGGTACGTGTTCATTGCACAGACGAGGCGAAATCTGCAAAAATATTCCTAAAAAACCTGTATCCATAGTCAATTTCCAGAAGAAAATATCCCTGACCTTGAAGTAAGGAGTTTTATGAGACAATTATGTGCATTCTAGTGGAATGGCTGATTACTTGTGTTGAAATGGCCAACACATGTTTGCAGTTCATAACTCCTCCAGTTCATTAACAGATGACATTAATAATAAATTCTACACAACGTAATTTAAAGACTGAGTATTTCCTTTGGCGTGCTGTTACACTGAAAAGAATCACTACCGACAGCTTACTATTGATGTACACACTGAAAGCAAATGAAGAGAAACTTAGCTTCCATAGTGGTGTCTCCCAGTCACTATCTAGGTTCGTGTGTAGGGAGGAACTGTAGATGCTGGTTTAAACTGAAGATAGAAACAAAAAGCTGGAGTAACTCAGCGGGTCAGATAGTATCACTGGAGAAAAAGAATAGGTGACGTTTCGGGTCGAGACCCATCATCAGACCGTCTGGAGAAGGGTCCTGACCCAAAACATCACCTATTCCTTTTCTCCAGAGATGCTGTCTGACCCACTGAGTTACTCCATCTTTTTGTGTCTATCTCCTGTCTAGGTTCACACAGAGGTTGGTTGTGGTGCAGCAATTGTGCTGTTTCCACAAATCTGTGCCTTAACTTACTCACGAGGCTAACAGGTGCAGAAATAGCTGGGTGTTAAATGGCCATTGCCCGAGATTTGAACATTCTTTCCCCCCAGACAGCCAAAGGCTATGCTGCCGCTCTGTAGCCAGGGATGAATTTCATCATACACGTCTGTCTGTTGAAAGGTAGATACAAAAAGCTGGAGTAACTCAGCGGGACAGGCAGCATCTCTGGCGAGAATGAATGGGTGACGTTTCAGATTGTTACAAGGTAGATCCATTGACATATCCAAGGCCTCATTAAGTTGGAACGAGTGCAGGGAAGATTCACTGGGATGTTGCCAGGATTCAAGGGACAGAGCTATTGGGAAAGATTGACCAAGCAACTGCTTTTTCCCTTGAAGCACAGGAGGCTAAAGGGTGATCTTATAGACGCGTACGGAATCATGTGGGGATTTTTATAGGGTGAAGACACAGTATTTTACCCTAGGCAGTGGAATCCAGAACCAGAGGATATAGGTTTAAGGTGAGAGGGGAATGATTTAATGAGGGGCAATGAGTATCTAGAATGAGCTGCCAGAGGATGTAGTTGAATAGTAGAGGTAGAGGTAGTCCAATAACAACATTTACAAGACATTTACATGGATGGGAAATGTTAAAAGGGATGCGGGCCAAATGCAGGCAAATGGGACTCATTTAGGGGCATCTTTGCTGTTTTGTAGGGCCAGTTTTGTGCCATACGATTATGAATCTAAGGGCTTACCATCAACTATTCTTTAATTTAGTTGAGTTTAGATATACAGGTACAGCGTGCAAACGGACCCTTCAGCACTCCGGGTCTGCGCCAACCAGTGATCACCCATCCACTAATGCTATCCCACACATCGGGACAATTTACAGAAGCCAATTAGCCTGCAAACCTGCACGTCTTTGAACCGTGGGCGGAAACCGCAGCACCCGGAGAAAACCCACGTGGTTACAGGGAGAATGTACGACCTCCGTACAGACACAACTCATAGTCAGGATCAAACCTGAGTCTCGGGCGCAGTAAGGCAGCAACTCTACCATTGCACCACTGTGCCACCCCTCTCTGTTGGGGCTAGTGTTGTACAACAGAGAGAGGTTTGGAGAAGTATTTTGGTCTGCAGGTTTAATTCCCAACACACTACCTGACTGTGATCTCCTTGATTATCAAGGCAAAATACAAACTATTCATTTATTTGCTCACTTTGGCAGATTCACAATAGTAATGAAAAGCAATCATAACGTTACCCTCTTCTGCAAAGGCTTTCTGTGCGGGGAAAAAAGTCAATTATGAGTCTCACGAGGTAAGCACATGAAATCCCAAACATCCAGCATTCATCAACATCTGGTAACTTGCAATTTCAGATATATAACGGCGTTAAAAGTTTTAGATAGATTTAACACTTATTTAGGTTTGGCACATCAATAGTTAAATAGACACCTTCTGCTTAAGTACAAACCTTAAATAATTACTCCACTTTATAAGTTTGGGTTCCGACAGCTCCAGAAACCTGAATGAAAATAAATATAGGCCTAATCAAACCTCCATGGGAAGTTAAAGGAAGTGGTGTAGATTTTAATCATGGTTCCCTATCGTGAGTTAAGAGAGATTACAGTCCTGTTACTAGTATGAGGAAAATGAGAAGACCTCTTAAAATGTTCAAATGGCTAACACATGCTTGAAGTTCATAACTCTTCTAGTTTGTTACCATGGTGTGAAGAAGGGTCTCGACCCGAAATGTCACCCATTCCTTCTCTCCAGAGACGCTGCCTGTCCCGCCAAGTTACTCCAGCATTTTGTGTAAACTGTTTCTTCACACTAGTTTGCTACCATTTGATCTTAATAATAAATACCACAATGTAATTTTAAAGAATTAATATTCCCTTCAGTATGGTGTTTTATGAAATAGCATCAGGTGGCAAACCAGGTGGGGGAGACGGTTTAATCACCGACCATCCGACCATGGAGCAGGTAGCACGGAACTGCATGGTACTCCCCCTGACCTGACCTGAGGACAAAGCAGAAGCAATGTTTTCCTAGTCAAAGCAGCAGAATGATGCAAAGATTATAGTGCAAGAAATATTTAATATTAAACAATAATGGAGCAACTGATTAAGGTAGAGTTAAGAGTAAGTGGACAAAGCAATGCTCCCGGGAAAAATATGTGGAAGTGGTGAATGGTTCAGGAAGCTGAGAGCAATGAGGAAGAAGCTGTTCGTAAGTCTGCATGTCAGGGTTTCTGAGCTCCAGTATCTTCTCCCAGAAGGTAGAGGAGAGAAAAGGGAATGGCCAGCGTTACATTTCCAGCCTCCCTGATGCAATGATCTGTGAAGATCATAAGTTCATAAGTTCCATACCTGATCTACCTTCCCCTCTCAACCCCATTCTCCTGCCTTCTCCCCACAACCCCAGATGCCCTTACTAATTATGAATCTGTCAGTCTGTGCCTTAAAAATACCCAGTCACTTGGGCACCATGGACATCTGTGGCGATGAATTCCTAGATGGACTGGATTGAAGAAGTGATAAGATGTAATATACTGGACTGTGATAATCACTCCCTGCAGCTTCAAGCCATCAAGGACACAGCGTTTGCCATGCCAGACCGAGATGGGATCCCATCAAAATACTTTCCATAATGCTTCCGTAGAACTTCAAGTGAATCCTCGTGGACATGGCTGATTTTATTAGGCGCCTAATAAAATAAATATGCTGATGCAATTGATATATTGGCTCTACCAGTTCAGCAACATGTGAAAAAAATTAAATTCCCCATTCCACGATTGTTCCCACCTCACGTCCCCTCTATTGCCAACCTGTTTGATTGCAGTTAATGGTCAAATTCACATTGCAAACTCTAATTACATCTAATCACAAGAAAGGCCGTAAAAACAGCAGCAAATCACTTGTGTATTCCCCGCATGCTTCGTATAACCTTCTCTTCCCTGTCCAGCACTGGAAGGATAACAGAAGCCTCCTGCCTTTGTGGCAGATGAACAGGCAGATGACCTTCTATCTTGGATGTGTAAGAAAGAACTGCAGATGCTGGTTTAAATCGAAGGCAGACACAAAAAGCTGGAGTAACTCAGCGGGTGAGGCAGCACCTCTGGAGAGAAGGAATGGGAGGCGTTTTGGGTCGAGACCTCAGGATTTCAGAAATAATAACAGCAGTAGTCATCTTGCACTAAACGTTATTCCCTTTATCATGTTCCTGTACACTGTGGATGGTTGATTGTAACCATATACTGTCTTTCCGCTGACTGGCCAGCACGCAACAAGCTTTACGCTGTACCTCGGTACACATGACAATAAAGTAAACTCAACTCAACTGGGCTAGGTGTGAGAAAGCCACAGCATCAGCCACAATGGAGAGGTAGAGATGGAAACACAAATGCTCCCGTTCTAAACATGCAGCTTGCCCTTTATAAACCCATGTGGGCATTACCTCCAATCTGTTAGTCTGAAGGAGGCCAAGTTGTATTGCGGGTTTAAAGATACAGCATGGGAACAGGCCCTTTGGCCCACCGTGTCCTTGCCGATCAACGATCACGCTGACGCTGGTTCTAGTCCTCACACAGGGGACAATTTACAGAGGCCAATTAACCTGCAGACATGCATGCCTTTGGGAAGTACGAGGAACCGGAGCACCAGGAGAAAACCCACACAGTCAGTGGAAGAATGTGCAAACTCCATACAGACAGCACCCGTAGTCAGGATCGATCCTGGGTCTCTGGCACTGTAAGGAAGCAACTCCGCTGCACCAGTGTACAGTGTATGAGTGATCGTTGGTCAGTGCGGCTCGGTGGGCCGAAGGGTCTGCTTCCATGCTGTGTCTCTAAACCAAACTAAAGCTGCAATTTTTCACCAGTACTAGATACTGTGAACTATTACTAGTCATTGTGGCTCTGTGCCAAGTCAATAAACAGCAGGGTTAGCACTCACTGAAATCACCTTAATGAAGTTGCTGTATGAATTCTGTACACTTCCTACAATGGGTCAAGCAGATGCATATTCATCATGCACCTTCCCTCCAGTGTACCTTTTCCAGCACAATACAATTAAGCTCCATATAGTCTGTTGCCATTGTAATCATATTGCCTTTCCCCCACAGCAAACTTGTTTTTAGATGAAATTCAAACCATGCCACTAAATACTCTTGAGCAGTTCACCCACTGGCAACGCTTGGTTAAACGTGGTTTTATTCAATAGCTCTTGTTTCATCTGGTTTTGGATATCAGGATTACAGGAACCATATTCCAGCCCTAAGGTACAAATCCTGCATAAGCCAAGCTCCAAAAGAAAAATTAATCAATAACTCCTCTAGTTCCTCAAGCATTTTCTTGAGGATTATAAAATGGATCCCACCTGGTGCTAATACCCCGCAGGCATGAACTGCTTCTAGTTTCTTTGCAACGCATGAGTAAGTGACCTGTACATGTGTTCTGGATTTTGCAAGCAATTAGGAGCTTTGTAGTTCACAGAATTAGGACTTTTATCTCATCTGTCGGAGCTGGATTTGAATGCACGATACAAAATGTAATGAATTCTGACTCACAGATCCTACAGTATGTTCATATATATTTCTCTCCCTGATTTTTTTTTTCACTGGTGCCCATATGCATCAATTGATGTAGCACCCACGCATAGAATCTAAATGTTTCAGGTATAATTGGTTTGCAGAACAATATAATCATTCACAACGGCCTTCATCCAACTGCATTCCAATTCAAAATTGGTCATTAGTCTGAATATTATGTATTCCAGCTACTTTTTCCCCATATGTTTGTAGGTCTATATCAAGCCTGGGCTGTGTGGAACTTCAATACCAACTAACTCAAAGCTACGCTTTAAAAAAATATATACATTTGTGCTGGAATATATAATTAGTCAAATCCTTGTGATTAGTGCATTGTTTAATCATTGTCATAGTGGAAGGTGAATTTATTATTGCTCTGAAGAGGCAGAAAATTATATCTGTTCCTGTGTATTCTTTAATAAGCAAAATCCAATTAGGTTTCCCAGTAATTTCTCAGTAATTTTAGTGTAGATTAGTGATACAGTGCGGAAGCAGGTCCTTCGGCCCGCCAAGTCCGCACCGACCAGAGATCCCCGCACATTAACACAAGCCTCCACACACTATGGACAATTTATACTTGTACCAAGTGTACAAACCCAAGCTAATTAACCTACAAACTTGTACGACTTTGGAGTGTGGGAGGAAACCGAAGATCTCGAAGAAAACCCACACCGTCACGGGGAGAACGTACAAACTCCGTACAGACAGCAACCGTAGTCAGGATTGAACACGGGTCTCTGGCGCCGCAAGCGCTGTAAGGCAGCAACTCTATCGCTGCGCCACTCTGCTGCCATAAGTAATAAGTTACCTACTATCTACAGCTCAGCCTTCAAGACCATAATGCTGAATCAGCCCACCTCAAACCTCTGGGCCTTGGCCTAGAGCCTTCTATCGAGAACTAGCTTCAGTGTTTCCTGGCTGGAAGACCTGTTGCTTAGAATTGGCTATAACATTGACTCCATGCTGACCCTCCACAATAGTGCTTCTCAGGATTGTGTGCTCCATCCACTGTTATACTTCCTGTAAATCCATGACTGTGTGGCCAAATACAATGCCAACACAATCAATGATACCAGTATTGTCGGCTGTGTCGACGACAATGATGAGATGGAGTACATGAGATGAGAAACTTAGTGTCATGGTGTCGGATCAATAATCTAGCCCTTTACTTCAGCACTACAAAAAGTTGATTGTGGAGAGAAGGGCTTGGGGTAGAGGGGAACGGGGTGGTGGGGGTGAACACATCCCTGACCCCATCAATGGAGCTACTGTAGAGATGACAGCTTCAGTTTCCTCAGCATCCACATCACCAGCAAGCTAACCTGCTCCATTTGCACTGATGCCATGATCACGAAAGTGCTGCCATCTGAGAAGATGGATGCAAGGATTCTCTCGAACTATAGGATGTGCAATAGGAAGTATTCTGACAGGGTGCACCTCAGTCAGGTACGGCAACTGCTCTGCCCTTGATCGCCTGAACTTGCGGAGAGTGGTGAACACAGCTCAGTCCATCACACGCTCGTCATTTCCTTCCATCCAGTCATCTTGATGGTGCATCAGGAAGGCTGGAAGTATAGTCAAGGATGCTGTCACCATGGCCATTCCCTTTCCTCTCTCCACCTTGCAGAAGATGACACGGGAGCTTGAAAGCCCAGACATCCAGATTTGAGAACAGCATTCTCCCACTGCTGTCCATCATCTGAACTAAACATCTCCTTCACACCCCCTTCCCCGTGGTGTTGCGGTACACTCCTAATAGAGCATAATGGTGGCAGAAAGGCTGGAGAAGTGGAGTACAACTTCCATTAGCACCAAGATAAGCATAAAATGCTGGAGCAACTCAGCGGGGCATAGAGAAAAGGAATAGCTGAGCTACTCCAGCATTTTATGTCTATCATTGGTGTAAAGTTCCATCTGCTGTTCCTTCTTTCCAGCAGCACCATTCCAATTAATGATGGCGGATGATGATCAGGAGTCTAGGATGGTTCTGTTTTGCGTGATTTCACTCCCAACTTTGCTTCATATCATACACCCCATTCTTTAATCAGACTAATCAGCCTACAACTGGGGTGGGAGATTGCAACCTTCACGTGGTCCACCCTGGTTCGACTAATGCAATCAACCCGACGTGCACAAACAAAAGATCAAATAGAACAAGTTGACCTACAACTTTAGGCTGTGCACGCCATAGGTAGGAGGAAGCCTACAACTGAAATTATCTAAGCACGTACTTCTAATTTTAAAGTAATCATAGCAAGAACTGATAATGTTAGTTATCATTAGTTAGACAATGAGTATAGTTTAGATTAGTTTATTATTGTCACATGTACCAAGATACAGTGAAAAGCTTCTTTGTGCTATCTAGTCAAAAACAGACTATACATGAATATAATCATAGCCATCACAGAGCACAGATAAAGGATTTATGCAATGATTTGCTCAAAACAATAGTGTCCAAACCTATGGCTTAATGTGCTAATTGATCAATTTAGATAGGAAGATGTAGTAACATCCATTCCTCCCAAATCAGAAAGCATTGCTTGTCGAAGTGGTTCCAGGCAGTTTCATGCCATGTAATTTGCCAATGGGTCTTTTCTGTAGGCTTTCTGCAAGATTTTTAGCTTACACAATAATGCACATTTTCATTGTTATTTAGCAAAATATACGGTACTCAAAGAGTCAAAGCGTCAAGTCAACAGTGTTCTATTGTCATATGTCCCAGATAGAACAATGAAATTCTTACTTGCAGCAGCATGACAGAATATGTAAACATAATAATAAATATGTCTGAAGAAGGGTCTCGACCTGAAACGTTACCCATTCCTTCTCTCCAGAGATGCTGCCTGTCTCACTGAGTTAAACAAGCTTTTTGTGTCTATCTTCTATATATGTATATATATAATATATATACACATTCACACACATACACACACATACACATTAAAACAAACAAATAATAATAGTGCAAAAAGACAAAACCAATGCCCCCAAGTCGATGTCACTCAGAGTTTCAAAGTAGCGAAAGGCAGCTCATTATCAGAACCAGGAAAAAGATTTTGGGGGAAAAAAAAATCATCATACATTGTCTGTGATTTCTGTTGAAGTTGCCCATTGCCACTTCATAAGGAAACTTTTGAGTGAACAGATGGAAGAAACGTTAGATTCTAAACCAGAAGGTAAAGAAAAATCAACATCAAGTCCTGGAGTTGATCGTTCATTGACACTTTTATATTCATCACTTTGTGCTTTGAAACTTCAGCATCTCGTATTTCACATCATGCTTTATAAATTGGATGGTAAAATGCACTCAGTATTATCAGGAATTCCTTTTTGCGATTGACGTTTTTTTACTGTACGATGATTAATTTTTCTTTTCACACTTCAACTCTGCATGTGACTGGTTCAAGGTGCTTTTAGGCTGTGATTGTGTTGAAAATTCTGAAAGTAGTGATGCTAATAGCAAAAAAGAATGGACAACTAACACCTTTCTTAATGACACTTGATTTTTATAAGAACTTCTATTCTGACACAGGTTTAGACTTCAGACTTTAGAAATACAGCACAGAAATAGGCCCTTCAGTCCAGCAAGTCCACGCCGACCAGCGATCACCTCATACGCTAGTACTATCGTATGCACTAGGCAGAATTTTACCAAAGCCAATTAACATACAAACCTGCACGTCTTTGCAGTGTGGGAGGAAACCGGAGCTCCCCGGAGAAAGCCCATGTGGGTGACGGGGAAAGCGAACAAATTCCATACACTGTATCCATAATCAGGATCGAACCCGGGTCTCTGGCGCTGTAAGGCAGCAGCTCAACTGCTGCATCACTGTGCCACATTTCACATTAAGTTCTCATTACATTTTTAGTGAGTTAGTATAGGATGGCTTGTAGTAAATGCCTACTATTGTAGTAAATGCCTACTATTTTCTGTGTGCTTAAGCAAAGCTAGAATTTCATTGTCCTATACAGGGACACATGACAATAAACTCACTTGAACTTGAACTTGAACATATAATATATCTACTCAATGAGAATAATAAAAATAAATGGAAGTATAAATTGTCATACACTGAATGCGGATGTTCCAGAATCTTACCTGGCCATAGCAGTTTCTTGTGCTCATCTGGCTTGCCCTGCTTAAATGATCACACTTCACCTTTGTCTATAATTAGAGTCATGACGTTATAGAGTTACACAGCATGAAAACAAGCCTTTCATGCCGACCAAGATGTTCCGTCTAGACTAATCCCACCTACCTGTGTTTGGCACAGATCCCCCTAATCCTTTCTTATCCACGGACCTGTCAAAATGCCTTTTAAATGCCGTATAAGTACCTGCCTCTTCTACTGCTACGTCCTCAGGCAGCTCATTCCACATACCCACCACTCTCGTTGTGATAAAGCTGCCCCTCTGGTTCCTATTAAAACTTTCCCCTCTCACCTTAAATCTATGTCCTCTGGTTCTTGATTTCTATACTCTGGGTAAAAAGAATCTGTGCATCTCCCCCATCTATTCCCCTCAGACTCTGTGTGCATCTGCTCTATCGATTCCCATCAAATCTGCACAGTTACCCATCTATAAAGCCCTCCTTCAGTGGAAACACATGTAAGATGCCCATGACAACGGTATTGCCAACCTTGGTCTTTTTCATTGGTGACTGACAACTGAGCTGTTCAACAATAGATTTGAGCCGCGGCTATTTGATCTTCCTAGCGAAAGATTTGTTCCATATGTGGTGCTACCGAGGCACACGCAAAAGCTTCCTGGCGCTCTTTGTAGAAAAGGAAAACCTTTGAAATCTATCTCCCTCTCAGTCTTTGTATCAGCTGTCACCCAACATCCAAATAAATCAAAATAGCTTCCAGTTGGAATAATGAAATGCAAGTCTCATAACATGTGGTGGTGGACGGTACAGATCAGAAGGGATCTGCTTTGATCGTAGATGTATGATGCCCAGCAGATCTTGATCAGGGCCGGCCTTAGTGCACTCCAACTTTATTTGGACTACAGAGATATAAACTGTCAGGCTTTCTCTTTCTATCTCAGGTAGAAAATGCATGGCAGATGGCAGATCTGGACATTTTACCGTAAACTAATGACTCCAAAGATGTACAGATTTGTAGGTTAATTGGCTTCGGTAAAAATTGTAAGTTGTAAATTGGGTGTGTGTACGGTGATCGCTGGGTGGCATGGACTCGGTGGGCCAAAGAGCCTGTTTCCGTGCTGTATCTCCGAACTAAACTAAACTAAACTAAACTAAAATGAACTAAATTAAGATAAAATAATGTCACTAAAACAAATTATCCATTCCTAGGACTTCTCAAAGCATTTTATAGTCATTAAAAAAAAAATAGATTTGAAGTGTGGCATTATTCTATAATCGGAAACAGGTCGGCCAATCTGCTCACTACTAATTCCACAAACTGCAAAGATAAAAAGATTCTCTTTCATAGCATTGGAGTCGTCGAGATAAATATCCCAGAAACAGGCTTTGTCCTGCCCCCACCTCTCTTCCAGCTTGCTCCCCCCCCCCCACCCCCTTCTCCACCACAATCAGTCCGAAGAAGAGTCCCAACCTGAAATATCACCTATCGGGAACAATGAGGAAACACTTTTTCTCACAGAGAGTGGTGAGTCTGTGGAATTCTCTGCTTCAGAGGGCGGTGGGGGCAGGTTCTCTGGATGCTTTCAAGAGAGAGCTAGATAGGGCTCTTAAAAATTGCAGTCAGGGGATATGGGGTGAAAGCAGGAACAGGGTACTGATTGGGGATGATCAGCCATGATCACATTGAAGGGCCGAATGGCCTACTCCTGCACCTATTGTCTATTATCTATCCATGTTCTCCAGAGATGCTGTCTGACCTGCTGAGTTACTCCACCATTCTGTGTGTGTTTATTTTACAGAAGCAAGTTGTCTGACTCACTGAGTCCATGCTCACAATCAAACCTCCATTTGCATGAACGCCGTTTCACCCAAGAGTGTCAACCTCAGTTTGCACATCAGCTCCAATGTGGAAAAGAATGAGCAAAGGTACTTCATACGGTCATAATGTCATCAGTGATAGGAGCATAATTAGGCCATTTGGCCCTTCATGTCTACACCATTCAATCATGGCTGATCTATTTCTCCTTCCAACCCCATTCTCCTGCCTTCTCCCCATAACCCTTGACACCCATACTAATCAATAATCCATCTATCTCTTCCTTAAAAATATCCAGTGAATTGGCCTCCACAGCCTTTTGTTGCAAAGAATTCCACAGATTCACCACCCTCTGACTAAATAAATTCATGCTCATCTTCCTAAAGGAACATCCTTTAATTCTGAGACTATGACCTCTGGTCCCAGTCTCTCTCTCATTAGCGGAAGCATCCTTCACAGAAGCACCGAGACGATAATGAATATGTTATCAAGCGAGAGATGATATTACAGCCATTAGATTATAAAGTATTTGTGAAAACACTTTAGTTACTTATGGAAACGAGCACATTATTTTTCAAAATAGACACAAAATGCTGGAGTAGTTCAGCGGGACAGGCAGCATCTTTGGAGAGAAGGAATGGGTGACGTTTTGGGTCAAGACCCTTCTTCAGACTGATGTCAGGGTAGTGGGCGGTGCATAGATAAGGAAGTGTAAGGTGTGAAAACAGGATCAAAGGAATGGAGATCAATGAAAATGTGGAATAGATCATTGTTAGATGGGAGACGGTAACAACAAAGCAAACAGGGATAAAATGGAGACAGACTGGTCAGAGAACTGAGAGGGGGCGGGGGATGGAGAGAGAGCGAAAGCAAGGGCTACTTGAAGTTAGAGAAGTCAATGTTCATACCGCTGGGCTGTAACGTTCCACGCAGTTGGGTGGCCTTTTGCTCACATTATCCGTAATCTAAATGGACTTTGCCTTTGACACAGATCTGTCAAGGACCGTGTGGTGGCTGTCTGTGCACCAGTCTCCACGCGTTAAGGAAAGTCACGCACAGGCGTCCTCCATGAGAGGACAGTCATACTCGTTCCAAGTGTCCGCCGATGAGAGATGAGTTCCTCCTTACATATTTGATGTTAAGAACAGGTAAGGCAGGATAGGAAGCACATGCATTAAGTTTCAACCAGCCCATACAAATGCCTATTGCTGTGCTGTACTTTCTGTGTAATTCTACGCAATATAATATGATACTATGTATCTGGAAGTAATTTCAAAGGAGCTAATTAAAAACAACTCTCTCAGACAAGTCCTTTTGATTTGATTTTACAGTACTTGAGTTGAAGTATTTTTCTTAATTCTCAGAGGATATAGATCTCTGCTTCTGTATAAATTCTGTAAACATAAGATTATGGGGAGACTAATTTATTCCTATATGCCGTGCTGAGCATGTGCTGACTTTCAGCGAGTTGATTAAAGCCACCATTTAAAAAACTTAGCGAAGAGCACAGAAGCACATTTTCTAAATAACTGTGGCAGATAATACGCGCTTTATAAAGTGGCGAGGCTATGCAATGCACTGGTCCAGTGAACTTGGGTTTGGGTGAGAATTTGGATTGGAATACAGCCTAGAATGAGGAATCAAAGGACTCCTCTCATTGCAGAATGTTAGAGGATTTTGTAAAGCAGATTTGGACAGTACACTGCGGTTACTAATGGGCACATACCCACAGCATGAAGCTATGTACAAATGGACATCATCGTCAGTGCTATTTACTTTGCTGGTCTGTAAGAGCAACTTTCCTGCATCTGATTCCTGAGTAAATTTGTTTTGGCACGGGAGGCACTCAATCACGTTGAGAGTCTCCTAAACTAATCTTTGTGGCAGATCTCTGCAGTAAAAACGATCAAGTTATTGTAGTGTTGGAGTACTTTTAGATTGTGCACTCAGAGGCAGATACATATGTAGTCAAAGGGTTGAAAGGAACTTGCTGAAGCTGTTAGCTGCAACATAAAACTTTTATTTAATTTTGCACATAGGAGCATCACTTCCAAGGAAATGGAAGCCAGGGGTGCAAAGGAATCTGTGTCAGCCACTAGTTTAAAAGTAACCTGCAGTCAAAGGACAATTCTCAAACCCTATGTCCTGAAGTGTCAAAGACTAGAGGGCACAGCTTTAAGGTATAAGATGCAAGGTTTAAAGGAAAATAAAGACACAGTGCTGGACCAGGCAACATCTCTTGGAGAACATGGATAGGTCCAGAGATGCTACCTGATCTGCTGAGTTACTCCAGCACTTTATGTTTCTTTTTTTTGTAAACCAGTGTCTGGAATTCCATGTTTCTAAACTTTTAAGGAGAATTGTAGGGCATTTTTTTTTCAACACAGAGAGTGGTGGGTGCCTGGTACACGCTGCCAGGAGTAGTAGTGTAGGCAAATACGATGGTGGCACTTATAGAGGCTTTTAGATAGGCACAAAAATCCATCTTAAATCCATAGTTATGATTGATGAAATTATGCAGATCAGCACAGCTGCAGTCTATGCCATTACAGAGAAGGACATGTACCATACGACTTGCAGCTTGCCACCCAGCGGTACGAATATTGATGTCTCAAATCTGAAGTAACCCCTGCATTCCCTCTCTCTCCACCCCTCCCCCACCTGAGTGGTCCTGCTAGCTCCACATTTGCATCCATATATTCCTTTGTTACCACCTCTTCCACAGCCAACAATGGACCATTGTGGGCTTCACCTTTCGTTGGCCATCGGTGCCGGCTCTGATTTGTTCTGAAGATTTTCATACCCTTAGTTTCCCTCTCCCCCTGACTCTCAGTCTGAAGATGGGTCTCGGCCTGAAACGTCACCTGCTCCTTTTCTCCAGAGAGGCTGCCAGAACTGCCGAGTTACTCCAGCATTTGTTGCCTCTGTGCAACTGGGCCAGCTAGGCTTGAGAAGGAGCAATTTATGTGCTGGTGTAAAACCAGCACCTCAGGCATATTAGCCATGTGGGCCTGGAACAGGAGGGCAGTGTGTCCAGAGAGATGTGCACTGTTGAGACATCAACAAAGAAAAGGAGTAGAGCTGAGAAGAAAACTGTTCCTGAAAGAAGTATGGGGAAAATAATGAAGGTCAAGTTGGTGGAGTGTTTCTCAAGCCTGGTGAATTATATCTAAAGAAGTGGAGCGCTCTAATCAACCTGCACTGTGCTCAGTCCAGGCGCGTTAATCATGAAAGCAACATCACCACACATTTTCATGAGTTGACTGATTGTGTAGATATAATGAAATATAACTGCACCAATAATTTAAACCAGAGTCTTTAGCAAAAATGAAAGTGTATTATTTGTTGAACACAGTCAAAGTAGAAAGTCTACACTCCTCATAACCAGGAACACATGCACCGAAATCTAGCCCAGCCTCCGTGTCTCTGTGTCCCCTTTCATGTTTCTCTTTCATTTTCACAAGACAAAGGGAGATTGTGCAATGGTGCGGATGGGAGCCCCAGACCGTGACTGATTAGTACGATCGAACTTAAAACCCACGTCAGTTCTTTGACCATTCTCCCAAACTAATGGCATGGTTCAAGTAATAGAGATGGAATGGTGAAGCTGCGAAAGGTTAGTGGTCATTAAAGCTCAGCCATAGTCTTTAGTTTAGTTTAGTTCTTCTTCTTCGTTTCGTGACCATCTTGTTACAAATGTTGACCTCGCTGTCATCGTCCGTCCTGAAAAGGACGCAAGCTTCCGGCGACAATCAGTGGAAGCCATCACTTGTCGCAATAGATGATGGTGGTAGCAGAATTAGCTCAGGATACTTCCAGTTTCCAGCCCCGCGACTTGGACGCTTCTGCTACGGGGCCATTTAGTTTAGTTTAGTTTAATTTAGAGATACAGCATGGAAACAGGCCTTTCGGCCCATCGAGGAGGAACCAACTAGCGATCCGCTATACACTAGTTCTATCCTAGGGCCAAATTACAGAAGCCAATTAACATACAAACCTGCATGTCTTTGGAATGTAGGAGTAACCCGGAGCACCCGGATAAAACACACATGGCCACAGGGAGAACGTACATACTCCATACGGACAAGCACCTGTAGTCAGGTTCGAACCTGGGTCTCTGGCGCTGCGAGGCAGCAAGTCGACCACGGCGCCATTGTGTCGCCCACACTTGCAAGTCCATTATTTGATCTCTATCAAACACTGATTTTGGTGACAGATCGTACAATACAGCGCACACACAAAACACTGCAGGAGTAAAGATGCTCAGAGATGAGTGCACCTCATGGAATGAACAGCTTTAAATGCAGCTGTACATAGCAGATGTTCAAACATCTTTGTTTCAGATTGATGTGATAAAATTACCGCTGTGCATTGATGCAGAAACCTGATACGTGGCCTTGATAATCCTACTCTCTACTCAACGTAGAGAGCTGAACGAACCTCACCTTCAGCTAATGCCACCAGAGACTCACACCATCCTATCCAGGCTCTCATATTCCTCCTACCATCGGGAAGAAGGTACAGAAGTCTGAAATCTGTGACCTCCAGGTTCAAGACCAGCTTCTTCCCAACAATCATCAGGCTCCTGAATACTACGCACCACCAAAGTAAGCAACCATGGACTTTGAAGAAGGGTCTCGCCCCAAAACATTACCCATTCCTTCTCTCCAGGGGTCAGAAGAAAGATCTCGACCCAAAATGTCACCAATTCCTTCTCTCCAGAGATGCTGCCTGTCCTGCTGAGTTACTCCAGAGTATTATTTTGTGCCTAACTTCAGTGTAAACCAGCATCTGCAGTTCCTTCCTACACATGATCTTTTAGAGACTGTCTTTGGTCGCACTATAGACTTTGTGATTTTTTTCGTGCCAGTACTATGGTTATTAATTTTTTATTTAAAAAAAAAATCATTATGTATTTATCTGCGAGCATTGCGTTTAGACTTGTTAAACTGCTGCAGGTAAGTATTTCATTGTTCCATTCTCAGTACACGTGACAATTAAACACTCCTGATCCTCTTGAGAAAGCCACTGATAACATAGCCAATATCTTTCAGGTTGAGTTGAGGAGCAGTGCACCATGTACAGTAGTCACACTTCTGAGACCATAGGATTCAGATCTGCAGCACATCATTTTGTTATGATTTCATGGGTGTTCAGTTTAGTTTAGTTTAGTTTAGAGTTACAGCGCGGAAACAGGCCCTTCGGCCCACCGAGTCCGTGCTGAGCAGCGAACCCCCGCCCACTAATGCCCCTGTCCCACTTAAGCCCCTGTCCCACTGAGGAAACCTGAACGGAAACCTCCGGAGACTTTGCGCCCCACCCAAGGTTTCCATGCGGTTCCCGGAGGTTGCAGGTAGTGGAAGCAGGTAGGGAGACTGACAAAAACCTCTGGGAACCTCCGGGAACCGCACGGAAACCTTGGGTGGGGCGCAAAGTCACCAGACGTTTCCGTTCAGGATTCCTAAGTGGGACAGGGGCATAATACTATCCTACACACACTAAGGACAAATTTCAATTATACTGAAGCCAATTAACCTACAAACCTGTACATCTTTGGAGTGTGGGAGGAAACCGGAGCACCTGGAGAAAACCCATGCAGGTCACAGAGAAGGTACAAACTCCATACAGACAGTACCCTTAGTCAGGATCGAACCCAGATCTCTGGCGCTGTAAGGCAGCAACTCTACCTCTGCACCAATGTGCCGCTGTGTTAAACAACTCCAGTTTATCATCTAAAACATGAAAACTCTTATTGTGGAAGCTGCACTATATTGGATTTGTTGCCAAAAATAGGAGTGCAGCTGAATTCCTTTCCTGACCATGGTGGAGAAAGAAAGACTATCTCCTCCACCATCATCACCAACCACCCAGGCTCACTCGCACCCTCCCTACTCCCCCATCCTCCCCCGCCCTTCCTCCTCTCCCTCACCCTACTTCCCCCTTCTCCCCATCCCTCTCTCCCCCTCCCTCCCCCTAACTCCCCTCCCCCTCTTCCCTTTCCCCCTGTCCCCTCCCTCCCTCCCTCCCTCCGTCCCCCACCCCTCCTCCTTTCCCACTTTCCCCTTCCCTCTCCCCCTCCCCCTCCATTCGCCCCCCTCCCCCCCCTCAGTATGTTTCCTGTGTGCGTTATGTTCCTGAGCAGGAAACCCACAGTGACATTCTATTGCTGCTATTTTCATGAGTTGAACACTAGTACTGCTGCCACAGTGACTGACGTGTTGAATCCATGCACTCGGTAGTAACCCCATGGAAAATCTTTCTGATTAGAGGAGTTGATTTTCCTTATTTGACCTTAACAAATCAGACGTCTTTGCCTTTGGACGTTGTTGACAGATGCAGGGAGCTACATGTCTGGACATATGACCATAGGCAAGTGAAAAGAGGAAATATTCTTCATGTCTGCAGTAATGTTCATCAAGTTGTAACTCAAAAGAGTGCTCCCTCAACAAATTATAAGAAACTTGTTACTAATCAGATTCCCTCTAATTACAGAGATCAGGTTAATCTCAATTCCATCTCCTGCTTGTTAGTAATTAATTATGTGCCTGAACTCGCAGAAATGGACAAGTTGGGTTAAAAGCAAAATACCTTGAAAATAAAAGGTTGGCACGGTGGCGCAGCGGTAGAGCTGCTACCTTACAGCACTTACAGCGCCAGAGAATAGGGTTCGATCCCGACTGGCTGTACAGAGTTTGTACGGTCCCCCCTGTGATTGTGCAGGTTTTCTCCCAGATCTTCCCGCACTCCAAAGATGTACAAGTTTGTAGTTTAATTGGCTTGGTATGAATGTAAAATTGTCCCTAGTGTGTGTAGTATAGTGTTAATGTGCAGGGGTCGCTGGTCGGAGCGGACTCGGTGGGATGAAGGGCCTGTTTCCGTGCTGTGTCTCTAAACTAAACTAAAGAAACCAAATCTACCTTCAACCTTCCCACTGTCAGTTTTAATGGAAGCAAAATGAGGGATGTGCAGCAACCTACCAGAGGGAAGAAGTTTGGCTGTTTAAATATTATGCGCCATTCTAATTCGAACCACTGGTGGCCTGGTGACCAGCTTCCCCTAGCCCCAGAACACAGAGAGCTCTACCATCTGCACCATTGTGCCACCTTCAATGTTGGGTCAAAGGGATTCTTTCCACATTGTGTGACTCAATTACAATTGAAAAATATCTCTAAAGCACTTTTGAAAAATCAAAAGTGTAATCGGGACCATAAATGAAGCCTTTCTTTTAGTTTTCTTCTCGGCATCCTAATTGAGCAAAACCACATCCTCCCTAATCACCAACTTCACAAGGCTCAGAAATCACCTCCTGGCTAAATTCCAAGTCCAAATGTCGGTAACTGGAATCTGACAGCCAGATGCACTTCAAACCCATCCTCTCCACAAATTGACAGCTCCAAGGCTAAAGCAACACGGCCTCGATATCATGTTGCATTCGGAGGTAGCATTTTCTTTGACGTTAGTTGGGAGGAAATGCTCGAAGATTTGCTGCAATTCTTTCAGTTTGAGATACAGCATTGTTTGAAATATAAATATCGAGTCATATTCGGGAGTTTAATTCTCTCCTGACATTGATGGGTCTTAGAAAAAAAATTGTGTTAATGTCGAACTGGCTCCATGTTCTGTCTGCTTCATTACATCTGTCACTTTTTAAACCCCAAAAAATAACCTGGAGGCTGATGTGCATTGAGATCACATAATTGCACTGGAATCTCATTCACCGTGAGGAGCCCAGGCACTTCCAGCCACTATATTACAGCTAATTAAATGAAAATTAAACCAATGTCAATTAGAATTAAAAGGTCAATTTTTTTTCTTCTCCAGAAGCCTTTCATCCTGGGGAGAGCCCTCGCCCAAATATCATGCATCTCAGCTGTTGGCGGCCAGCCAGCGGAGCTGCAAAGAAAATGGCAGTGGGAAAAATCAGGTCACAGACACACACGGCACGGAAACAGGCCCTTCGGACAAAACATGATTCTACCAACTGATCCTAACAACAACTAGAGGCCAGTCCTCAGCTATTATATACATCATTGGACCTCTGATCGGACTTTACTGGAGTTTATCGTGCACTAAATATTAATCAGGTTATTCCCTTTATCATGTATCTGTACACTGTGAATGGCTCGATTGTAATTGTGTATTGTCTTTCTGCTGACTAGTTAGCTCATTGTTTATCTCATTGAAACATACAGAATAGTGAATGGCCTGGATAGAGTGGATGTGGAGAGGATGTTTCCACTAGTGGGAGAGTCCGGGACTAGAGGTCATAGCCTTAGAATTAAAGGACATTCTTTTAGGAAGCAGATGAGGAGAAATGTCTTTAGTCGGAGGGAGGTGAATCTTTGGAATTCTTTGCCACAGAAGGCTGTATAGGCCAAGTCAGTGGATATTTTTAAGGCAGAGATGGATAGATTTTTGATTAGTACGCGTATCAGAGGTTATGGGGAGAAGGCAGGAGAATGGGGTTCGGAGGGAGAGATAGATCATAGAATGGCAGAGTACACTTGACGGGCCAAATGGCCTAATTCTACTATGATCATGTGACCTTATGAACTTAGCCACACAACAGAAGCTTGTCACTGTACCTCCATCCACATGATGATAAACTAAACCTCAACTCAACATATGGATAACAAATGGATGGCGAATACATTCTGTGTATTCCAGGTTTTCAATGGCCAGGAACAGCAGTCTTTACAGATACAAAAAGCTGGAGTAACTCAGCGGGTCAGACAGCATCTCTGGAGCAAAGGATCTCCCGGTTGCCAAACACTTTAATTCCCCTTCCCATTCCCACACTGACCTTCCTGGGTCTCCTCCATTGTCAGAGTGAGGCCAAACGCAAATTGGAGGAACAGCATCACATATTTCGCTTGGGCAGCTTACACCCCAGTGGTATGATTCTTGATTTCTCTAACTTCAAGTAACCCTTGTATTCCCTCTCCTTCTCCATCCCTCCCCCACTCAAGTGGTTGTATACGTTTTATAATGTTATATGTTTCTATAAGATCCGCTCTCATCCTTCTAAATTCCAGTGAATATAAGCCCAGTCGATCCATTCTTTTCCCCTCGATTCCTTCTCCCCTGACTCCCAGTCTCAACCGAAAACGTCACCTATTCCTTTTCTATTAAGATGCTGTCTCACCCACTGAGTTACTCCAGTTTTTTAATGTCTATTATTCGGTTTAAACCAGCATCTGCAGTTCTTTCCCACACAGCTGTCTTTACTGAACAGCTGGAGGTCATTGTCAAAGTCTAAGTACTCTTACTGGTTCCAAGACAGCAGAGCAGGCTGGTAGCAGATTGCTTCATTCTTCCTCCCACTGCCTCTTCCCTGACTTACTGTGGGAGCTTCCCAATACTCCAGTGTTGTAGGCCGGAGAGCTGGAGGGAAATCTACACTTCACCGGTGTGATGAATACGAGATTCAGGGTCTAATTTGAATTATGTCAACAGCTTTGATTAAGCACTTTTATCGCACTGCCCACTTAGTTTTAGTTTAGTTTAGAGATACAGTGCGGAAACAGGCCCTTCAGCCCATCGAGTCCACACTTACCAGCGATCCCCGCACATTGACGCTATCCTACACACACACACACGCTAGGGACAATTTTACATTTATACCAAGCCAATTAATCTACAAACCTGATCGCTTTTGCAGCGTGGGGGGAAACTGAAGATCTTGGAGAAAACCCACACAGGTCACGGAGAGAACGTACAAACTCCCTGCAGACAGCACCCATAGTCAGGATTGAACCTGGGTCTCTGGCGCTGTAAGGCAGTAGCTCTACTGCTACACCACCGTGCCGCCCCTAATACCAGATACAACACATCAATGCAAAGTGAACTTATTTCTCACAACACACACAGAGATACACACGTGCACACTCACACACATAATTAAGAGGGGAGGGAAGAATAAATCTGAGAGGATTCGTTGAAACTGACAGCTACCCAGTGCTGAAAACTGCACCTAGACTCTCTGCTCATTAACCCTCCTCCAACGCATTTTGAATTTAATATATGAATATCAATGACACACACGTACTTCCTGCATTAACATCATCTCACATAGATCCTTTGCAACTTCTGCTTTATTTATTTTCAGAGTTTATTTCCATTTGATGGGTTTTAGTGTTTCCACATGCAAACTAACACTGTAATTAAATCAATTATTGCTAATGCAATCCAGGACATATAACAAATTGTTTCCTATCTTACAAGCTTTTAAAAAGTGCCAAAAACCATTACCCTAATTGAATACCCCAAGAACTGCATCATTTCTCTGACTGGTTGTGCATCTATTTTTTGTTTTGCAATGATTGGTAAAATAGCAGCTGTGTGCAAAATGGCAAAGGTCCTCTAATGGGTATGAACAAGAGACGCGGTGAAAGCAAACATTCATGCAAGGCTACCATTATCCATGTTATTGTCAGTTAAATTAGCTTTTTCTGACAACTGATAGGAAAATACATTGCAAAATATGCTTAGTTTAGTTCAGTTTAGTTTAGAGATATAGCGCGGAAACAGGCCCTTTGGCCCACTGAGTCCGCGCCGACCAGCGATCCCCACACACATGTACAATCCCACACGCGAGGGACAATTTGCAGTATTTACCAAAGCCAATTAAACCTACAAACCTGTACTTCTTTGGAATGTGGGAGGAAAGCGGAACACCCGGAGAAAACCCACGCGGTCACGGGTAAAATGTACAAACTCCATACAGCCCATAGTCAGGATCAAACCCTAACGTTGTAAGGTAGCAACTCTGCCACCGTGCCACCATTGCACTCTTAGCTGGAATAGAAGACAAATCAACATTGCAGAAAATGTTGAGTCAAACAGGAGTGGGTAAGCCATTTGTGCCGATACTCATCAGGGTGTATCCGTGCAAAAAGTGGGATAACGTGTGTGGCCAGCATGGGCATCGTGGACAGAAGGGCCAGTTTTCAAGTTGTATCTTTGAAAAAATCAAATATATACAAAATAAAATATCAAAGTAAGAGCAACAAATGGCTCATTGGCCAGTCCAGCCTCCTGCGCCATACAACACCACGATGACTGATACAATATTCCCTATGTCCCTTCACTTCATTTGTGTGCATATAAGATATCAAGGAAGACTTGCACTTATACAGTGCCTTTCGTGGCCCTGGGATATCTCCGTTCAGTTTAGTTTCAGTTCAGTTCAGTTTAGTTATTGTCATGTGTACCAAGGTACAGTGAATAGCTCAAAGCACTTTTCCGAGCAATGACATCCTATAGTGCCCTCACAATGGAAATATTGAATGCCAGGCAGTTAGTTTCAATATAGCAACGATGACCAGATAATCTCGTTTAGTGATGTTGATTTATGGATAAATATTGCCAAATACATACTAATGATGCATATAATCAAACAGCGGCTTCTTAGCTGAGTTTTGTTTTCACAACAAGTGGTAGGTACATGGAAAGAGCTGCTGGAGGAGGTGTAGAAAGGAATGATGGTGGTACAAAGTGCTCAATATTTTGCGTGGTCAGCTTATAATCAGTGGTATGACCATTGATTTCTCCAACTTCCAGTAACCCCTGCAATCCCCTGCATATCTTTCATTCATTTGTTTTATATCTTTATACATCATCATCTATATCTCTTGTTTCTCTTTCCCTCGACTAGTCTGAAGAAGGGTCTCAACCCAAAACGTCACCCATTCCTTCTCTCAAGAGATGCTGCCTGTCCCACTGAGTTACACCAGCACATTGTGCCTATTGCCGGAGGAGGTAGTTGAGGCAGATACTATCACAATGCTTAAAAAACATTTGGACAGGTCTGTGGATAGGATCAGTTTAGAGAGATGTAGGCCATGTGCAGGCAGCTGGGGTTAGTGCAAGATGGGGCATGTTGGCCGGCATGGGCAAGTTGTGCTGAAGGGCTTGTTCTCACACAGTATGACTCTATGACTCTACGTAATGGAACAAGAAATCAAGTTGGCTTTTACTTCATTAGCTTCCTGCAAAATTCAAGAAGCACACAAGGTGCGTCAGGCTTTTTGGAAGAACAAGAAATACATGGTGTGTGAATGCTGAATGTTTTCACTGTGCCTTCATTTAATTAATGCTTTCAGAGCAACTGTTAGACTTATGAGCCGGGATCTGAAATTAAAATGCTCTTCGCAAAGTAAATCATGAAGAAGTATTCTTGTTTATTATGTTCCCATAATTATAATCTTTCAATTGGGAATTCGATTGAATATCTGTCAGCAAGTAGCCTATTTGAAAGCTAATGTCCCAGCAAGCAGGCCCAGCCCGCATCTACAGACCAACGACGCAGGACCCGCTCGCTGCAGACCGGCGATTGCTCACCGCAGACTGAGGACTGAGGTTTGCCTGCCACGGACTGATGAAGGAAGACCCACCTGTAAGACTGGCTCACCCACCACGGACTCCGAATCCCGCCCCGAGCCACTGGCGTTGACAGGGTACAGCATGGAAACAAAGGCCTCCAGTCCACGCTGACCATCGATCACTCAATCCCACGTGGGAAAGTGGTATCCCACTTTCACATCCACTCCCTGCACACTTGGGGGCAATTTACCAGAGGCCAATTAACCTACAAATCCACACGTCTTGGGATGTGGGAGGAATCTGGAGAACCCCGAGGAACCCAGAAGTAACACATTTGATTGAAATTTTGAGAATCAAGAGTGGTTATTTGTCATATGGCCCAACAATGGAAGAATGGAATTCTTACTTGTTGCAGACACTCGTTATAAAAGTTTAGGATGAAAAAATAATTTGGGCAGTTAAAATTACAGACAAAACTTACTTGAAATAGTCCTTTTGATGGGATTGTGAGCAAAGGCCTCATGGCTGCCATGAACAACCATCTCCCATCCAGTGCCAATTCCTGCCAGATATCTCAATAGCCATTGAGTAGAAAATAAATACCCTGCATAATGTACAGTGTGGCCATATTTAATACTTGCGGTACTCTAGGCACTGTGGTATCTGCATTCAATAAAGTGTGTGTCATGTTATCCCAGCAGGAACTATTAGTGGCATTGTATTTTCATTACTGGCAAAGTAGTGTAAAATTCCATACCTACATCGTCATTACATTGCAATCTCCCACACCTTGCTTTTATTTTTAGCCAGCGCCATCACTGAAAGTTTAATGTAAAGAATATGGCAAGGTGAGGTAAATAGGAACAACAAGAATCTAAGAATTGCTTTCAGCTGCTGGATAAATTACGGGTCTTGAGGCCCTGATCCCATTTTTTTTACCCCCAGAGGAAGAAAATTATCTTTTGTTTCCCACGTGCCCGTCCCGAGCTGATAATGCGAGACCATCTTCAATCAATTACTTTTAACAAGAGTCAAGAGTGTTTAATCTTCCTATGTACTGACAAGGGAATAATGATGTTTCCTACATACAGCAGGCCTGTAACTCAATGCTCATAGATAATATGTAAACCAAAGATAGACACAAAAAGCTGGAGTAACTCAGGGGGTCAGGCAGCATCTCTGGAGAAAAGGAATGGGTGACGTTTCGGGTTGAGAACCTTCTTCAGGCTGGATGGAAATTGGTGGTGAAGTTGATGAAGTCCAAGAGTTCTGCATGGGTGCAGACATAAATGGGTGCAAATATATAAACCAATTGTTCAATAAATTAATAGCCCCAATACTAGAATAAAAGAACCCCAAAGTCCTTAGTGCAACCTAACATGGTCCATAATACATCGGTTAGTGTTATGTAGTGTTTGAAAGCCTGATGGTTGTTGGGAAGAATCTATTCTTGACACCGGTGTAACAAAATGTTGCAGTCACACCACAATGATCAGATCCCACAGCATGGCTTCTTCTCCATACAGTGTAACACCGGATATACATTTGCCTGCCTATATTTCAGCGATATAGGAAAGCAAATTATGCAGAGTATAATTCAGAGTACATGCAATCTATGATTCTACAATTGATTTGATTTGTGGAGCAGTCACTCTTTTACTCCTGCTAACCCATGCTCATAATGTAAGGGTGCAGTGGCACAATGGTAGAGCTGCTGCCTTACAGCGCCAGACACCCAGATTCGATCCTGACTATGGGTGCTGTCTGTACGGCGTTTGTACGTTCTCCCCGTGAGTTGCGTGGGTTTTTCCCAGGAAGTCCGGTTTCCTCCCACACTTCAAAGTCATACAGGTTTGTACGTTAATTGGCTTCGGTAAAATTGGAAATTGTCCCTAGGGTGTAGGATAGCGTTAGTGTGCGGGGGTCAGTGTGGACACTCGGTTGTCCGAAGGGCCTGTTTCTGCGCTATATCTCTAAAACTAAAACTAAAATTAATTCCACAGCAATGGAAGAGTTGTCACTGATAGTTTGTCTGCTATAAATAAAATGACAATTTTCCCTCTGGTTTGGAATCTCATTGGTATTCTGTCCATTTTCCTTGAAATTCCGACTTCATTTTCACTGTTTTATGCAGGTGAGCTTTCATTTCAGGTTTAACTCACCAACTGCAGCTGAAGGGAATCAGTGGCTTAATAACGTTGGCTGTCATCACAAGCACTGCAGCGAGATTCCTACTGAATCAGACTCAAAACTGTTCACTTTTCTGTTGTCTTCTTCTTTTTCTTGCGTATGGCGTGCACGGCCTAACAAAACACTACATCTATTAGTTTGTGTACGTCGGGTTGATTGCATTAGTCGACACAGGGTGGACCACGTGAAGGTTGCAATCTCCCACCCCTCTGTTGTTGTGAAATCCCACCCGATTCACTTATTATTCTTCAGGAGAGGAAATCTGCCGACCTTATTCACCCTGGCCTCAAGTCAACCACCCTCTGAAATTCCCCCAGAAACGCACTCAGTTCCAGAACATTTAGAGATGAGCAATACATTCCCACTATCATTCGCGTTTATACATGAACTGTTTTTTCTTTAAATTCCACATCAAAATTGCTTTGTTCAAAAATATGCATAACACTGTATGGTAAAAAAGCCAGCTGTCTCCAACTTGGAGGTTGGATGGGTGTCGAAGGTCGGTCGAGGACACACAGTCGAGAGACCTAAGAGGGGCCAGGTGTGGGGGCAGGTGGAAAATGAAGAGGTACCATTGGGGACTACGTTAAACACTTTGTAACTTTGTTCCTAAGAAGGAACTGCAGATGCTGGAAAAATCAAAGGGAGACAAAAATGCTGAAGAAGCTCAGCGGGTGAGGTAGCATCTATGGAGCGAAGGAAAAGGTGACGTTTCGGGTCGAGACCCTTCTTCAGACTGATGTGGGGGTGGGCGGGGCAGGAAAAAGAAAGGAAGAGGCGGAGACGGTGAGCTGAGAAGGGGAGGGGAAAGAGGGAGAAAGCAAGGACTACCTGAAATTGGAGAAGTCAATGTTCATACCACTGGGCTGTAAACTACCCAAGCGAAATATGAGGTGCTGCTCCTCCAGTTTATGGTGGGATTCACTCTGCCATGCAGGAAGCCCGGGACAGAAAGGTCGGATTCAGAATGGGAGGGGGAGTTGAAGTGCTAAGTTGGCTTTGTATGCTATCGGTTATTTGTCTTTTCAACGTTGTTTCCGTTCGGTTATTTGGCTTCCACTTTTTCTCTTCGGCTTCTCGTCCTTAGACGCCAAGTCCGGGTACCCCTGAGCTAATTCTGCCACCACCATCATCTATTGTGACAAGTGATGGCTTCCACTGATTGTTGCCGCAAGCTTGCGGCCTTTTCAGGATGGACAATGATAGCGAGGTCAACATTTGTAACAAGACGGACACGAAAAGAAGAGGAACACTATCCTACATACACTAGTGACAATTTACAGTACACATACACCAAGCCAATTAACCTACATACCTGTACGTCTTTGGAGTGTGGGAGGAAACCGAAGCATTTGGAGTAAACCCACGCGGTCACGGGGAGAACAT
Organism: Amblyraja radiata; assembly: GCF_010909765.2. NCBI lineage: Eukaryota > Metazoa > Chordata > Chondrichthyes > Rajiformes > Rajidae > Amblyraja > Amblyraja radiata. The sequence goes on from NC_045973.1 coordinate 11,909,419, forward strand.
ACTAACCCCGTAGAGACAGCACCCGTAGTCAGGATCGAACCCGGGTCTCCGGCACTGCAAGCGCTGTAATGCCCCTGTCCCACTTAGGAAACCTGAACAGAAACCTCTGGAGACTTTGCACCCCACCCAAGGTTTCTGTGCGGTTCCCGGAGGTTTTTGTCAGTCTCCCTACCTGCTTCCACTACCTGCAACCTCCGGCAACCACCTGCAACCTCCGGGAACCGCACGGAAACTTTGGGTGGGGCGCAAAGTCTCCAGAGGTTTCCGTTCAGGTTTCCTAAGTGGGACAGGGGCATTAGGCAGTAACTCTACCGCTGTGCCACCATGCCGCCCCTTCATTTACATTTACATTTACAGAGGTTCTGCTATACCTTTGATAATGCCAAATCTGTCCAACAACTATCCTTCCACAGGAACAGCAAAGAAATCAATGGCAAAACCAGTAATACTCCACTCTTTTACATTCACCATGTAGAGTTAAAACCAGTGAAACTATTTGACTCAAAGTCTGTACCCTGGAAACTATAACGGGGCTACATAAACTCAAACTGTGCATTGAAATCACATTGTCAATAAAACACAAAGTGCTGGAGAAACTCAGCAGCATTTCTAGAGAACATTTGTGGTCAGAAATTGAAAATCTTCAGACAGATTGCAGTGGAGGGGGGAGGGGGGGGAGGGTGAAAGCTATAAGAGAGGTGGGGGCAGGACAAAGCCAGGTAAATCGTAGGTGGTAGATAGACACAAAAAGCTGGAGTAACTCGGTGGGTCAGGCAGCTTCTCTGGATGAAAGGAATCGGTGATGTTTTGGGTCGAGACCCTTCTTCAGACCCAGGCAGTTCCTTCCTACACACAATAGATGGATACAAATGAGGGGTGTTTTCTCTCATCTCACAGCTCCTTTTCATCTCTGGCCGCTGCCCACCCATCTGCTAACTAACCCCCCTCATCTGTATCCATCTGTCACTTGCATGATTTTGTCCGACCCGCACCACTCTAGCATCTTTCCCTCCCCCCTACTACAATCAGTCTAAAGAAGGGTTCCAACCCAAAACTACATCTATCCATGTTCTCCAGAAACGCTGCCTGAACCGTTTACTGACCCTGGGTTACTCCATCACTTTGTGTTTTTTCCTCACGATTCCAGTATCTGCGGTTCCATGTGCCTCCTAATTCCGATAAGAACTGTACACAGCATACAACAGAGAGAAATTGCAAAGAAAACTGCATTTCACGCCGAAACATTGGTCATAGCTAATCATTAGAATAAAGCAATGTAAATATAACAAACATGAAATTCAGTCTTAAATCAGGGTGAGTGTCTAATCATTTCAAATCAGCAAATTAGAATGAAGTATAGATCCGTTTCCGGGCAAAATCAACAAGAAAGTTGACTAATGAGAGGGGTGAAGAATATGTTTGTAACTTTGGTCTGCAGAGATGGTCTTCTGAGGTTTGGAATCAGGTACTATTGAGAAGCAGTTTTATCCCAGAAAACACTCTATCATTTGCCCTCTACCTCTAGGGATCACGAAGTGCAAAAACCTACAGCACCCAGAGGAAACCCACGCGGTCACTGAATGTGTCAACTCCATATGTGTAGGAAAGAACTGTACATGTGTCAGAAGGAACTGCAGTTGCTGGTTCAAACCGAAGATCTCGACCCGAAACGCCACCCATTTCTTCCCTTCAGAGATGCTGCTGTCCCGCTGAGTTACTCCAGTGTTTTGTGATTACGTGCAAACTCCACACAGATAGCACCCAAAGTCAGGATCAAACCCACGTCTCTGACGCTGCAGCTGTGACAGTGTGCCGCTTAAATTGTTACTGCAGCTGCGAAGACTTGGTTTGGAATATTGGCTCAGTGTTTCTACATCCGAGCTCTGCATGCTGTGACTGGGATTCAACGTGCGTTCAACTGTGGTTGATGTACCTGCCCTCGGCAAGAGTCCATTTGCCGATCGTGCTAACGTATGCATCAATCACCAAGTGCGGGCATTGTCTAACCGACAAGTGCAATTGACAGGAACAGTAAGCAAGAAACGAGGACAGATTGGATCTTACTCACAGCGACAGAGGACAAGAAAATAACTGGAAACATTAACAAAACACTCCAAAAATGTACAGATTTGTCGATTAATCGGCTTGGTATAAATGTGAATTGTCCCTAGTGTGTGTAGGATGGTGTCAATGTATGGGGATCGCTGGTTGGCATCGACTCGGTGGGCCGAAGGGCCCTGTTTCCGCGCTGTATCTCTAAACTAAACTAAAATAAAACATTAAGATGCAAATCTTATCATGCGAGAGCACTTTGGACAGGCACGGTATAACAAACCAGTGTGAATAGAGGGGACTTAAATCAAGAAACACTATAGATACTCCAGCCCACCATCTTGACAGATTAGAGTACCCACAGCAGCACAGTGGTGCAGTGGTAGAGTTGCTGTCTTACAGGTTCAATCCTGAGTACAGGGTGCTGTTTGAATGGAGTTTGTATGCTCTTCATGTGACCATGTGGGTTTTCTCCAGGTGCTCCGGTTTCCCAAGTTTAAAGGCGTACAGGTTTGTACATTGTGTAGGAAGGAACTGCAGATGCTGGTTTGAATGCAGTACCGGTCTGAAGAAAGGTCTCGACCCGAAACATCACCCATTCCTCTCCAGAGATGCTGCCTGTCCCGTTGAGTTGCTGCAGCTTTTTGTGTCTATCTTTGGGTTTGTACATTAATTGGCTTAGGTAAAATTGTAAATTGTGTGTAGCATAGTGATAGTGTACAGAGTGATCGCTGGTCGGTGCAGACTCGCTGGGCTGAAGGGCCTGTTTCTGCGCTGTATCTCTAAAGTCTAATGTCTAATTCTTCTTGAGTTTATTGAGTTATGACGTGAAGCAAGTAGCTGAATAACCCGCTCCCAGAACGTAGCTTGACATTTAACATGCAAATGAGTCACTGGATAAAAATCAAAATCTGCAGATGCTGGAAACTTGAAGGTGAGCATGGTAAAGTTTAGAGGAGATGCACAGAGCGCGCACACACACACACACACACGCACAGAGCACACGCACACACACACACACGCACACGCACACGCACACACACACACACACACGCACACACACAGAGCACACGCACACACACACACACACACACGCACACACGCACACGCACACGCACACACACACACGCGCACACACACGCACGCACGCACGCACGCGCACGCACAGACACACACACACACACACACACACACACACACACACACACACACACACACACACACACACACACACACACACACACACACACACACACACACACACACACACACACACACACACAGTGATGGGTGCCTGGAACGCACTAGCAGTGGTGTCGGTGGTGGCAGATACAATAGTGGCATTTAAGAGGCCTTTAGACATACACATGGCTGGGCATTCGATGGAGGAATATGGATCATGTACATACAGAAGACTTTAGTTTAACTTGGTATCGTGTTTAGCATGGATAATGTCAGCCAAAGGGCCTGTTCTATGCTGTACTGTTTGCAAAAAAACTTTTTACATTTTTCTTTGGATTGACCCCACATTCCAAAGGCTTGTCAGCTACTGCAAATAACTAATTGCAGGTTAATGCCAAAAGGAATTGAAGGAGAGTCGACGGGCATGTGTGAAAATGAATTTTGTGGCCCCTCTATGTCCTCCTTTTTTTGTCACGTGTACCGAGGTACAGTGAAAAGCTTTTGTTGCATGCTAACTAGTCAACGGAAGCACGCTACATGATTAGTTACTACATTCCTTAATACTTACCTCAGTATCTTCTCCCCCTTTCACTCTCTGTGCTGCTGTAGGGCCACCCATGGCGGTAAGGTCGAGGGGGAGGTCTCTGACAAAGACCAATACAACCAAGACCTCAACGGTGGAACAGGCGGAGGACAATGGCTGACTTTAGTGGAGCGTCACATCGGCTGGGAAGGCGGATGAAGACTGCAGCAGAAAAGGGTCTCCAGTCGTCTTGGACTCCATGCCACTGGATCCCGACCCAGATCTGTCAATGACCGTGGGGTAGCTGTCTGTGCACCAGTCTCCCCACTTTAAATAAAGCCACGCACAGGCGTCCTCCATATAGGGAATAGCACCCTGGAGACACCCATGGTCAGCCGTGACCGCAGTGGGCCTAAGAAGAAGAAGAAGAAGAAACTAGCCGTGTTACAATTCTGTCCTTCATTCTAACCTGGTATTTACAAGTAGATGCACAGTTAAAACTCACAGCCATAGCTACCAGTGAATGGGCCATTAATGCAACAGCCCATGTCAATCATACTTGCAGCAGGCTATATTTTATGTGTGCGTATGTTCTTTTGAATGACATTCATTCACGCCGTAATGTTTAGGTGAACAGTTTGCAGGGAATGAAAACTTCAAGCTGTCTCATCTTATCACTGCTTGTCAGAGAAGCCTTGTATCATCTGGAAGTGTGGGTGAGTGACAGTGTCAGAGAGGATCAGATAAAAACAGGCAGACCCATCGTAAATCCCCCTCAACGTTAAACAGCTTTCTGTAGCTTCCCGATCAGTATTGAAAAAACAAACCACAGCTGCTTTAAAGAACATGGTAATAATTTATAATAATTACAAACAGGTTACTTCTACCAGCCAGTAGCCTTTAAACTGAAAGTCCTCCCTTATAATTATAAAATGCTTCTATTGCCTGATGTTTTACCTTCATTATGTGTCTGTCAGTGGCTCGGATTTCATCCTCCTGCTCAGCTCAGACACTGCAAACGCAGATTCCACTTCACATTCATTTACTCTCTGCCAGGAATTACTGCTCAAAGGTTTTTATTAGGATTATTAGACAGGGAGAGCTGTTTGGTTCTCATCATGTGGCTGGAGACTTGACTCACAGCAGTGGCTGATATTAGGATCTACCTCGACATTGGAGGTGGGCCACCATGGTTTGCAATCAGCAGGCTTCGGCATCAGGGCGAGAAATTCCTTCTCTTCCCCCCACAGTACTTACTGAAGAACACGCCAGCAATGAAATTAAGAGTTCCCCAGCGCACTTAATGTAACGATAACTACTTGTATTTATTAAATGCCTTCATATAGAAAATTGTCCAAAGGCGCTGCAAAGAGGCATTAACGGAATAAAGTACCGAAGCTAAGAGTATAACGGGCTGGAACTTGCTGGGAAATGACACCAGTGGAGCCTTTCATAATTCATTCGGGTTCCAAATTCATGAGCCTACGTGCAAGTTCCAAACTTGCTAACTGCTTGTGCCAGCAGTTTGATGCCTGAAACACCAACAATGAACTCTTCATGAACTGTGCCTCAAACTTACCAACACTCATGTTGAACTTGTGTATGAATTAGGAGATCATTCATTTCAATGGACAGGATTCACAGTTGCGCAGCAGTAGAGCTATGCCCAGGTTCGTTCCTGACTACGGGTGCTGTCTGTATGGAGTTTGTACATTCTCCCTGTGACCTGCGTGGGTTTTCTCCGGGTGCTCTGGTTTCCTCGCACCTTTCAAAGACGTACAGGTTTGTCTGCTATTTGGCTTGGTAAAATTGTAAATTATCCCTAGTGTGTGTAGTATAATGTTGGTGTGCAGGGATTGCTGGTCGACGCGGACTCGATGGGCCGAAGGGCCTCTTTCTGCACTAAATCTCTAAACTAAACGAAGGATTGATAACAAGTGATCCCGATAAGTATTTGGTAATATATATTTCTTTGAATTAAAGTGGCTTACTAAAAAAGAAACAATTAAAGGTAGTTAAATGTTTTTGTGACTTAAATATATTTACTAGTTTCCTGCAGTTCATTATATCCACTTATTGAGCTAATGCTTTGGTTTTCAATAGTTCAGGGCATACATTCTAACAGGACATAGAATTAAGGTGAGGGGGGAAGATTTAATAGGAACCTGAGGGACAACTATTTTTACACAATGGGTGTGGGTATATGAAACAAACTGCCAGAGAAGGTAGTTGAGGCAGGTACTATTACAACAGTTAAAGGACATGCAGGAAAGGTTTAGAAGGATATGGGCCAAATGCACGCAGGTGGAACACATGTAGAAGGAGCATGTTGGTTGATGTGGGCAAGTTGGGTCGAAGGGCCTGTTTCCATGCTGCATGCCTCTATGACTATCTTAACAGATTTGACTTCCATATACGCCCGGAAGCAATGTGACAGGTATGCTCTGATCTGGACAGAATATGGGAGCAAAACAATTAAATACAATGAAATGTAGGTGGACACATGGTTAGAGCATGGTGGCAAACCTCAGTTTAATATATTCCATTCTGCTGGCTTCTATTATTGTAGGATGCCAAGGGGAGGCCACGATAAGGGGACGGAACTCCATGGGAAGTCTGCCCAGGGCTAATCTCATACTCCTGCTGGCATTTTGCCAGAAGCAGCATTGAGGGCAGGAACTGGCAGGACCCTTGCACTTCTTCAGACAGGCCTGGGTCAGGAGATTAATAAGGGGTGCAAATTGGCCTTGACACAAAATACAATCTTTGCCAAACCAACAAAAAAACAGGAGGTGGACTCAAAATGCTGGAGTAACTCAGCGGGACAGGCAGCATCTCTGGAGAGAAGGAATGGGTGACGTTTCGGGTCAAGACCTTTCTTCAGACTTCAGAAGGGTCTCGACCCGAAACGTCACCCATTCCTTCTCTCCAGAGATGCTGCCTGTCCCACTGAGTTAATCCAGCATTTTGTGTCTACCTTCAATTTAAACCAGCATCTGCAGTTCTTTCCAACGCAACAAAAAAAACTGCGTGTTAACAGGCAGTGGATCCCGTGTTGCTTTTTTCCTGCTTGTTCCTGGGTATAACAAAAAGCAGGCGAGCTGAAAAATAGATAAGACCCTCAAAGGAAAGCTATCAAATGATTTAAACAGTGTATAAAGTATCCTAGCCATGACAGCACAGATTGCAGTAGAAGCTGGGGATTTACTGTTATTTAGCTAATTAAAGTCTCTTAACTCATTCCAATCAAAAGCAGTCGAATTGCCATAAATTCCCGTTGAGAATATTGAAATTTCGAGTGCCTCTGTGGATTTACACATGATTTATTGTTGCGGGGACATCCAGCACCACAGCGTCGCAGCCAAATGGCTCAGGTTTCACCTATTCCTACAGCTCAGGCAATACAAGGATTTCTTTAACAAAGCACCAAATACGGTGGCACATTAGCTCAGTGGTAGAGCTGCTGCCTTACAGTGCCAGAGATCCGGGTTCGATCCTGACTACGGGTGCTTGTACGGAATTTGTACGTTCTCCCCGTGACCATGTGGGTTTTCTCCGGTTTCCTCCCATTCTCCGAAGACGTATAGGTTTGTTCGTTAATTGATTCAGTAAGTTGTAAACATTGCATAATTGTCCCTAGTGTGTGTAGGTTCGTGTGCAGGGTGATCGCTGGTCAGTGGGCCGAAGGGCCTGTTTCCGCGCAGTATCTCTGAAGTTTAAAATCTAAAGTTTAGTCAGTGGCAAGTTTAACAGATCACAAAAGGCTTGCGAGAAGGAACAAATGTGATTTATGAATACGGGTACTTGCTCGGTCTTCAAAAGATAATCAGAGAGATTGGTCAGTATGAACATTGAATTCTCCAATTTCAATTAAACCCCCTGAACTGCCCAGCCATATTCTCTTCCCCCCTGATGGCCACCCCCACCCCCACCTGTGTGCACATATTCCTCCCACCAACCCCGTCACCATGTTCCTTTCCCCTCCATGTTATGCTTGTCTCTCATCCCTCCACAGATGCTGCCTGACCCACTGAGCTTGTTTTAGCTGGTCGTTGCTCACTCTCCTCAACAAAGCTCAACACTCACCAAAGCTCAGGTTTTGACCTCAACAGCGACACTTTTAGATGCACAGAATCTCTTGCCCAGAGTAGGGGAATCGAGGAACAGAGGACATAGGTTCAAGGAGAAAGGGAAAAGATTTAATAGGAATCTGAGGGGTAACTTTTTCACAGAAAGGGTGGTGGGTGCATGGAACAAGCTTCCAGAGGAGGTAGTTGAGGCTGGGACTATCCCAATATTTAAGAAACAATATGGACCAAGTGCAGGCAGGTGGGAATAGTGTAGATGGGACATGTTGGCCGGTGTGGGCGCGTTGGGCTGAAGGGCCTGTTACCACACTGTATCACTCTATGACTTTGACCTCAACAACCGCCCGCAACATGGCAACCCCCACTCTTTTACCCCTTGTTTGCCACTGATCTTGCTGCTACCAATGACTCGTGAAAGGAACTTGGTTTTACTTTAGATCGAACAACAAAATCAGCTTTGTTGTAGAATATAGAACTGCACAACATATGGACAGCATTTGGTCCACACTGCCTGTGCTGAACATACTGCCAAGGTAAACCATTCTCGCCTGCCCACATGCGATCGATATGCTCCTTTCTCTGCATATCCATGTGCCTCTCTCAATGCCTCTTCAATGGTATTATCGTATCTGCCTCCACCATTTGTTGTCAGATTTGGGTCTAGACGTCTCCGTCATATTACAGAGGCTAAGTGTGGGTCAGTGCAGCAAAGCATAATTTGGGTTCAAATTTCGTATACCAGAGGGCATAGCTTTAAGATGAGAGGGACAAGTTTAAAAGGAGAAGTGCGGGGCAGGTTTATTACACAGAGGGTAGTGAATATCTGTAACGCGCTGCCGGTGGTGGTGGTTGAGGCAGATACGATAGTGGCATTCAAGGGACTTTTGAATAGGGGCATGGATATGCAGGGAATAGAGAGATATGGATTATGTGCATTATGTTTGACCAACACAGTGGGCCGAAGGGCCTGTTCCTGTGCTATGTAAGAGACTCAGATTTGTGGATCTACATAGATGTGGATATATAGCAATATTGATTTTCTACATTTAGGATTGTATTGTTACTCTGGGATACAAGAAATGAGGAAAAACTGCATGACTGTTGGCAGTTGTACTTCTCTGCTAATGTGCCTTAAGCTTTGTAGGTGAGACGCTCACAATATCAAAAAGCACTCAAGATGCCTGGCAGCAATCCAGCTTATTTTTTTTATTTTGGAGGAGCTTTGACAGAATTTCCTGATAATTGTGTTATACTGAGAGGAGTTGGCACCATTTACATTTTCCCTTCCTCCACTGATTTTTTTTTCAGTTAGTTCGGGGGTTTTATATTCTTATTAAATAGACACCCGTTCAAATAGCCCATGGAAATTACTATTGATCAGAAGCTCACCCTGTCTAGCTTCATGAATGGTATCATCACTGAACCACATTGTACTGTACACATTCTGAACCAAGAACTCTTGAAACTTTGTCAGCACCAGAAACATGGCAATTCTTTGTGTACTGCCTAGGTGAGGTGTGCTGTATGGATTTTACCATATTGTACACAAAACACCAAGGTACATGTGGCAATAAAGTATCATTGAATGATTGAATCATTGATTTGCCAAAGACTTCCTTCCACATAAAAAGACACCGAGTGCTGGTGTAACTCAGCGGGTCAGGCAGCATCTGTGGAGCACATGAATAGGTGACATTTTGTGTCGAGACGACATCATCCAGAATAAAGCAGTCCACATAAATCAGTAGGAAAGAACTGCAGATGCTGGTTTAAATCGAAGGTAGACACAAAAAGCCAGAGTAACTCAGCAGGACAGGCAGCATTTCTGGAGAGAAGGAATGGGTGACCCTTCTTCAATCCTTTCTTCTGAAGATGGGTCTCGTAGCTCAGGACTGCTCTATAGTTGTTGGTAGGATGGTTCAGTTGCCTGATAACAGCTGAGAACAAACTGTCCCTGAATCCGGAGGTACACCTTTTGTCTATTCCCCAATTAGGAATACATTTTGCTTGATGTCATGGTAATTCAGGCACTTACTACGTTTCCTTCACCATTATTTCATCGAAAACGTGCAACGCCATACTTCAGGACACTTCCACACTATTGTAGATCCACACAAAACCTGAACGTGGTCAAATGGCAGGAGCTTCCAAGGATGTCCAAATGGAAGAAGTAGGTTCTGTTGAGAGATTGACCAGCTATGAACTAGATTAAAATGGAACCATGATAAGTAACAATCTCTGATTATCTAACCCAAGGAACAATTGGAAAAGGGTTAACCTGATTCAAAGGATGAAACCATGGCTCAGAGATTGGTGCAGGAACAGCATGTCTTGGTTCATGAGAGACTTGTATCTGTATTGGGGAGTAAGGAAGGGTCTTGTCCCAAAACGTCACCAATTCCTTCTCTCCAGAGATGCTGCCTGTCCCGCTGAGTTACTCCAGCTTTTTGTGTCTATCTAAGGATATCCTGTTGGATTGGAGAGTTGATCAACTGGGCCTATATTCATGAAACATTATAAGAAATGATAGGGGATCTCAACGAATAGTACAAAATTTAGACAGGACTAGAAAGACTGCACGTGAGATGGACGTTTCCCCTGGATGGGGTGTGTGGAATAAGGAGTCATATTTTGGGGGGATAGAGTAGGACACTGAGAATGAAGATGAGGAGAAATGTAGCATTCAGCTTGTGGAGATCTCTACCACAGAAGGCAGTGGAGGCCTAGTCCCTGCATATTGTTAAGTAACAGTGCATAGATCTCGGGCAGCCAGGGTGGCGCAGCAGTAGAGTTGCTGCCTTACAGCGCTTGCAGCTCTGGAGACTCGGGTTCGATCCCGACAACGGATACTGTCAGAACGGAGTTTGTACGTTCTCCTTGTATGTTTTCGCTGAGATCTTCGTTTTCCTCCCACACTCTAAAGGCATATAGGTATGTAGGTAAATTGGCTTGGTGTATGTGTAAATTGTCCCTAGTGTGTGTGCAGGATAGTGTTAATGTTCAGGGATCGCTGGTCGATGGTGCAGAATCAATGGGCTGAAGGACCTGTTTCTGTGCTGTATCTCTAAAGCTAAAACTAAAAAAATCTCTGGATCTTCACCAAGCTGTTAATTGTGAATAGCTGGGGCCCAAGCACCAATCCTCAAGGTACCCCACCTGCCACGGCCTTGTCTCAGGGCTGCAGGTTACCATCTAGACCCATTTCCATTCAGCAAATTATCACATGGTTCACCAATTTCCGTCAATAACCCACCCATTGATAAACCCACCTCAGCATGAGGGGAATAGATAGGAGAAATGCACAGAGCCCTTTACCCAGGGGAGGGGGAAACGAAAACAAGAGGACATGTTTTATGGTGTGGGAGGCAAGATTTAATATGAATCTGAGGGGCAGCTTTTTCATTCAAAGGGTGGTGGGCATATGGAACAAGCTGCCAGAGGAGCTAGTTGAGGCAGGAACTATAATAATATTTAAAAGACACTTGGACAGGAAAGGTTTAGAGGATATGATCACAAAGTGGGCAAATGCGACTGACTTAGATGGGGCATCTTGGTTGGCATGAACTGAAAGACCTGTTTCCGTGCTCTATGTTCCTATGACTATGACTAACTCTCTTCAGCACAGGTACACAAAATTGCTGGGGAAACTCAGCGGGTGCAGCAGCATCTATGGAGCGAAGGAAATAGGCGACGTTTCGGGCCGAAACCCTTCAAATAGAAAATAGAAGGGTTTCGGCCCGAAACGTCGCCTATTTCCTTCGCTCCATAGATGCTGCTGCACCCGCTGAGTTTCCCCAGCAATTTTGTGTACCTTCGATATTCCAGCATCTGCAGTTCCCTTTTGAACAACCTCTCTTCAGCACAGTATTAGTTATCCTTCCTGTCTCACTGGCCCAGCTGAGACCAAGCAAAAACCTCCTGAAGAACAATCACCGAATATTAATCGGGATTTATACTCTAATAAAAACATCCAGCCTTATCTCATTTCCAGCTGACAGATAGGTTATGTGTTGTCCTTTGAGATCCGTCATATACGAAACCTACGAGGTGAATAGCTGGTTAACAAATGGATTTTTATTTCTAATTATACGATCTTAATTGTTTATGATGTCGTGATAAAGTAAAAGGTGCATCAATCACAAATTAATGCCAGCAATAAAATTCGAAGCACACAAATTTCTGAAAACAGGCAACTTGCCGTCTTAATTGCTGCTCAGAAAATTCCTTTCTGAGGATGAAGAGGGTTTAAACCGTAAATCCTCAAATTTCATTATTTTTCATTAGCGTCGTCTTTGAATCATTGCTAATCCACCCACTTTTCTTGGAGGCAGATAAAACGTGGAAAGGCTAATGTGGCAGTGGCCACTCATTGCTATCTTCCTAACGGTATACAGCTCAGGCCACACATTATGTGACAGGGCTGTGAAACGTGGCCAATTGTAAATTTGTCCTTGTTCCACCTCAGGGGGCCGAGTGTAAATGTCATACAGTTTACTCTAATCCATATTGGATTAAAAGGTATCACTTTCTGACCTTGGTGTAAATTACAGCCCCAAAGTGGGGGATTCGGCTCTGATGTAAATCTACCAGTGGGCCGAGCACGATGTAATGTCAGCGTGCCCTGGGGCTGCTCATTTAAAGCCTCCTGCGGCACACTAACCAAATCAGGGCAGACCTCGGTGCAAACCTCAGGGAGAGCTACATTCATCCGGGGTCAATCTGCCGCGACCTTTGAGTGATCTCTGCAAGGCTGAACATATGAACAGTTCAGAGGACAGGGACTTTCATCCAGAGATATTAATGAGCACATCTTTCAATTTCCCTCCTTATTATTCACAATCTAGGAGTTTCCTCTCATAATGACAAGGGCAGATGCCTGCTGCTTTTAGTACTGGGTTTCTGCTTTATGTTTATGGTGTCCTGACTATCGTTTTACTCTCGCTAAAAGGCAATGATAGTTGGGTCACACCAGGAAACACTAATGAAATGATAATCGAACATTCATTTAATAACAATTTAAATGAGCCTCAAAGTCTTAAAATAATTCCCCAGTAGAAAGCGACTAAACCCCCAATTATAGATAGACTGCAATATGTGTTGATGGTACACGTGGCTGGATTATCAACACGATCAACTCTGGAATGTGCAAATTCCCGAGATTCAGCCTTCCTATTGTGCCAGACATTCACATTTTTAGTTTAGTTTGGAGATACAGTGTGGAAACAGGCCCTTCGGCCCAGGGAGTCCACTCTGGCCATCGTTCACCCTGCACACACGTTCTATGTTAAGCCCACTTTTACATCCTACGCACTTGGGATAATTTACAGAAGCCAATTAACCTACGAAACCGCACGTCCTTTGGAATGCAGGAGGAAAGCGGAGCACCCGGAGAAAACCCACGCAGTCACAGGGAGGACGTGCAAACTCTGCACAGGCAGCACCCGTAGTCAGGATCGAACCCAGGTCTCTGGCGCTGTGAGGCAGCAACTCTACAACTGTGCCACCGTGCCGCCCTTGTGTTTGAGCATTTTATCCTCTCAAACTAAAGTCAAACACCTAAATTAAAAATATATTTTGAGGAAAAATGTATTTCCTAACTGAATACTGCAGGAACTGACCAATGTAACCCCATCCCTGCCCTTTTCTTCCTGCCAGCCCACACTGTCCACCAACCTACACTCATCTCCTTCATCAATAAGGACACTGCCCAGAGGGGAAGACACTCATAAAACTGCGTTTCCTGAAACCTTTCCAACTGTCTCACAATCTCCACCAACAGCTCTATCAAAAGCAGACTCAAGATCTTGCGTTTGCACGCAGCATAAGGACACTGTCAGCCTTGGCAGCGCTGGAAATTTCATCTGCCAGTGAGGTGGAGTGAGCTCAATGCCCTCATAAATCTCCACATTAATGCTCGGATCTTGTGGAATCACTTCCACATGAAGGCAGCAATAGACAGCCCTGCTTCCAGTGCTGGTTTCATGAGATAATGACCTGTATCCTTGGTAACAGCGGTCTAAACTATCGCTGTGGGGTAAGCGGACATCTGCAATGGTAATAATCCTGAATCGTAATCATTTATAAGGAGAATTCAACCAGCTCCTAATAACAAGTCTAAAATAAGAACTGTGTTTTGTTTTTAATGCATATTATGTTCTATTATTAGAATCAGATTTATTGGGAGAGGTAGAAGAGAGAAAGTACAGCTTAGTTAAAGGACCAGTCCCACTTGGCGATTATTTCCGTGACTGTCGGCATAATTGACTGACGTATATCAGGTCACCGAAAAATATGCGGCTTGACGCGGCGTGACGCGGCGTGATGACATATGACGCGCGGTGTTTTTTCACGTGTCCCAACATTTCTTTGTCGCCGCTGGATTTTGAAATGTTCAAAATCTTTTGGTGACACTTTTATGGCGCCGGCAGTCGCCAAAAAAATTGGCAAGTGAGACAGGCCCATTAAAGATACTGCGCGGAAACAGGCCCTTCGGCCCAGCGAGCCCGCACCAACCAGCGATCCCCGCATCTTAACACACATCATGTTCAGCACAGACAATATGGACCGATGGGCCTGTTCCTGTGCTATAGTGCTCTGTGCTCTATGCTCTATGTTCTAACAGCAGCACACTTAAAATTGTGGTTTAGTTTAGTTTAGAGAAACAGCACGGAAGCAGGTCCTTCGGCCCATGAGTTTGTGCTGACCACGATCCCCGCACATTAACACGACCCTACACACACTAGGGATAATTTTACATTTATACCAAGCCAAATAACCTACAAACCTATACGTCTTTGGAGTTTGAGAGGAAACCGAAAATGTCGGAGAAAACCCACGCAGGTCACGGGGAGAACGTACAAACTCCGCACAGACAGCACCCGTAGTCAGGATTGAACCCGGGTCTCTGGCGCTGTAAGGCAGCAACTCTACTGCTGCCGCCCCTAACCATGCCGTACCCACTTGGTAAGACATTTGAAGTTAGTTCTCTTTCTGGTTAATACTGTGAGATGTCTTTCCTCCAGCAGAATTCTACTTTAACATCTCAGCAATAGTAACTCAATACTCTTGGGATTTAGTCATCAGGCCGTCAGCCGGGTTTTAAGCCCTGCATACATTCACACGTATTAGAACAACAAACTACCAGTGGACAACAATCGTAGGGCTGGCTAAAGCGTGGTCCATATGGCATAGGTATCAAAATGAGGACTTTTGGACATCCCAAGAGTTACAAATTCCCCACTCCAGAGGATTCTGGGATATGTTATCGGCTGAAAGTGCTAGGTTTTTAGTTACTAATGGAACCAAGGGATATGAGGGTCAGTCAGAAACATTGACTCAAGCTAAAGATTCAGCCTTAATCTAACTTAATGGAGGAATAGGCTTTTTGGAGTTGAAGGAGGTGGTGGGGGGGGGAGGGGACACTGGGTCTAACCCTGCTTCCAGAGCTCATGCTCCAGCAACCATATGTTCCCTGCTCACCCTGATATACAGTATTAGTTCCATTTTAATGGCTGGTACTTGTCTTTTAAGGTAGTTTTCTAAATATTTACTGCATGGGATGGGGAGGAGTGTCAGGGGTAAAGCAGTTTAAATTCTTTGAACACTATTGCCAATCCCAATTTAATGCTTGACTGACATTCGAAGGATGAAAGATTGCAGTTTACAATATTAAAAAGAATGTACTTCATTTGATTGCCAATTTTACTAAGGACTATAACACAACTCGGGTTTATCTGTGTTGTTCACTCTACAAACCTCGAAACTCGAAATTTTTCCCAAACCTGTCAGGGACAATTTCTTCCCAGCTGTTATCAAGCAACTGAACCATTATATCTGAACCTAAGCTACTAACTACATCACTGGAGACCATCGGACTATCTAATAGTCGACTTTATCTTGCACAAAGCGTTATTCCCTTTATCATGTATCTGTACATTCAGGACTGCTGGATTGTAATCATGTAAGTGGCTGGCAAAAGTTTTCATACCCCTTGAGCTTTTCCACATTTTGTCACGTTACAACCACAAACGTAAATGTATTTTATTGGGATGTTATGTGATAGACCAACACAAAGTGGTGCATAATTGTGAAGTGGAAGGGAAATGATACATGGTTTTCAAATTTTTTTACAAATAAAAAACTGAAAAGTGTGGCGTGCAAAAGTATTCAGCCCCCCTGAGTCAATACTTTGTAGAACCACCTTTCGCTGCAATTACAGCTGCAAGTCTTTTGAGGTATGTCTCTACCAGCTTTGCACATCTAGAGACTGAAATTTTTGCCCATTCTTCTTTGCAAAATAGCTCAAGCTCAGTCAGATTGGATGGAGAGCGTCTGTGAACAGCAATTTTCAAGTCTTGCCAGAGATTCTCAATTGGATTTAGGTCTGGACTTTGACTGGGCCATTCTAACACATGAATATGCTTTGATCTAAACCATTCCATTGGAGCTCTGGCTGTATGTTTAGGGTCGTTGTCCTGCTGGAAGGTGAACCTCCGCCCCAGTCTCAAGTCTTTTGCAGACTCGAACAGGTTTTCTTCTAAGATTGCCCTGTATTTGGCTCCATCCATCTTCCCATCAACTCTGACCAGCTTCCCTGTCCCTGCTGAAGAAAAGCATCCCCACAGCATGATGCTGCCACCACCATGTTTCACAGTGGGGATGGTGTGTTCAGGGTGATGTGCAGTGTCAGTTTTCCGCCACACATAGCGTTTTGCATTTAGGTCAAAAACTTAAATTTTGGTCTCATCTGACCAGAGCACCTTCCTCCACATGTTTGCTGTGTCCCCCACATGGCTTGTGGCAAACTGCAAACGGGACTTCTTATGGCTTTTTTTCAACAATGGCTTTCTTCTTGCCACTCTTCCATAAAGGCCCGATTTGTGGAGTGCACGACTAATAGTTGTCCTGTGGACAGATTCTCCCACCTGAGCTGTGGATCTCTGCAGCTCCTCCAGAGTTACCATGGGCCTCTTGGCTGCTTCTCTGATCAATGCTCTCCTTCCCCAGCCTGTCAGTTTAGGTGGACGGCCATGTCTTGGTAGGTTTGCAGTTGTGCCATACTCTTTCCATTTTCGGATGATGGATTGAACAGTGCTCCGTGAGATGTTCAAAGCTTGGGATATTTTATTATAACCTAACCCTGCTTTTAACTTCTCCACAACTTTATCCCTGACCTGTCTGGTGTGTTCCTTGGGCTTCATGATGCTGTTTGTTCACTAATGTTCTCTAACAAACCTCTGAGGCCTTCACAGAACAGCTGTATTTATACTGAGATGAGATTACACACAAGTGGACTCTATTTACTAATTAGGTGACTTCTGAAGGCAATTGGTTGCACTGGATTTTATTTAGGGGTATCAGAGTAAAGGGGGCTGAATACTTTTGCACGCCACACTTTTCAGTTTTTTATTTGTAAACAAATTTGAAAACCATGTATCATTTTCCTTCCACTTCACAATTATGCACCACTTTGTGTTGGTCTCTCACATAAAATCCCAATAAAATACATTTACGTTTGTGGTTGTAACGTGACAAAATGTGGAAAAGTTCAAGGGGTATGAATACTTTTGCAAGCCACTGTATAGTCTTTCCACTGAGCGGTTAGCAGGCAACTAGAGCCTTTCACAGTACCTTGGTACAAGTGACAATAAACTAACCAAACATAACTGTAATTAAAAAAAGTCCTTTCCAGTCAATAACTTTCAGGCCAGGGGGAAAACAAATCCATTGGGTCATCTTATTTGGCGTACCTGCTTCAAAAGCAGTTCTCACTCAGGTGAGATAGGTAGAATGGAGGAAACAAAGAAGAAAATTGAATTTTGAAAATCAAAAACCCCTGGTGCTACAGCATCTCTCCATCTCCATCACCTGTGTGAAAGCAACCTTCAAGCCCAGAATAATTGAACGAGCCGCTTCCCAACGCTTCACATCACAACACTACAGACTAGATGTCATGGTCCGATTCAAGATCGAGTGATGAACCACAACAAAAGCCACTGTTCATTAGCAGTGTCTGGCAATCGCACCTTGTGCATCTTCCACAGTGTTGCTGTACTTTCATTCCATATCATGTGTACTTGTGCTGACACCTGCTACAAAAGAAGTCTCTGCTTGCGAGAAGCATTCGTCAAGTTTGAACGGAAACAACTGGGTTCACCTTGAACCACAAAGAGTGTAGTTAGGATGTAGAGAGAATCGAATACCACCTTTTCAATTGAGACTCTACAATACACAGTGCAACCATGTTGTACAAAGCATCGCATTTACAAGAAATAGATTCATACCGGGTCTGAATAGATCGGGTAGACGCACAGAGTCTCTTGCCCAGAGTAGGGGAATCAAGAATTAGAGGACTTAGGTTTAAGGTGAAGAGGGAAAGATTTAATAGGAATCTGAGGAATAACTTTTTCACACAAAGGGTGGTGGGTGTATGGAATGAGCAGTCAGAGGAGGTAGGTGAGGCAGGGACTACTGCATTTTTTAAGAAACATTCAGGCAGGTACATGGATAGGACAGGTTTGGAGTGATATGGGCCAAATGCGGCAGGTGTAGCTAGTGTAGCTGGGACATATTGGCCTGTGTGGGCAAGTTGGTCTGATGGGCCTGTTTCCACGCTGTATGACTATGACTCTATGAACACACACGGGTCTCCCCCCAAAAAAGCAGAGAAGATAAAAGCAGCACAAGCGGTAGGGTGGCGCAACTGTAGAGACCCGGGTTCGATCCTGACTACGGGTGCTGTCTGTACGGAGTCTGTACATTCTTCCTGTGATCACGTGGGATTTCTCCGGGTGCTCCAGTTTCCTCCCACATTCCAGAGACACACAGGTTTATAGGTTAATTGGCTTTGGTAAGTTGTAAAATTGTCCCTAGTGTGTGTAGGTTGGTGTACAGGGTGATCGCAGGTTGGAGCAGACTCGGTGGGCCACAGGGCCTGTTTTCGGGCTGTATCTCTTGAAGTCTAAACCACAGCCGTCATGTACAGCAAATAATCCTCCTCCGACGGGATCCCACTACTATCCACATCTTCCCATCTCCACCCCTTTCTGCTTTCCGCAGAGACCGTTCCCTCTGCAATTCCCTAGTCAACTCGTCCTTTCCTACCCAAACCACTCCCTCTCCAGGTACTTTCCCCTGCAACCGCAGTAGATGCAACACCTGTCCCGATACCTCCCCCCTTAACTCCATCCAAGGACCCCGACAGTCTTTTCAGGTGAGGCAAACGTTCACTTGCACCTCCTGCAACCTCATCTACTGTATCCGCTGTTCCAGGTGTGGACTCCCATATATCGGCGAGACCAAGCGCAGGCTCGGCGATCGTTTTGCTGAACACCTCCGCTCAGTCTGCCTAAACCTACATGATCTCCTTTAACTCCTCCTCCCATTCCCACTCTGACCTTTCTGTCCTGGGCCTCTATTGTCAGAGTGAGGAGTTGGAGGAACAGCACCTCATATTTCACCTGGGCAGCTAACACCCCAGCGGTACGAACATTGACTTCTCTAACTTCAAATGGCCCTTGCTTTCCCTCTCTCTCCATCCCCTCCGCCTTCCCAATTCTCCCACCAATCTAACTGTCTCCGACTACATTCTATCTCTGTTCCGCCCACTCCCCTGATATCAGTCTGAAGAATGGTCTCGACCCGAAACATCACCCATTCATTCTCTCCAGAGATGCTGCCTGCCCCGCTGAGTTACTCCAGCATTTTGTGTCTATCTTTGATTTAAACCAGCATCTGCAGTTCTTTCCTACACAAATAGACTGAGAAAACAGGAGCTGAAAGAAGAGATGGATGGCAACCAAAGGAGTCATGTAGACAAAAACAATGTAACATCTGGCAGCTGACTAGCAAACCCGCAGCTCACAGCAACACAGAACACTTGGGCCCCTTTACAAAAGCAGCACTGTACTGGAATCAGAACTGATGGAGAGCAGACAAGTACCAGAATTAGCCTCATGTGAGCTGCCAGAATTAGGGTCAAGAACAGTGAGAGTTACCCTTTTATAGTCAGCATCTTAGTAAATCAGGAAAACTTGCTCTTATTCCTGTTCTTTAAAAAAAACATCTGTATTGAATAGGAATATTGTTAGTTAATATGGGACTATTAGAGAATTCCTTCCTGTAGTGCTTTTTCTTTCCTCTCATGGCCCATGTAATGTAATTCATATCGCCCTCATATTGCCTGGAGGGGTTTTGTTCACATTTGACAGAATCAGTCCAGTATTCACAACTATCATTCACATCCCATGCAACTGATGGGTTCTCAGAGACTGACTTCTGTGTTGCTTGTAACTACTCTACAAATTCAAACCTCCCACATTACAGACACCCCTCGTTGCTGAATTAAAGCAAGAACCGCACATTGGCGCAGCGGTAGAGCTACTGCCTTGCAGCGCCAGAGACCCCGGTTCGATCCTGACCACCGGTGCTTGCCTGTACAGAGTTTGTACGTTCACCCCGTGACCTGCGTGGGTTTTCACCGAGATCTTTGATTTCCTCCCACACTCCAAAGGCATACAGGTTGGTAGGTTAATTGGTTTGATATAAATGTAAAATTATCCCTAATGTGTGTAGAGTAGCGTTAATGTGCGGGGATCACTGGCCAGAATGGACTCGGCGAGCCAAAGCACTTGTTTCTGCATTGTAGCACTAAACAGCAACCTTAATGCCCCTTGAATATGGGGGTATTAGCTACAAGGTGAGGTTGGATTGACTTGAATTGGTTTCTATGGAGTGTCGGAGGAGGTTGAGGGGTGACCCAATAGAAGTATATAAAATGATGAGGGGCATAAATAGGGTAGACAGTCAAAACCTTTTTGCCAGGGTGGAAATGTCAAACACTAGAGAACACAGTTTTAAGGTGAGAGGGGCAAAGTTTAAAGGAGGTGTGTATGGGAAGTTTATTTTACACAGAGGGTGGTGGGTGCCTGGTACACGCTGCCAGGGTGATCTTAGGGGCAGTTATGATAGTGGCATTTAAGAGGCTTTTAGATAGCATATGGATAGGCATAGAGTTGAGGGATATGGATCGTACACGCAGATAAGATTAGTTTAACTTGGCAACATGTTCAGCACAGACATTGTGGGCTGAAGGGCCAGTTCCTGTGCTGTAGTGCTCTCTGTTCTATGCACACATAAAATTGTGGTTTAGTTTAGTTTGGAGATGCAGCACGCAAACATGCACTTCAGCCCACTGAATCTATGCTGACCAGCAATCCCCGCACATTAACACTATATCCTACACACACCAGGGACAATTTACACGTACCAATCTACGCCTTTGGAGTGTGGGAAGTAACCGAAGATCTTGGAGAAAACCCACATGGTCATGGGGAGAACGTGCAAACTCTGTACAGACAGCAACCATAGTTGGGATCGTACCCGGACCTCTGGCGCTGTAAGCACTATAAGGCAGCTATTCTACTGCTGTGCCACCTATGTTACTGCCCCACGCCCACTTAACAGAATGTTCTCTGCAATCAGGTATTTTTGTGATACTTAAGTCTACGAATAATAAAAATATTATTTATGCTCCTTTTGAGCCATTAGATTTACCAGAGCTGATAGCACAGCGGTTCAACAGTCAGCGCTGTTGAGAATCTGGCCTTAACTGCTGTCTGTGTGGAGTTTGCAGGTTGACGTTGTGGATTTCACAAAGTGTTGGTAGATTTTTTGACTGATATAAATAACATCTCCAGTGTAGGCAAGTAGCAAATGAATCGAAAGACAGTTGAAGGACATGTGAGGAAGAATAAATTACAAGACTAAGGGGAAAGGGAATGGGACTCAATAGATGGGTGGCACAGTGGCGCAGCAGTAGAGTTGCTGACTTACAGCGCCAGAGGCCCAGGTTCGATCCATACTAAGGATGCTGTCTGTCCCCTTGGCTTCTGTAAATTGGAAATAGTCCCCAGTGGGTAGGGTGGTGTTAGTGTAGGGGTGTCACTGGCAGCACGGACTCGGTGGGCCAAGTAAACCTGTTTCCACACTGTATCTCTGAAGTCTAGTGGAGAAAGATTATTATACAAGGTAATATCTAAAGAACTAGTCTGAAGTCTAGTTCTGCTGAGCAATGACTTGAATTTGTTGGGATGAATCATCTCCTTCTGCTTTGGTGTATTTATAACCTCTATTTATAGTTCTCCCAACAGTTCCTTATTTATGGTACACAAAAAAGCTGGAGAAACTCAGCGGGTGCAGCAGCATCTATGGAGCGAAGGAAATAGGCAACGTTTCGGGCCGAAAACCTTAGTTCCTTATTTATATTTGGAATATTCAAAGTATTCTGGGCCCTATATCTTTTTAGTTTAGTTTAGTTTAGAGATACAGCGATGAAACAGGCCCTTTGGCCCACCAAGTCTGTACCGACCATCAATCACCCGCTCGGACCAGTTCCATCCTACACTCTAGGGACAATTTACGGAAGCCAATTAATCTACAAACCCACATGTCTTTGATGGCTCTGGACCTATAATCGCTGGAGTTTAGAAGGATGAGGGGCGATCTCATTGAAACCTACCAAATAATGAAACACCTGGATAGAGTGCATGCGGAGAGAATGGTTCCAGTTGAGGTAGAGAGTCTAGGACCAGAGGGCACAGCCTCAGCATAAAAGGACGTAGCTTTAAAGTGGAGATGAGGAGGAATGTCTTCAGCCAGAGGGTTGTGAATTTATGGAATTCATTGCCACAAAGGCAGTGGAGGCCACGTCATTATTTTTAAAATGGAGATTGATAGGTTCGATTAGTATGGGTATCAAAAATTACGGAGAAAAGGCAGGTGAGTAGGGTTGAGAGGGAAAAATAGATCAGCCATGATCGAATGGCAGAGCAGACTTGATGGGCCGAATGGCCTAATTTTGCTCCTATGTCATGCCTTGTCTTCCTTTCAACAAAACTATATTTGTGCTCTGACTGTCTGTTGGTTCTTTTTCTTACTGAAAGTTAAATCACATTCTTGGAAAGGCGATAATTCAGTTTAGTCCATGGTTATGTCAGCAGATTACACACAGACTTTTATTTTCCTTTGTTTTAAAATAAAGGTAAAGAGGAAATTGAGGTGAGCAATGGAGAATCTAAGAGTTAGCAAAATGTCAATGGGGGTTTTGTCAGAAGCCAAGGGCACTGTAGGAATGCCAGACGTAATCAGGCTGGGTGAAGGTTAGGATGTAGGGATTGTATCTGAGTGTGGACCTTTACAGAGGGCTGGCGTTACACGTGTTTCAGCTTCAGACAAGGAGACAGATTAAATCAATCTCATGCACACACACACACGCACAGCTTTTGTAAGGGGCCTCAACAGAGTATGTTCAAGCTATATATATGTACAAAAGCAAAATATACCAGAGGGCAGAACATGGTGTTTCAATGTTACGATTACAGAGACAACGTGCAAAGGTCTGGAATGAGGTCGGTATGAAGATTGGGGTTTAGGGAAATAACAATAATTGGAAAGCAAAAAAAAAATCTGTAGATGATAGAAATCCAAAATAAATCATCTAATTCATAATGCAACACCAGTGCAAAGAACAGCATCTGCTCTTCTGACTAGGCACATTACAAGTTTCAGATTTTCTAGCTAGTTATGATGAAAAGTCCTCCAAAGTCTGTTCAATTTTCCTCTATAAATGATGACTGATCTGCTGGTTATTTCCAGCATTCTCTTTTGTTTCTTCTACCTAGCAACTGCTGGGTTCAATTTGTTCCTTCTCCTCTAGTAGTAAATATCGGAGAAGTAAATAGAGTATTTGCAAATTATAAGCCTTCACTCCTCCCTCAGCCAGCACCACCATGTACCATTCAGTCTCTCTCCGTTTCCATTTTACAGGCATCCCTTCTGCGTTCTCCATTTTCACCCCTTCTCCTCAAAACGTAACATCTGATTAATTTCCAAATTTTAATCGCCCTGAGAAGTGAACTCCATTTCTATCTCTGCAAATGCTGCCTGACCTGCCGAATATTTGCATCACATTTATGAAGGATGCATTGGGAGCGATGAGGCGACAATGGATCCAGGATCTGCCCGACCCGTCAAGTTACTCCAGCACTTTGTGCGTGGCCCAGGATTCCAGCATCTGCAGTTCCTTGTGTCTGTGCACATGCATTGTCTTGACAGCACTATGAACGTAAAGTTTTGCGCTTCTTGGAAATATTTTTCATGCATAAAGTTTAGTTTTGACATTAAAACAGTGGTAGGACTTGAGTTACCAAGATTATTTAAGAATACTTGATAGATCATTTTAAGTGTATCTTACTGCAAACCATCTCACTTTCCCCCATCCAGCCATGAAAGAGTCTTCTGCATACAACACAGTGGGAGTTCATTTGAAAGAATGCTAGGTGGATAGAAAAAAGTGGAAGGATTACCTTCAAAGGCACCTATGTCTTTACCTGCCAAGATACTCAGCTCTCATTTTACAGATCTGGTGAATGTTGAAAAGGAGGAACTTCCCCTTTCATTTTGTGTGTCTCATAGACCTTTCTCTTTTATTCATGAGTAATGTGTCGAATCAACAATTCGAATTCGAGCTAAACGCACAGAAGTTGCCCTCCGCCCTTTCAAAAACCTGGTCGTTCTGTAGATCATCTTGTTTTTTTGTGTTTCTGTCGTCTCTGACAAACAGCCGTCCTTTGGTCTATTCCACTGATGAGCTGGCACTTCAAGTGCAGGAGATGGATACAAAATGCTGGAGCAACTCAGCGGATCAGGCAGCATCCCCGGAGAATAGGTAGACAAAAGTGCTGGAAAAACTCAGCGGGTGCAGCAGCATCTATGGATCGAAGGAAATAGGCAACATTTCGGCCGGAACCCTTCTTCAGACTGATGTAGGGTGGGGGGGGGTGTGGGAAGAAGAAAGGAAGAGGAGGAGCTAGAGGGCTGAGGGAGAGCTGAGAAGGGGAGGAGACAATAAGGGCTACCGGAAATTGGAGAAGTCAATGTTCATGCCGCTGGAGTATAAGCTACCCAAGCGAAATATGAGGTGCTGCTCCTCCAATTTCCGGTGGTGCTCACTTTGGCCATGGAGGAGGCCCAGGACAGAAAGGTCAGATTCGGAATGGGAGGGGGAGTTGAAGTGCTGAGCCACCGGGAGATCAGGTAGGTTATTGCAGACCGAGCGGAGGTGTTCGGAGAAAAGGAACAGGTGACATTTCGGGTCAGAACCCATCTTCAGACTGAAGGTAGATCGGGAGCAGCGGGGATGGAGGAAGGAAAAGGCAAGTGCACTATCTCAGTGAGGCCCCACAGTGCCCTGGCCTCACCGATCAGCAGTGCCCTGGAGCACAACTCTCAGGAAGAACAGGGCACCCCGAGGACATCCATTTCTCTCCGTCCCTCCCCCATCCTAGTCAATGTACCAGTTTCACTACCGTCCTGGTGAGTTTCACTGTCTGTACAACTCATTAGCACCTAGCCCACATCCAACAACGGACAGTTTCCTCAATCATCCTTACTTTTTGCATATATCTTTAATTCATCTGTTCTATATCTCTCTATATCACTGTCTAAATCCCTTGTTTCCCTTTCCCCTGACTCTCAGTCTGAAGAAGGGTCACGACCCAAAATGTGACCCATTCCTTTCCATTAGAGATGCTGCCTAGCCCACTGAGTAACTCCAGCTAACTGGGTCTAACCCAAGTACCGGTGGCTTTTAAGTCGGGCAACTCACTCGCCAGTGAAAGATACAGCTTTACAATTTTAACACAGTTCCTAGAAAGTGCTGTCACAGGTAGATAGGGTGGTCAGAGGCTTTCGGCACTTTGGCCTTCATCAGTCAGTCAGTGCATTGAGCATAAAAATTGGAAGGTCATGTTGCATTTATACAAGACTTCAGGGAGTCCACATTTAGAGTACTGTGTTCAGTTTTGGCCACAATGTTATGGGAAATGTTGTCAAGCTGGAAAGGGTGCAGAGAAGATTTACAAAGATGTTACCAGGACTCGAAGGCCTGAGCTATAGGGAAAGATTGAGAAGGCTGGGACTCTATTCCTTGGAGCTCAGGTAGATGAGGGGTGATCTTATAAAGGTGTACCAAAATCGTGAGAGGAATAGATTATGTAAATGCACTGAGCCTCTTGCACAGAGTAAGGGAATCCAGAGGACATAGGTTTAAGGGAAGTGGGAGGAAATTTAATAAGAACCTGAGGGGTAACGTTTTTAATACAAAGGGGATGGGTGTATGGAACGAGCTACCAGAGTAGTTCAGTAACATTTAGGCAGTTACATGGATAGGATAGGTTTAGAGGGATATAGGCCAAACTCAGACAGGTGGGACTAGTGCAGATGGAACATGTTGGTTGGTGTGAGCAAGTTGGGCCGAAGGGTCTGTTTCCCCGCTGTCTGACTCTCTTGCTCTTGGCTTTATGATAGTATGTTATGCAATCTTTCACAGTAGAGTCGAAACTGTAATCAGAAATAGAACAATACATTCCCAGCATTGAAACACGCCAGTGTCTAACTTCCCTAAATGTGTCTTTCCCTTCCCTTATATTTTATCAAGTATCTCACTGATTTTTGAAGAAGGGTCCTGACCCAAAATGTGGCCTACCCACGTCCTCCAGAGATGCTGCCTGAACTTTGAGTTACTCCAGCACTTTGTGTGACGTTTATACTATTTTTTTCAAGTGCTCAATATTGTCAAGTTTTATTTTCTGGATTAAAAATAAAATTCCTCGATTCTATTTTAAGTTTATGCGCCTCTATAAGATCACCCCTCATCCTCAGGTGCTCCAAGGAATAAAAACCTAGCCTACTCAACCTCTCCCTGTAGCTCAGGCCCCCGAGTCCTGGCAACATCCTTGTAAATCTTCTCCGCACCCTTTCCAGCTTAACAATGTCTTTCCTGTAACAGGGTGACTAAAACTGAACTCAATGCTCTAAATGTGGCCTCACCAATGTCATGTGCAAAAGGCATACTGCCTGAAGTAATGCCAACTCTCACTAACCCACAATAGTCATTTATTTCATATTATTAGTGTAATTACTTGGGCAAAAAAGGAACAAAATCCCAATTGGATGTCTTGCATTAAAGCTGGTTGAAATGTCATGCTTTTGGGATACAGGATATATTTTTCTTCTGCACTAAACTGACCTATAATCTCCAGAAAGCATTTTACAAGCTGCCACCAGAGAGATAACTCCTAAATCGATTAACCGCTGTACAGCGGTGACTTAGTGAAGATTAACTCCATCTGCTCTGAACAAAAAAAAAAGGACTTTAATTAAATAGGTCAGGTATACATGTAGAAACGAGAAAATAATGAAAGAAAACAAATCAGTCATTGGCTGTCACCACCATGTATTCATACTCTGGTGATGAGGAAAACTGGTCCTGAGCTTAGCAAGTGTCATTTATGGTGATGTAAATAAAACAGATTACTGGAGAGCATCAGTCAGGAGCCTAAAGATGTGTCAAGGTTAAACTGTGTGTAGCTCTCACCTATTGAAAGCTGTGTTGGGGAAGACTGGGGTCTCGACCCAAAACGTCACCCATTCCTTCTCTCCAGAGATGCTGCCAGTCTCACTGGATTACTCCAGCATTTTGTGTCTATCTTCGGTTTAAACCAGCATCTGCAGTTTCGTCTTATGCATTTATTTAGCACCTTGTCCCATCTCTTTAAATGCCTCACCTCTAATGGATGACTTGTTTTGCTGTGGCTGCAAAGCACTTGATAACCTAAACCAGAGTATTAGTCATTCTGTCTCGTTGCTGGAGGTAAAGTCCAAAACCCGACAGTGAAGCTCTGCTATTTCAAGTAGTTATTTTCCCCGTCAATTACTGATCTTACTCTTGGCAACTCAATTTGAAATAAGATGATGCATTTCCAATGACTTTTGTGACAGCTGGAAGCTGCATTTTGCAAAAAGGCTGGCAATGAACTGCCTCTGTAAACTGTGACGGCAGCTTATCACCAGGTATTTGCATGCAGTGCATATTAATACAAAGATAGACACAACAAGCTGGAGTAACTCAGTGGGACCGGCAGCATCTCTGGAGAGAAGCAATGGGTGACGTTTTGGGTCGAGACCCTTCTTCAGACCGGTTAGGGATAAGGGAAACGAGAGATATAGACGGTGATGTGGAGAGATAAAGAACAATGGATGAAAGATATGCAAACAAGTAGATGATAAAGGAAACTGTCCATTGTTAGCTGTTTGTTGGGTGAAAATGAGAAGCTGGTGTGACTTGGGTGGGGGAGGGATAGAGAGAGAGGGAATGCCGGGAGCGGGGGGTGGGGGGTTGGGGGGATGGGGCCGGGGGGGCTACCTGCAATGAGATAAATCAATAGTCATACCTGGGCTGTAAGCTGCCCAAGCGAAATATGAGATGCTGTTTCTCCAATTTGTGTTTAGCCTCACTCTGACAATGGAGGAGATCTAGAACAGAAAGGTCTGTG
Organism: Amblyraja radiata; assembly: GCF_010909765.2. Classification (NCBI taxonomy): domain Eukaryota; kingdom Metazoa; phylum Chordata; class Chondrichthyes; order Rajiformes; family Rajidae; genus Amblyraja; species Amblyraja radiata. The sequence goes on from NC_045973.1 coordinate 11,937,657, forward strand.
CAGGAATGGGAAGGAGAATTAAACCTCATCCGGGAGATCAGGTAGGTTCAGGCGGGATGAGCGAAGGAGTTCTGCAAAACGATCGCCCAGTCTGTGTTTGGTCTCGCCGATGTATAAGAAGAGTCCACATCTTGAACAACGGATACAGTAGATGAGGTTGGAGGAGGTGCAAGTGAACCTCTGCCTAACCTGAAAGGACTGTCGGGGTCCCTGGACAGATTCGAGGGAGGAGGTATAGCGACTGGTGTTGCATCTTCTGCGGTTGCAGGGGAGGGTACCTGGTGAGGGGGAGGTTTGGGTGGGAAAGGATGAGTTAACCAGTGAGTTGCAGAAGGAACGGTCTCTGTGGAAGGCGGAAAGGAGTGGAGATGGGAAACTGTGGCTGGTGGTGGGGTCCCATTGGAGGTGGCGGAATCTTTGGAGGATTAAGTGTTGTATGTGACGGCTGATGGGGTGGAAGGGAAGGACTAGGGGATATAAGTACGATTGAACAAATGCAAATAATATTGATGAAATGCTAACTGATTCCTGGGATGTCAGGACTTTCATATGAAGAAAGACTGGATAGACTCGGCTTGTACTCGCTAGAATTTAGAAGATTGAGGGGAGATCTTATTGAAACTTACAAGATTCTTAAGGGGTTGGACAGGCTAGATGCAGGAAGATTGTTCCCGATGTTGGGGAAGTCCAGAACAAGGGGTCACAGTTTAAGGATAAGGGGGAAATCTTTTAGGACCGAGATGAGGAAAACATTTTTCACACAGAGAGTGGTGAATCTCTGGAATTCTCTGCCGCAGAAGGTAGTTGAGGCCAGTTCGTTGGCTATATTTAAGAGGGAGTTAGATGTGGCCCTTGTACCTAAAGGGATCAGGGGGTATGGAGAGAAGGCAGGTACAGGATACTGAGTTGGATGATCAGCCATGATAATATTGAATGGTGGTGCAGGCTCGAAGGGCCGAATGGCCTACTCCTGCACCTATTTTCTATGTTTCTATGCTGATTGGCATCTCAATGAATAGCATAGAATAGAATAGAATGCCTTTTATTGTCACTCCTCACTGTGATGGAAGGCAAAAGTCTTATATCTTCCCTTTGTTCTTCTCCCGCGGTCCAGCAGTCCAACTGCAGCGTCAAGGCGACTGGGGCTCCCGATGTTAAAGTCCCCGGCGGGCGATTGTAAGTCGCGCAGCCGTTTAAGCCGCGCCTGGTGATGTTAGGCCCCACTCCAAGTCATTTAAGCCCCGTGATTTCGGGGGGAGAAGTTGCCATTGCGGGAGCTCCGAAAAAAGGTCTCCCACCAGGGATCTGCAAGCTCCCAACGTTCCTGTCCACCGGGCCTGCGGTTGGAGCCTCTGAAGCTCCAAAGTCGGCCAGCTCCGCGATGTCGAGTCCGCAGGCTCCGCGACTGGAGCCCTCAGGTTGGTGGTCACCGCAGGCTCCACGATGTTAGGCCCAACAACACCGGAGACCCGACAGGGAAAAAGTCGGGTCCCCGTACAGGGGAGAGATTAAACGGTTTCCCCCAACCCCCCCCCCCCCACCTCACATATACACAGCTAAGAAATAATAAAAATCAGAACCAAAAACATACATCTAATGGGACAAAAATTAAAAAATTAAAGACAGACGGACTGCAGTCGAGCCGCTGCCGTTAGGCGCCACCACTCCGCACATGAACCATTAACATAAAGAAATCACTTTTAAGAATCAATCAAGTACAGGTCTAATTGTAAGCAATGACTCAATGGGCGGCATGATGACGCAGCGGTGGAGTTGCTGCCTTACAGCGCCAGAGACGCAGGTTCGATCCTGGCTACAGGCACTGGCCGTACGTTCTCCCCAACACCTGCGTGGGTTTTCTCCGGGAGCTCCGGTTTCCTCCCACACTCCAAAGACGTACAGGGTCGTCGGTCAATTGGCTTTGGTAAAATTGTACATTGTCCCTAGTGTGTGTAGGATAATGTTAGTGTGCGGGGATCGCTGGTCGGCCTGGACTCAGTCGGCCAAAGGGCCTCTTTCCACGCTGTATCTCTAAACTAAACCAAACAGAACTGTTGGTGAGAGAATGAAAAGTATAAGTTTAATCTCGAAGGTTGAGTACCTGGCAATATGTCATAAGCCTTCTATATTTATACATCTTTGCTGCCTGTCTATGCGTCAATGAGAAACAAAACGAAAAGCGTAATTCTGCAAACGTCATGTCTGACCACATCTTGGAAACCAAATAAGTAATGAATTGGGTAGAAATAAATGCTATTCTAATGACTTGAGGTCTGACAGTTCAAAGCATGGTGATACAGCCAATATAGTATTATATTTCTTTCCTCCTTCCCTTACACCTAATGATTCCTTTAATAACTGAATTGGTAACAGATTTAATGCTTCTCCACAATCACCCCATTAATATTACAGTATCTGTCATTTTAAATACTTGCTCGTTAACTGCATGGAAAAAAATCTTATCCTTTCTTTTCCCCCCAAGTCAAGCGTGTTTAATTGTTGCGTGTATCCGCAAGGGAACAATGAAATTCCTACTAGCTGCAGCTCAGCAGGCTCATAAACGTAATAACACATATATATATATAAAATAATCAATATATAAATTAACAACAATACTACAAGATATCCATAATAGTGCAAAACCAATGTCCGTAGTACAACCACAGGTAGTTTAGTTTAGCGTAGTTTCGTTTACTGTCACGCGTGCCAAGGTACAGTGAAAAACTTTTATTGCGTACTAACCAGTCGGGAGAAGAACACAGTTGTTGAAGTGTTGAACAGTTGGTGTTGTGCAGTTTTCTAGGGCCTGAGGGTTGCTTGGAAGAAGCTGTTCTTGAACCTGGAGGTTACGATCTTCTAGCTCCTGATGGCATTAACGAAATGAGAGAGCGTCCAGGGTGGAGTAGATCTTTGATGATATCGGCTGCCTTTTTGAGGCAACGCTTCCTGTATATTCCTTCAATGTTCATGAGATCACAAGTAAAAGGAGTAGAATTAGGCCATTTGGTCCATCAAGTCTACTCTGCCATTCAATCATAGCTACTCTCTGCCTCCTAATCCCATTTCCCGCCTTCTCCCCATATCCCTTGACACACGTTCTAATCAAGAATTTGTCTATCTCTGCCTTAAAAATATCCACTGACTCAACACTGAAGTCAACACCTGTGATGGACCAGGCAAAGGTCACCACCCTCTGTAGTCACCTTCACTCCTGGCCGTTCGAGTTGCTGAACCTGTCCAAGATGCAACTAGTGAGTATGCTCTCTACTGCACCCACATAGATGTTCGGTGGAGTATTCATCAACATACTGAATCACTTCAACCTTCTGAGATGAATAAATGATTGTCCCACACCTCTCAAAACATGGGAGGGATGTGCGTGTCCACAATCCCCCTCTGCACCCCCCCCCCCCCCCCCCCCCCCCCCCCTCCCCGGGTATAGGGAGTGGATGAGAAAGTGGGATAAGCAGTGGTGGACTGGGTCTAAAAATATTGGTTGCCAGGAGACAAAGGGGGCCCACCCACAACTACAATGCTATCATTTAACAGGGGCCCACTTGCCATCACTTGCCATCACTTCAACAGGGGCCAGTCCGCCACTGGGGATAACATAAAACTAGTGTGATCGGGTGATCGATGGACAGCATGAAGTCGGTGGGCTGATGAGCCTTTTTCCATGAGGTATCTCTAAAAAAAACACAGGCTCATCTCTTCCTGATGTCAATAACCAACTTTCAAGTGAGGATTCGTACCCAGGGGCTGAACAATTAGCATTCCAGCTGATTGAGATAATGAATACACTTTTAGGGAACTTGCCAAGACGTAATAATGGATGTAATGAAGGCATCTGCGTTGAGTTCAAGTTGTTGGCGGATGCATTATTTCCTGAGATGCTGCGATGGTAAATTACTTACATCCTTTTCAAATTGTATTTTATACCTGAATTATATCCTTTAATCATGTTCTGAGTTTGCATTGAGAATGTTGGTGCAGCGATCAGCATTCTTTGTTATTAACAGAAGAAATCAGACGACAACTGCTTCAGTTTGTGTACGCGCATGTGGACACTGCTCTGTCACAGGCCGTGCTACTGATGGATAGGGGCGGCACGGTGTCGCAGCGGTAGAGTTGCTGCCTTACAGCGCCGGAGACACAGGTTCGATCCTGACTACGGGTGCTGTCCGTGCGGAGTTTGTATGTTCTCCCCGTGACTGCGTGGGCTTACCCTGGGTGCACCGGTTTCCTCCCACACTCCAAAGACGTACAGGTTTGCAGGTTAATTGGCTTCGGTAAAAGTAGTAAATTGTGCTAGTGTATGGAGGTGTAGACTTGGTGGGCGAAAGGCCTGTTTCCGGGCTACATCGCTAAGCCCATGCACCTCCTTTCAGCTCGGTTTTGAAATAGTCATTGGATGTAAGGGGGAGAAGGAGAGAAACATAAATACTGCAGTTTAAAAAATATCTATGAAAATTTGGGCTTTTAAGTTTTAAATTGGTATTTTGTCAGATTACCTGTCCAGCCTTAAAAATAAATGTTTTAGTTTTAATTTTTGTGATACCGCGTTGAAACAGGCCATTCGGCCCAGCAAGTCTACACTGACCAGAGATCACCCTAACAATCACCCTCCTCCATTGCCAGTGAGCAACACCGGAAATTGGAGGAACAGCACCTCATATTCCGCCTGGGTTGCTTGCGTCCGGATGGCATGAACGTTGAATTCTCCCAGTTTTGCTAGCCCTTGCTGTCTCCTCCCCTTCCTTAACCCTCGAGCTGTCTCCTCCCATCCCCCCGCCCTCGGGCTCCTCCTCCTCCCTTTTTCCTTCCTTCTCCCCCCCACCCCCCATCAGTCTGAAGAAGGGTTTCGGCCCGAAACGTCGCCTATTTCCTTCACTCCATAGATGCTGCTGCACCCGCTGAGTTTCTCCAGCATTTTTGTGTACCTTCACCCTAACAATTGTTCTTTGAACTATCTTTACTGGACTTTGGAGGTCAGGTCGGGGGGAGTTCCCACCGCCACGGGTACCATGTAATCCCGTGCTACCTGCTCCATGGTCGGATAGTCGGCGACTAAACCGTCTCCCCCACCTGGTTTGCCAGGTGAGGAGGGGGCTGTGGATCCCCAGCAGGACCAAAAACAAGACCTGCCAAAGAGCAGATGAGCTCCTAGCGAGCCAAGGGCCATCCACACTTCAGTAGAAGTTGTGATCGCTGCCGTACATAGCATTGTAAGGCACCGTGCCTGTTGATGTCTTCACCTTCCCCTCCCCAGCACTCCCACAGCCCACTGTCTCCACCTCTTCCTTTCTTCTTCCCGCCCCCCACCCCCACATCAGTCTGAAGAAGGGTCTCGACCCGAAACGTCACCTATTCCTTCGCTCCATAGATGCTGCCTCACCCGCTGAGTTACTCCAGCATTTTTGTCTACCTTCGATTTTTCCAGCATCTGCAGTTCCTTCTTGAACATGATGATGATGATGATGATGATGATGATGATTACTGGACTTTATCTTGCATTAAACATTGTAACCCTTTATCCTGTGTCTGTACAGTGTGGACCGCTTGGTTGTAATCAGAAGTAGGTTTTTCGCTGACCGGATAGATAGTGCAACAAAACGCTTTTCACTGTACCTTGGGTACACATGACAGTAATGAACTAACTTAGCTGGATTTGTGGCAGTAGTAGTCACTGAGCTGCTCATTCACATCATGGGCTCTCTGGATATAATTTATGTACAGCCTTTGGAATCTCATCCTGTATCATTCATAAGCTCCCAATGAAGATCCAGAGCTGGGAGGTTCAACAATCTGCCCACTTTAGTACAACAGTGGAACAACAGGGCTTATATTCACTGGTATAATGGACCGACTGGGCTTATATTCACTGGAATTTAGGATGAGAGGGGATCTTTTGCAAATATATCAAATTCTTAAGGGGTTAGACAGCCTAGATGCAGGAAAAATGTTCCCAATGTTGGTGGAGTCCAGAACCAGGGGTCACAGTTTAAGAATAAGGACCAGAGAGTTGTGAATCAGTGGAATTCTGTGCCAAAGAAGGCAGTGGAGGCCAATTCACTGGATGTTTTCAAGAGAGAGTAGATATAGCTCTTGGGGAAAACGGAATCAAGAGATATGGGGAGAAAGCAGAAAGATTGATTTTGGATGATCAGCCATGATCATATTGAACGGCGGTGCTGACTCGAAGGGCCAAATGGCCTACTCCTGCACCAATTTTCTATGTTTCTAATGGCGTAATTACAATGATTAACGTCATGGAAGCATGAGGTACGAAAGAAGGATATTCCTCCCATTGTTTCACTGCCAGTTCTCAGAAAGAACCATTTCATTGATCCCAAACCTTACACCTTTTCCTTACCACATTACAATTAGTAAATGGAAAGGATGTGGAGGAGATAACTCATTATCACCTATCGCACAGCCAACAATGGCTTTAGCTTGTTTTATGTGAGGGGGAGGGTTGGGGGAAACTTTTTCTAATCTCTTACCTTGACGATGATGCAATTATTTTCCGTATCGTATCTCATCTGCATTGCGGCCTAACATCGAGGAGTTGGCGGCCTTTACTGGAGACCGATTTTGAGAGCTCCACCGCGGGTGCCTGCGGACTTACCATCGCGGAGCCCGTGATCCCTTTGCCAGGGTTCCACCTCGCAGCTCCACCGCAGGTGCCTGCGGACTTAACATCACGGAGCCCGCGGTCTCTGGTCAGAGACTGACTTCGGGAACTCCAAGCCACAGGGGCTTCGACCGCCCCAACTGATGGTTCGACTGCCCCAACCGCGGGAGAATAAAGAGGATAAGATTGGACATTTTTGCCTTCCATCACAGTGAGGAATGTGGGGAATCTGCTGTGGTGGATGTTTATGTTAACTTTTATGTAGTTTTGTGTCTTGTTGCTTTTTTTTTTGTATGGTTGTATGGTAATTTGCATATCACTGTACCTTAATTGGTACATGTGACAATAAAAGACCTTTGAAACCTATGGTGCATCTCACAAAAACCAGTAGATTACGGGAAGTGAGAATGACACTTTTTCCAAAGAAAGATGTCATTGAGGCATCTTTATACTGTAAATAAACACAGGCCTGGTTAATGCATAAACTGTCTGCAAATCCCAGAGAGGCCATTTCAAATCCCAAATGGTCTGATCAAAATCTAAGCCACTCTATTTGCATCTCTGTACTCTGATCACATCTCTTTGTAGTGCAATGCAATCTGCAAACTGTCCACTCAAATAGCAGTGGTGGCTATTCCACACCTGGCATCCATCACTCATCAGAATGAGATAAGTTCACAAAGAGACACAAAATGTTGGAGCAACTCAGCGGGTTAGGCAGCAACTCTGGAGACCCTTCTTCACACCCTTCTCGACCAGAAATGTCACCCATTCCTTCTCTCCAGAGATGCTGCCTGTCCCACTGAGTTACTCCAGCATTTTGTTTCTATCTTTGGTTTAAATCAGCATCAGCAGTTCCTTCCTACACAGATAAATTCACATTTCACTTCAAAAGTGTGACTTATTTTAATCTACATCTCCAAATAAATTTGGTTCCTACTTTTAAAAACTATTTCTGGTAGATGCACAGAGCTTTTGCCCAGAGTAAGGGAATTGAGAACCAGAGGACACCAGTTTAAAGTGAAGGGGGAAAGATTTAGTAGGAATCTGAGGGGTCACTTTTTCACACAGTGGGTGTATACACGGTGGGTGTATGGAACAAACTTCCAGAGGAGGTGGTTGAGGCAGGGACTATTGCAACATTTAAGAAACAATTGAACAGGTACATGGATAGGACAGCATTAGAGAGATATGGATCGAATGCAGGCAGGTGGGATTGTGTATATGGGACATATTGGACAGTGTGGGCAAGTCAGGCTGAAGAGCCTGATATGACTATCTCAGTCTTTCCAAATGCAAGTATTACTCTTATTATTTCCTGAGCCTACCTGTGCTGCTATTCAAACCTTCTATGCTATCTCTCCCAACAACCACAAACTGGAGGAACAGCACTTCACATTTTGCTTTGGCAGCTTGCAACCCAGTGGTATGAATACTAATTCCTCTAACTTCAAGTAACCCTTGCATCCCCTCTCTCTCTGTCCCAGCCGAGACGTCGTACTAGTTTCACCGTCGTCCTGTTGAGTTTCAATATTTGTGTCAAAGCCAACAATGGACCATTGTGGGCTCCACCTTTCCTTGATCATTCTTATTTTTGCATATTTTTTGTTCATTTGTTCATCACAGCACTGCAATTAGTCAATCATAAGCAGAACAATTTCATGAGAAAAGTCACCTGTCCATTTGCTGTTTGTCCCTTTGTGGGACTCCAGCATTTTGTGTCTCTCTTTGGTCTAAACCAGCATCTGCAATTCCTTTTTATTAAAAAATCGTTCATGATTTACCACTAAGTTTGTCTCCTTCCTCCGACATAGGTTAGGCCATAAGGTATAAGTGTCAAAAATACATGATGCAGCTTTATAGGACATTGGTTAGGCTGTATTTGTAGTACTGCGTGCAATTAAGATCACCCCATTAAGGTAAGGCTGCAGAGGCTTTGGAAAGGATGCAGAGGAGATAACTCATTATCACCTATCCCACAGCCAACAATGGGCCATTGTGGGCTCTACATTTCCATTCCATTTGCCTAGGTACCGTCTATATCTCTCCTTTCCCCTGACTCTCAGCCTGAAGAAGAGTGTCGACCCAAAACGTCACCTATTCCTTTTCCCCAGAGACGCTGCCTGATCCGCTGAGTTACTGCAGCTTTTTTTGCGTCTGTCTTCTGACTCCCAACATTCATCTGATCAAAAGTCGGGCTGAAGTCCATGATTTATTGGCTGTGTGTTCAAATTCCAGGCAAAGCCATTTTAAAATCTCACAGATGCCCGAGAGATACGGCCTCCGTACACTGCAATCCACGAAGGGCTTGATGCTTAAGCTAGTTCCTGAAACATAATCTATGGGCTGCACTTTGATGATTGGGCCTTCCCTGTCTGACTGTTGGACCGGCATCGATCAACTTGATGGGAGGCATGTTCAAATCTCACGTCAGATTGTGAAAATGTTAGCTGCCTAATGTAATCTGTTGTTTGTCTGTTCGTATTACAGGAATGTAGGCTTGACTTCCCCATGGTTATATAATGTGATCCATTTTGAATCCCAGTGCTATCTCTTTGAATCCCCAGGCTGCCTGTTCAAGTGTCAGGGTTGTGTCGTGTAATCCATAAATTCCCTGTTAAAACCTCAGGCTGCCTGTTCAAATCGCCAGCCGCCTGTTGCTCAGATCAATAGGTCTCCTTGTTTGAATTGCATCGCATTTATTCAAATGTCAAACCCTGCGCGGCGTAACATACAGACAATCTGTCTGAAAACCACTTGCGTTTCACAGCATCTGTTTGAGTCCTTGGGAAATTCGGCAGAACTGAAGTCTGTCTGTATCTTTGAACATAATGCCAATACAGAGTAATCACACCAGCACCTGAAAGCAAAAAACAAACATTGTGCACTGCTTGCTAATCTGCTGGGCCTTTATATTTCAAAGTTTATATTTCAAAACCCATCTGTCTAACATTTCTGGGCTTGGAATATCCTTGATAAATAATGTTTTATTTGAGAGGTTGTTTAGTCCCCTGCACCAGGAGGAGGTTATAATTCATGGGCAGTCTGTATTAATTAGGGCAGCACGGTGGCACAGCGGTAGAATTGCTGCCTTACAGCGCCAGAGACCCGGGTTCAATCCTGACTACGGGTGCTGTCCGTACAGAGTTTGTACGTTGCCCCTGTGACTGCGTGGGTTTTCTCCGGGTGGACTGGTTTCCTCCCATATTCTAAAGACGGACAGGTTTGTATGTTAACTGGCTACAATAAAAATTGTAAATTGACGCCAGTGTGTCGGATAGCCCTAATGTACGGGGATCGCTGGTTGGCACCAGACCGATCTGGTGGGCCAAAGGGACTGTTTCCATGCTGTATCTCTAAACTAAACTAAATTAATTTCCCTCCGTCTGTTCAGATTAGATACTTGGCAATTTGAATGTCTGGATTGTGTAGCATAGACTGTCTGTTCAAATCCATGAGTTATAGGGTTGAACCCATAAGCTCTTCACACAGAACCACTGACACAGGGTTGCTTCGTCATGTTCAATAGAAAGTTTGATTGCATCATTAACCGATTTATCTAATTTACTTAGTAAAATCCTGCTGCTTGTGTATAGAGTAAACTTGTTATAACGGATCATGGGAAGGGTGGGGGGAATGGTGTCCATTATTGCCAATTGACCATTATAACTGAGTAAGTGATTTCCGAGTAATAGACTATCATTGTGTAATAGTAGAAATAAAGGATTACACAATTGTTAATACACAAAGGGACACAAAGTGCTGGAGTAACTCAACAGGTCAGGCAGCATCTTTGGAGAACATGGATAGGTGTCGTTACAGGTTGAGATCATTCTTGAAGTTCTCGGTCTGAATCAGGGCCTGGAATCCAAGTGAGTTGAGGTGAGGATCAGTGGAGTCATTGGTCAGAGCCAGTGTGCAGCTGAAATGCAGGTTAGGGTTGGTGGTGGCGGTGACAGGCGGGGTCGAGGAAGCGGTGTGGGCCAGGCAGTGGCAGCAGTAGGTCTGGCATGGAAGCGGCTGGTGAGGCGGGGGTGGTGTCAGCAACCTGGTCTGGCGGTGAAGGTCAGCAGGTCTGTCTACTGTAACCAAATCCATTATAAAGTAGTCCGTAATAACAAGTTGTTTATTCTACACTGACCGAGCCATGTAAAATAAAGGAGTTCATCTGGTACACGGTACACTGTGCAAATGGTACACAGGTCTGAATGGGCTTGTAGCCAGCATGTCAGTGGTGGATTGGAACGGGATCTCCTCATCCCATACTTACCAATATTGACAGTGCTCCAACAAGCTCAGTGATGGGAGAAATAATCGGCCAGCCTTCTTGTTCTTGAGAGGGGGGAGTGGGGAGGGGGAAACGGGAAATCTCCCTGTAGTTAAGTGGGTGACTTATAGTCACAGAGTGATACAGTGTGGAAACAGGCCCTTCGGCCCAACTTGCCCACACCAGCTAATAATGTCCCAGCTACACTAGGCCCACTTGCCTGCGCTTGGTCCATATCCCTCCAAACCTGTCCTATCCATGTATCTATCCATGACTTCTAACATCTCTTGAGATAATCTCGAGCAGGATGGCTCACAAAGAATGCTAATACTTAATGTGCTCCTAAAGTGGCCACATAGTGTGGTTAACATGATGTTTCTGAATAGCAACATTATTCCCACCCTCTGCATTTATCGGAAAACAATAACTAATCCTAATCAAAGGTCTCCTTTCTGTAATGAAGACATGAATGGATTGAAACGTGGTACCTGGTGAGTCTCCGAACTGTTGCTGCAAACTGAATATTGCAGGCTTCCCGTGACCAAGTGACATTGTCTCTGTGCCTGTCCCATGAGTTCACAATAGGAATATACAGATAGAGTCAGAGATAGTAGTATTCTTAAAGATACATTCCAGCTTCTTAGAATCAATTTGCATCACTGTGCTGCACTTCAGTTTAGACGTTACTTTAGACTTTAGATTCACAGTGTGAAACAGCCTCTCTTTCCACCCAAATTCCCTCCTCCAGTTTCCTAATTCGCAACTCATCAACTTATGGACCTACCAGGCATCTGAGGTCATTTGTGGCTGGCCCAGATTGGTCCTGGTCTTTATTTGTCTCCAGCTCTTCATCTGCCCCTCACCCCCCACCCCCACCGCCCCCCTACTTTCAGTCTGAAGAAGGATCCCAACCAAAAACATCACCCATCCTTTTTCTCCAGAGATGCTGCTTGACCAGTTGAGTTACTCCAGCACTTCATGTCCAACTTATGTCACCCCCTTATCTTTTCATCTCTAACCTTTATCCAACCATCTGCCTATCACAAACTCCCTCACCTGTATCCACCTATCACTTACCAGGCTTTGTCCTGCTTCTCCTCTCCTTCCTCTTGCACCCACACCCCTCCCCACTCCCCAACAATCAGTCTGAAGAAGGGCCCCGACCCAAACGTCACCTGGCCATGTGCTCCAGAGATACTGCCTGACCCATTGAGTTACTAGTTACTCTAGCGCTTTGAGTCTTTTTTTGTAAACCAGCATCTGCAGATCCTTATTCCTATGTTTTAAGGACTTGCAGTCAAGGTCAAAATTTACCTACCATGCAACCAAGTTGCCTTCATCTGAGACTTGTGCACTGAGTCTCATACACTGAGACCTGAATGTTCGCATGACCAGGTTATGTCGAAAAGACTTGTTGAAGTTGAACTGTGCCGTGAAGTAGACACGGAATGAGTATTTATTTGTCTTTGCCAGACCTGAGTATTGTACCACACTTTTCTCCATCATCTGAAAAACAGTGCAGCACATTTTAGATATTTGCATTTCAAACGGGCATCAACTGGAAGATCTTGTTTTGCATTTGGTATTGCTTTGTAATTGTAGTGGAAAACTTTGTTTTGCATGCTGTGCTGGCAGTGCAAAATATGAACTATGAAACTATGAAAAAAGTGCTGATAAAAAAAGTGCAAGGGGCATCACGGGGTAGATTGAGAGATGCATCTTCCGCTTATGGGAGATTTGTTTAATGGTCTTATAACAGCGGGGAAGAAGCTATCCTGACTCTGGTGGTAGATACTTTCAAGCTGTTGTATGTTCCACCTAACGGGAGTGGGAAGAAAGGGAATGACCAGAGTATAAATGATCATTGATTATGATGGCTGCTTTCTTGTGACAATGTGGAGTGTAGATGGAGTTGATCGGGAGGAGGCAGGTTTATATGATGAACAGGGGTGCATTCACATCTTTTTGCAATTTCTAGCAGTCTTGGGCAAGCTCAATCCACGCAGATAGGTTGATTTCTATGGTGCTTCTGTGGAAATTGATAACAGTCATTTCGACATGCTAAATATCCTTGCTCTTCTGATGAGGCTATGGTGTTGGCGTACTTTCTTGACCACGGTGCCAATGTGGTTGAATATTTCCATATTCATTAAGAGCATGGTTCTTATCTATTGGAGTGGTGATTCTTGTTTGGCAAGTGGCTTTACTGCCTCACTCCACTCCAGCATGTGTCAGAGGTGAAGGGGAGAAGGCAGGAGAATGGGGTTAGGAGGGAGAGATAGATCAGCCATGATTGAATGGCAGAGTAGACTTGATGGGCCGAATGGCCTAATTCCATTCCTGAACAACATCCATTCAAAGATTGGTTTGCACAAATCTAGTTAACCCCCTTCTACAGAGAAAAAATGCTTTAGTCTGTATCATAGAATTCCCCTTCCCCAATATCCCTATCCTCAACCAAACACGATATGCAATTCTGATGTGAGCAATCTTTCTTTGAGCTTTGCTGCTATGTTTTCCTGAAGAGGGTACAGGTTTACAGTGCATCTTCAGTCACTGACAATTTTCAATAAACTCTCCTGTTTTAGAGACTTTCATTTTTGGTTTACAAGCAAAGGCAGGCCACAAGTTGGTGCAAGAGTCATGAAAGAAGTTTTTCATACAAGTTGGCACTTTCATTGCGAAATAAAAATCTGTGGGAAGCACTTCAAAATTCAAAATAATTCCGCCTAGCTCCGGTCAATGAGGTAGAAACCATGTGCTGCTATCTTTTATCCAAGGCTCACAAATTGATAGAAACCTTTCCAATATTTATGTCAATAATGTAAAAGTATGAAGACACTCCCTCCTAACTTTCTAATTTCCCTTCCTTCACCCACGCCCTTTTCACCCCCGTATACTCTATTTCTGAACTGCTTCACTACCCCCCCCCCCCTCTCAGTTCTCCAACCTCCTCTCCCCCCTCTGATATCTCCTGCCCTTCCTTGAGCTCTCACCCTTCAGCATTGTGCGGCAGGGCAGCCCAACCACTTTCTTAGACATGCTACAATCATCAGCTTCCAGAAAGTAGGATAGCATAAAAACTAGCGTGTATGGTTGATCAATGGTTGGTGTGAACTCAATGGGCCTATTTCCATGTTGTATCTCTAAAATTTAAACTAAAACTCCTCCTTCACTTTGTACAGCGTGAGGTTTGCTTCAGGAACATAATCATTTGGCAAAATCAAGTTAAGGGCCTCTCCCACTTAGGCTATATTTTAGGCAACTAGGCTGTCGCCACATGGTCACCGGGATGTCGCCTGTATGGTCGTGAGTAGTCTCCCTAGTCGCCCAAAGAGTCATAGCGTCTTTCTGGTCGCTGCTGGATTTTCAACATGTTCAAACATTTTCGGTGACAGTGGGTTGACGTCAATGAGCGTAGCTTGACTTCTCCTGACGTAGGTGCTGTCACCAGGTGACATAGGTTGTCGCCGGTGCTGACTTTGGTGAACTCCATTGGCGACTACCTACATCAACCTACGTCAGCTGGCAGTAACCAGCGACTGAATTGTCTTCAGTTGTCGTCTGTGTGGTCGTAGCTTGTTGCCTGTGTGGTCGTAGGTTGCCGTAGGTGTGCTCGTAGGTGGACGTCCTAATGGATGGCCAGTTGTCGGTAGCTTGCTGTAGCTTGACGTCGACTATGTAGTAGGTTGTTGCAGCTTGTCATGGACATTGTCACAGAGGGGTCCAGTCGTCAGTTCTTCAGGGACCTGCTACGACTATGACTGTCGGTACACAAAAATGCTGTAGAAACTCAGCGGGTGCAGCAGCATCTGTGGAGCGAAAAAAATAGGCAACGTTACGGGCCGAAACCCTTCTTCAGACTGATGGGGGTGGGGGAAGGCGGGGAGAAGAAAGGAAAAAGGAGGGCGCTAGTTTCTCCATCATTTTTGCGTACCTTCAATTTTCCAGCATCTGCAGTTCCTTCTTAAACGACTGTGACCGTCGCCAGCAGTCACCTAAAAAATCACCTAAGTGGGACAGGCCCTTTACTCTTTATTGTGAAGTGCAATGGTCATTTGGATTAGAAACTATAAGACAAATTGCAACTTAAAAAGTCAGGTCATCCATGTTATGGCCTAATTACTGGCTGTCTCATTACAGATGGGATGTTTGGTCACCCTACATCAATGCGAAATGGTTTAGGCTTCACACCAACACTACATTTCTTAGCATAAATGAGAGAGTGATACAGAGTAATTTGAATCGACTATTTGACTGGCATATCAGAACAGAATCCATGTGGGAAAATAAGTTATGGACACCTCCAATCATGTTGGCCATGCTAATGAAGGAAAATATTCAAAGTATTTAAAAAAATAATTATTTATGAAAATTAATTTCATTATAAAAAGAGTTTCCTACTTAACGTGGCCAGAGCACAATGAACACAGAAAGGAAAGCTCGTGAACAGACAAGGCATTTCTGTGGTGAAATATTCAGCCTCCAAGTTATCGTCCGTCTCAGATAATTGAAGCTTCTAGCTTGTGAATGCACCATTAATAGACAAGTATTCACTGCATTGAATGTTTGATTTTTGCATTCATACTCCATTATCCCACTTCATTTGTTTGAATGCTATTAATTGAAGTAAGAGAATATGTGACAGAAAACGTTGCTATTTCTTAGCAGTTAAAGCATCGATCGGTTCTAAAGAAGACACACAGTGCTGGAGTAGCTCGGCGGGTCAGGCAGCATCTGTGGAGTACAAGAATACGTGACGTGGGATTTCGGATTGAGATCCCTGCCCAGACTGATTATAGTGGGTGGGGTGGGGGAGATGGTTGTGAGCTCTGACCTCTCCCAAGACTGATTGTTGTAGGCGGGAAGAAAGTTGGAATAAGGTGGGGGCAGGACAAAGGTGGAAAGCTGGGCAGAGGTGGGGGCAGGACAAAGGTGGAAAGCTGGGCAGAGGTGGGGGCAAGTGGAGGAAGCAACTACAGTTGCTGGTTTAAACCAAAGATAGATACGAAAAGCTGGAAAGTAACTCAGTGGGTCAGACAGCATCTCCGGAGAAAAGGAATAGGTGATGTTTCAGGTCGAGAAGGCTGAAGAAGGAACTTGACCCAAAACATCACCTATTCCTTTTCTCCAGAGATGCTGCTTGTCCCACTGAGTTACTTCAGCTTTTTGTGGCTATCTTCAGTTTAAACCAACATCTGCAGTTGCTTCCTAAAGCGAGTGAACTGAGATGAGAAATAGCCATGGGCAGCTGTAGGCCACACATGCTCTTTTACCTCCATCTGAAACCCACTCAGCCACGTTGGGTTAAACAATCTGCGACGTGAGGCAGGTTATGATTAATTATTTCCACTGCCCTTGCTCATTTCTCATTGTAGAGCAGCTCTTCAGCGTGCCTGACAGCAGCAAACCCCACAGCCTTCAGACTGCATCAACAGAAAATAATCAAGGCGGGGGTAGCAGGGTGTTCGCTGATTGGAGAGAAGGCAGAAAATAGATTCAAAACTGGTAGGAAGACTGGTAATGCCTGCAGAACGGAAACTGGGGGGGAACACATAGAAGGGAAAATAATTGAAAGAAAAACACAAATCCCAATGAAACATGATTAGTGGAGACACAAGACACTGCAGATGCTGGAATCTTAAATAGAAAACAAACTGACCGAGGAACTCCACAGGTCAGTCAGGATCCGTAGAGGGACACGGACAAATGATGTTTCAGGTTGGGATACCTCTTCAGCCCGATTGTTTTTGGCAGCATAATTAGTGATCATGGATATTCTAATTGGATAGTTATGGGCAAGCACTTAATTTTCGAAGCATGAAACGTAAATTGATTTGAATTAAATTGTATCTGTACACTGTGGACAGCTCGATTGTAATCATGCATAGACGTTCCGCAGACCAGATAGCATGCAACAAAAAGCTTTTCACTCTACCTCCCTACACATGACAATAACCTAAACTAAATTGATTGAAATAGTTCTACATGTGAAATGAAACCACAGTGTGGTTGAATGGTGCCAGAACAACAACCATTGCCAGTAAGACAATTGATTGTTGACTTTAGAAGAGTAAGATCAATGATCCACACACGCTTTTCATTGATGTGTAAGAGAGAGTCAACAACTTCAAGTTCCTGGGCGTACATATCACTGAGGATCTGTTCTGGACCCAGCACATTGATGCAATCATGAAGAAAGCCCATCAACGGGGTGCGCCGGAGACCCGGGTTCGATTCCGGCTATGTGTGCTTGTCTGTACGGAGTTCACCCCGTGACCGCGTGTTTTCTCCCACACTCCAAAGAGGTACAGCTTTGCAGGTTAATTGGCTTGATATGTGTAAATTGTCCTTAGTGTGTGCGGGGTTGTGTTCGTGTGTGGGGATAGCTGGTCAGTGCGAACTCGGTGGGCCGAAGGGCCTGTTTCCATGTTGTATCTGTAAACTAAACTAAACACATATACATCCTTAGAAGATTGAGAAGATTCGGTATGTTGACGAATACTCTTGAACTTCTAGGTGTGTACAGTAGAGAGTATATACTGGTTGCATCACCGCCTGGTTTGGTAACGAATGCCCAGGAACAAAAAACATAACAAAATGTGGTGAACACTGCCCGGCTCATCACAGTTACTGACCTCCCCACCATCGAAGGGTTCTGGAGGATCGCTGCCTCAAAAGGGCAGCCAGCATCCCGAAACATTGCCCATTCCTTCTCTCCATAGATGCTGCCTCACACGCTGAGTTACTCCAGCATTTTGTGTCTACCTTATCACCATGGCCACACTCTCATTTCACCCCTGTCATCGGGAAGGGGGTACAGGGGTGTCATCGGGAAGGTCTTTAAACCATGATCTCCAGGTTCAGGAGCAGCTTCTTTCCAACAATTGAACACTACAAGCACCAACTAAACTCCAAACTATCAACTCTCTTGGTTGCACTCAGGACTTCAGGCCTTTGTTTTGCATTTGCACTAATATTATTATTATTATTTTTAATTTATTAAACTGCTTTGTTTGTTTGTTTGATCATCTATTGAGTCCTGTGCTCTAACTACAAATTTCATTGTTCCATTTTGGTTGACATGATCATTAAACATTTTTGTCTCTAGATTCTCTTGACTCTTGAGAGTCCAGCTAAACGGACTTCCAGATCCTGTCTTTTACTGCAATAAAGATGATATATAAAAGAAAGAAGGCTTTAGCATGAAACATTGAGATCCTGTTGTGATACAAACTAATGAATGGCGCTAATATGAAGAGACTCTAACAATATTAACATTGTGAAGTTATAAATTGTTGCCTTATCTCTTTTATCTTGTTTGGAAAATGGCTGTAAACCATTTTCTTAATGATGAGAAATGGCCAAGCTTAACATGGTATCCGACTCCAAACAGTGAAGTAGTTGTTCGAGAATACATCCTAATAAGTACAAAGTGTGGATGACGTGAATATATCACTTGCGAGAAGTGTCACAGCTAAAGGTGACATTTTTCTCATTTAATATCCACAAGCATACAAGAGTTAAAGGGCAGCGATCAGGCGAAGACGCCTTTGCTAGGTTTTCTGTCAAAGCTCAGTGCTGCAGTGGCTAAACACAGCAAATTCCATCAAAACCACCCTTTCAAAGCGTCACATTGAAAACCCCTTTCTATCCACCTCCAACCAAGATTTACTGAGTCCACACAGAGTGAGAACAGAGCGTGCAATCCCCTGGTTTGTATGAGTCAGCAGAGTACTCCCTTTATCAATTGAGACAGACCACATGCTTAACTCGGGCAGTTTAGATTATACAGATATATACAAGTGCAATGTTGTTATCTACACGAGTTTATCAGTTCCACTCAATTGTCCATGAAAGCCTCTGTGTGTGTCCAGGACAAGCACTTATCCCTTTCATCTCAAAGACATGGCTGTCTAAACCCTAAAGAATAAGCAAGCTTGCTTCATCTCTAACTTCTCATTTTGCTCCTGAGCCGGCATTATTTTCACTTTCAATTGTGCTTGACTCTGTCAGCACTGACAAAGGAGTTACCAAATGTAATTCCTCCTGGATGTATTTGAGGGAACATTAGGCTGGCTCTTTTTTTTTTGCCAAAGAACAGGAATGAGCACCACACTTAAGGTGACGAAACAGCCTTGCTGGAGCAACATAAATCCAGAACTAATTATGGTGTAGTTCCCAACTCTTGAACAAATGTGGCTAGAAACTGGAGTTTACCCTCTTTGGTGCAGCAAGTGGGCACTGCAAAGCACTATCCCTGCTGAGTCTCCTGAAAAATATTCCAGAATTGCTCAGAAATCCATTGAATCTTGAGCGCTAGTATTTACCGCTAAACTATAGAGCGTAGCTTTAATATGAGAGGGGCAAATTTAAAAGGAAATGCACGGGACAGGTTGCTTTTATTACCAAAAAAAGAGTGGTGGGTGCCTGGAACGTGCTGTCAGAGGTGGTGGTGGAGGCCGGTAAAATAGTGGCATTTAAGAGATTTGGAGATCGGGATGTGGATACGCCGGGAGGGGAGGTTAATGGGTCAAGTGCTGGCAGAGGAGATTAGGGTAACTTGGCATCATGTTCAACATGGATATTGTGAGCTGAAGGGTGTGTACTGTTCTATGTTTCATGTGAGTTCAGTCAAGGGCCTGTCCCACTTGGCAATTTTTTTCGGCGACTGTGGCATCATTGACTGGCATATCACGTCACCGAAAAATGCGCGGCGTGACGACGTATGACGCAGCGTGATAACGTGTGACGCGCGGTGTTTTTTCAAGTGTCGCAACCACTTTTTTGTCGCTGCTGGATTTTGAAATGTTCAAAATCTTTTTGCGACACTGATATGACGCCGACAAAATCGCCAAGTGGGACAGGCCCTTTACTCGCGTGGTTCTGTTTCAGATTCTGTTGGCACCTCGATGCAGAGTTCACAAATAACTCATTATTGCTCCCCCCCCCCATGGTAGCCTACATGGGCGGCACGGTGACACAGCTACTGTGACTGCGTGGCTTTTATCCCGGTGCTCCCGGTTTCCTCCCACACTCCAAAGGCGTACAGGTTTGTGGGTTAATTGGCTTCTGCGACCTGTCCCTAGTGTGTAGGGTGGTGCTCGCGTGCAGGGTGATCGCTGGTCGGCCCGCGCGGACAGGGGTGGGCCGAAGGGCCTGTTTCCACGCTGTATCTCTAAAGTCTAAAAATCCTGTGTTTTTGTGACCAATGTTGCAGGCTCCCTCCACAAACACTCCAACTTCTGATAGGGAAGAAATCATGGCTGTGTGACAAAGATTATCAGCTGCACTGAGGAATCCCACCCAGAAATTCCTTGGGCTAATTTCCTAATGACTGCTGCTCAAATCAGAAATAATTGCATGCCTGAACTAACGTGCAAAATAGCTTTTACAATGCAAATGGATCCAATTTCCAGCCTAACGTCCAGAGTTGTGGCAAAATATTCCCCCAGGAATTATAGATAATATACTTTTATCTTTCTGACTAGAAAGTAACAATATTTCGGAGCCTTTGATAATAGAGGTTTCTCTTTTATGTTTGCCTTCATAAAACAGAACATGACCCCGTCAAACATTTTTAATTAGTCATATTTCAGTAGAATTCTTACACATTTGTGTGGAAAGTGTCACATTGAAAACCCCCAGATATTTATGCAAACAACATAACCTATGAAATAAAAGCTGACCACTTGTTACAAAAATCTTCACAGCCATGAACCTAGGCTGAAAGAGGCAATTACACTGTAAATGACATAGGAACGGTTGTAATGCAAACCGCAAACAAATCCATCATTCCCTCAATCATTGTGGAAGTAAAGGCAACTTCGTACCAGATTAACTTAATTGAATTCTTGAGGTGGTAATAAGATCAATCAAGAAAAGTACCACATTTGATGTAGTCCATTTGGATGCGAGTGTTGTGTTTATCAACGTCTCATGTGAAGGACTGATTCGAAAATTTAAAACCTACAGAATGCAATGGACAATGGCACGTTGGATTGGAAATTACTTCTGTGGCAGAGTAATAGTGACTGGGAACTGCTGGCAATGGAGTTCTGCAAGGCAGCACAGTGGCGTTGCTGGTAGAACTGCTGCCTCACAGCACCAGAGACCCAGGTTCAATCCTGACTTTGTGTCCCGTCTGTGTGGAGTTTGCACATTCTCCCTGTGACTGCGTGGGTTTCCCCACATCCCAAAGATGTGCGCGCTTGTAGATTAATTGGCCTCCATAAAATTGCCCCTAGTGTGTAGGAAGTGGGTGTGAAAGTGGGATAACATAAACTAGTGTGAATGGTCAACTGATGGGCTGAAGGGCCTGATTCCATGCTGTGTCTCTAAACCATGGCTGTTTAGTCTCCTGTCTGGAAGAGACATCAATGCAATGGACAGGTGGCACAAATATGGGAACAGGAGAAATGTGGAGAGAGCAAAAATAGCAAGGGGAATATACTAAATCTGATTGAAAACTAGGTGTAGAGGAACTGGAGGAATTATGCTTGTTTACAGACCCTAAGGGATGGAAGATTGCAACCTTCACGTGGTCCGCCCTGTTTCGGCGAATGCAATCAACCCGGCGTTCACAATCAAATAACATCAAATAGAACAAGTTGTCCTACAACTTTAGGATGTGCACACCATACGCAAGAAGAAGACAGACCCTAAATGCAACCGGACAGGGACACAAGATGGTAGACACTAGAAACTGCAGATGCTGGAATCTTGAGCAAAGCACAAAGTGGTCAGGGATCTCAACAGGTCTGGCGGCATCTGTGAAGGAAATGGACAGACACGACAGTTCAGGTCTGGAAGGTCCCGACCCAAAACATCCTCTGTCCATTCCCTCCAGAGGCTGGCTGACCAGTTGAGTTTCCCCAGCGCTTTGAGATAAGATGGTAAATGGTATGCTTTCCTTGATTAACTGGGGTTAATTAACTAAGTTAACTTAATTAACTAAGGCACAGAAATCAACCTAGAACTGTAGTCATAGGTAGAATGCTTAGTGCTGGTCTACAAACTATGTAACTGGAAAACTGTAGTAGTTCCAGAGAGAGTGCAGGAGAGATTTAGAAGATTGTGGCCTGGGTTGGAGAAGTTTAGAACTCACTACCTGAGAGGGGAGGAGTGGGCAGAATCACTGATCACCTGGATGAGGAATTGGGGCCTTTCCTCACAGAGGTGGTACTAAGGGCTGGGAAATGAATCAAAACAAAATGCTGGAGTAACTCAGCGATTCAGGCAGCATCTCTGAATAGAAGGTATGGGCGATGTTTCAGGTCGAGACTCTTCTTCAGTCTGAAGAAGGGTCTTGACCCAAAACGTCACCCATTCCTTGTCTCCAGAGATGCTGCCTGAATCGCTGAGTTCCTCCAGCATTTTGTGCCTATCTTCAGTTTAAACCAGCATCTGCGGTTCCTTCCTACACAGGTGAATTGAGCAATTCCTTCCATAGAATCATGGACTTGTTTAGGCACAGAATGAGTGCATTGAACCCATCTTCTAAGCTACACATGATGGGCCAAATGGCCTTCTTCTGTGCCATAATTTTTTTTTAAACCAGCAAAAATCAACAGATCATCAAAGATTGAAGAGTAATATAGAAACTGAGGGTATAAAATTTACATTCTGTTAATATCTGGAGATGGTTTCTCCGGAAAATAGATTGACATTTGGTCGATTTTGCAATATTTTGAAATCTACGGTGAATATAATTATTATATTTTACTGTCATTTTGAAAATGATATTTTCTATGTGTTATTCAAAACTGCTCCACATTTGTTACGTGGGAATACATTTATTTTTCTTGGTCCTTGAAAACCTCCATCTCCCGGTAGCTGCTTGGAGAAAAAATATAAATTTAATTACTTACTGCAATCACTCAAAAGCTAGTACGAGACTTGCCCCAATCTTATTAACCAAACCATCACAGCCAGGACTGCAGGCAGCAGATCTGAGATTGTGTATATATGCCTTGCAAACACTCTCCTCTCCCATCATTATACAAATTGATGGCTACCTTTTATACATTCTGGACACATTCCCCAGAAAAGTTAATTTAATTTTCAAATCACAATAGCCCATTCCCATTAATTTTGCAAACTACTATATTTCCCAATTCATAGATTTCCACTTTAAAGGACTGATTTTTTTGGGGGGGTGGGGTGGGGTGGGGGGGGGGGGGGATTTTCACAACATATCTCAAATCGTTACGGATAAGGGGGAAATCTTTTAGGACTAAGATCGTTACGGATAAGGGGGAAATCTTTTAGGACCGAAATCGTTACGGATAAGGGGGAAATCTTTTAGGACCGAGATGAGGAAAACATTTTTCACACTAAGAGTGGTGAATCTCTGGAATTCTCTGCCATAGAAGGTAGTTGAGACCAGTTCATTGGCTATATTTAAGAGGGAGTTAGATGTGGCCCTTGTGGCTAAAGGGATCAGGGGGTATGGAGAGAAGGCAGGTACAGGATACCGAGTTGGATGATCAGCCATGATCATATTGAATGGCGGTGCAGGCTCGAAGGGCCGAATGGCCTACTCCTGCACCTATTTTCTATGTTTCTATGTTACCACCCCAAAGCTTATCTTCCAGCTCCTGCAACCTCTCCGCTCCTTCACAGAGATACTTTGTTGTGCAGACAGTTTACCACAACAAGGCCCCATACACTATTATTGCTGTTTGCCAGTTCTGCCAAGTCCTCAATGCCCAAACACCTCCAGTGACTGACATCACTGCAGAAGGAAGATTCAATGATACAATGGCACTTTATTGTCACATGTACCTAGGTACAGTGAAAGTCTTTGTTTTTGCATACAATCATACAGCACACCTCAGCAAGGCAGTATGAGTTTACTGGATTGTATCGCCATGTTTTTGGTCGACAAAGTTACAAAAGTTAATCGAACGCTCTTATCTTCTCACACACAGCCACCCCCCCCACTCCCTCCCTCCTTCCGCCAAACATTCTCCGCCCCCCCCCCCCCCCTCCTTCTGCCAAACATTCTCCGTCCCCCCCCATACTCCCCCCCTCCCCCCCTCCTTCTGCCAAACATTCTCCGTTCCCCCACTGCTGGGCCCCCTACATTCTTGGAAGCCCTCTGCGCACCAAGAGGAGAAGCTTTCATTTACGAAGTCCCTTTCTCATCCTCAGAATGCCCCACAGTTTATATCCAATTCTGTACATTGCCAATCCTGTACACTCCCTCCTCCCCCTCCCCCTCCCCTTCCTCCCCTCTTTGCACATCCCCAATCCTGGACTTTCCGTGAGTTACTGTAATTTCATATCCGTATCTTGTTGTGTTTTATGACTGTTGGCAGACCAACTTCTCTCCTGGGATAAATAAAGTTCTATTGTATTGTATTGTTACTGCCATGAACAATAGGCCTGTCTCTTAAGATCAACTCCAGTGGCAATTCTCTATCCTCAGTTCAATTTGGTATTCCACATAGCTCCAAACTGTCGTGCTATTTCTGCTGATCCCCCATCGGAACTTACCGGGTAGTGATAAGCCAGGGCAGAGTGTATGCGGAGAGGATGTTTCCACTAGTGGGAAAGTCTAGGACCAGAGGACACAGCCTTATATTAAAAAAAGGACGCACCTGGCGAAAGGAGATGAGGAGGAATTTCTTTAGCCAGAGGGTGGTGAATCTGTGGAATTCATTGCCAAGGACAGCTGTGGAGGGCAAGTCATTGGGTATTTTTAAAGCTGTGATTGACAGGTTCTTGATTAATAAGGGTGTCAGATGTTATGGGGTGAAGGCAGGAGAATGTGCTTGAAAGGGAAAGATAGATCATCCATGATTGAATGGCGGCGTAGACTTGATGGGCAGAATGGCCTAATTCTGCTCCTGTGACTTCTGAACTTGATTGTTGACAGTATATTACAACTGTACACTGTAGTAGAAGTGTCAAGACTGAGTTGAGAGGCATGCAAGGGAAAGAGGTGGCAATGTATGCTCTACGAACTGACACGACAGATGGAATGACCTTCTGCATTCTGAGAGAACGTGAGGGATATGAGAACATTTGCCCCTCTCTGCATCCTCCCAATGGTGCCTCTTCCCTCCAGAGTCAAGCTGCAGTTATGATTGAGTCCAGCTGCTGCCTAATGCAGGCAGAAACTGCAGGACTCCTGAGAGTTCCACAAGACTGGGTTCCGTGGTAAAAATCATAAAAAAGTTGGCACCAAAACTTTGCTCGCAAAAAACACTACACGTTTGACACACACATTTGATACACATGTATGTAACTCACAGAAGAGACACACAAAACGCTGGAGTAACTCAGAGGGACAGGCAGCGTCTCTGGAGAGAAGAAATGGGCGACGTTTCGGGTCGAGACCCTTTTTCAGACTGGAAACTCACAAGTATGATCTGCGAGCTTGAAAAATGAGAAGAACCATGCATCCTCATAGCCTTGGCACAAAGAAGTGTGTTTCAAATACAACCTCCCCCAATTTGAAAAGCATAAAATGTTGAGTTAGTTTTGCAGAAAGTTATGTGAAATGTGTGTTTAGTTGAAAGTCAGTTTGACAGCCTCCCTGGTGACCATGCCTGTAACAAAAGAAAGCTTTGTAGCTTTTTAGACATTTTCAACTCTTAGAACTCATTTTATATTATTCTTATAATTGAGTCCCACATCCACCGCTACCTTCTTGCTTTCTATAGCCCTGGCAAGTCTGCCTAGCATAATAAGTAGAACAACTTTGTTATTGATACTTTTGTTTGCTGTTGAAATTTGTCTGGATCTCACTTTCTGAGTCGTTCTCTCATCCATAATAAGGAATGGAAGATTGCAAACTCAGACAGTGGTATAGTTTTGAGTTGTGTTCAATAGCATTCCAGTACCATTGTTAGATTATTCTCAAATGGAATATCTAGAGTCTACAGTATAAACCCTTTTTCAGAAGATTTTCGTTCATTCTTTTCATAGGTCTGCCTTCACCTCTGCCCCAGAGATGGGTTGCCCCACACTTACTCTAACCCCCTAGCTTACTCCTAAACAGAACAACTCCGTTATTGGTGGCTCAGTCTTTGACAATCAATGCCCAAAATTCTTGAATTATTAACACTAGTCCACCTCACCACATTTGTTTTCTCTTTCCACCAACCTAACTTTTGGCAGTCTCCCTGTTTGCCAAGAAGCCTAATATTAGCATTTTTAGAAAATCAGTCATATCAAGCACCTGAGTGATCTACGCACCTCTAAATTGTGTATATGCCTCCGAGGGGTGCATGCATACCGAAATACGGGCATGGAAGCAGGCCCTTCAGTCCATCAAGTCCACACTGACCATCGATCAACCGTTCACACTAATTCTATGTTATCCCACATTCTCATCCACTCTCTGCACACCACGGGCAAGCTTTTTTAATATAGAGGCCAATTACCCCTACAGAGCATCTTTGGGATGTGGGAGGAATCTGGAGCACCCAGGGGAAACCCACGCGGTCACAGGGAGAACATGCAAACTCCACACAGACAGCACCCGAGGTCAGGATTGAACTCGGGTCTCTGGTACTGCGAGGTAGCCGCTCTGCCAACTTTGCGGCGTGCGCGTGTGTAACCAATTTACCTACAAACCTGCAATTCTTTGTGATGTCGGAGCCAACTGGAGCACCTGGAGGAAACTGATGTGGTCATAAGGATCAGGTCAGAATTGAACCTGGGTCTCTCGACCCATCTTAAAAATTCCACATCGTCTGTCTCGTTAATGACAAGGCAATCCCAGTTAATATTTGAGAAATTGAAACCCTATTTTTATTGCATCTCACTGATATTTGTCTACACATTCGTTCCTCTATCTCCTGTTGACTGCTCGGAGGTCAACAACTGCACAAAGTGAGAACACGGTTTTTGTCTCTAATCTTTACCCATTAGACCTCATTTGGGGAATCTTCCAGGATATCCTCCTTCAATGCTGAAGCATTTGATCTTTTACAAATAGTTCAATACTGTTTTCTCTGTGCGCTCCTGTTTCCTCCCATGCTCCAAAGACTTAAGTTGTAGGTTAATTGGCTTTGGTAAAATTGTACATTATCCCTATTGTTTAGGATAGTGCTAGCACATGGGGACTCAGTGGGCAAAGGTTCTGTTCCCACGTGGTATCCCTAAAGTCCTCCCCTTTTACTCCTTGACCCTCCACACCTGACATTTTTTATATACTTGCCAGTCCTTCAACCATGTTTTATTAATCTCTATGATAAACACCCATATTAATTGAAGCTTATTAATTCTGAAGTCTGAAGGGTCTCAACCCAAAACTTCACCCGTTCCTTCTCTCCAGAGATGCTGCCTGTCCCGCAGAGTTACTCCAGCTTTTTGTGCCTATCTTCAAAACTGGTTTATTCACTTTATTACTTATATGCCTTGCATTCAAAAATATGCAATTTAGCATTGAATTCCCCTGATGTGCACTTTCTGCACTTGCTTGATCTGCCTGGTTGTCTTACTATTTTTCCTTGTGGTCGCAATGATTAACTAATATCAATAGTCTTTCCTTTTTAAACACAATCCAATAATCTAAGGGCAGCTCAGTGGCGCCGCTGATAGAGCTGCTACCTCACAGCGCCAGAGACTCAGGTTCAATCATAACCTCGGGTACTGTCTGTGTGGAGTTTGCGCGTTCTCCCTGTGAGTTTCCTACCGGTTTCCCCCACACCCCAAAGACATGCAGGCTTGCAGGTTAATTGGCCTGTATATTAAAAGCAATTTGCATGTAGGGAATTGATGAGAAGGTGGGATAGCATAGAATAGTGTGAACAGATGAACAATGGTCGGTGTGGACTTGGTGGGCTGAAGGGCCTGATTCCATGCTCTGCCTCTAAACTAAATTAAACTACCCCTTCATCAATTTTACAACTTCTATTAAATCGTCTCAGGCCTTTTTAATTCAGTGAAACTGGTCCAGATTTGTCAAATTCTCAACTCTTTCCTCCTTAGCTATTATTTCTCATTGTAAAACAATTCATTCCAGAGAGCAGGGAATTGGTGATGGGATTACAGGTGAAGTGAAGTGCAGATTTAATAAAGATGATAGAGTGCACAAAACTACAAAATAATAAATAAGGATGAATGCGGATGGTTCCATTCACAGATAAATTAAGATCTCAAGATTAGCATTAGTTACAAACTAGGGGAAATGAAATTAGCAGCTTTTTATGCAAAGTACAGTGGGGATATGTAGTACTTTGGCACATTGGTCACAGATGGTGGATCAAGGACGGCATACAAAAATATATTGGATAACTACTTAGGAGATATAAAAAAAGATAAAGCAAGGAATTCAAGGCCAGGAGAGACTAAATTCCTGCATTCAAGAAAAAATAATTTTCTCAAATTCCTTAGCCTTGAGACTTGAAGGGAAATAATATGAAATGGGCTGATTGATTGTAACACTGTGTAATAGTTGAAGGTAAACACAAAATGCCGGGGTAACTCAGCGGGTGAGGCAGCATCTCTGGAGAGAAGGAATTGGCGACGTTTCGGGTCGAGACCCTTCTTTAGACTGAACGACGTTTCGGGTCGAGACCCTTCTTCAGACTGAAGGGTCTCGACCCGAAACATCACCCATTCCTTCTCTCCAAAGATGCTGCCTCACCCGCTGAGTTACTCCAGCATTTTGTGTCCACCTTCGATTTAAACCAGCATCTGCAGTTCTTTCTTACACATTGTGTGATAGTCTATGTCGTTAAACGTCTGAGCCACAGATATCATTGCAATAATACAAAGGATTTTTTAAGCTGTTGTATTCTTCCAAAGAATGCATCCAAAATGTCACAACATTTCCAATTTCACTCATACCTTTTCAAATAAAAGAATTTAAAGTGTAATACAAAGGTAGATATAAAAAACCTCTTTCAAAGTAGTCCAATCTAAATATTGCCTACGATCTGTGATGGTCCAACCTGGCTTTGATCTGTCTTTTTGCATATCTTTCATTAATTATACCTTTTCATATCTCTCCATTCCCTCTCCCCTGACACTCAGTCTGAAGAAGGGTCTCGAACCGAAACGTCCCCTATTCCTTTTCCACGGAGATGCTACCTGGCCTGCTGCGCTGCTCCAGCTTTTTGTGTCTATCTTCGGTGTAAACTACCACCAGCAGTTCCTTCCTGCACACATTAATGTGACAACCTAGAAGGCACAACAATGCCTCTACTTCCTCAGGAAACTGAGGACATTTGGCATGTCACCTATGACTCTCACAAACTTCTACAGGTGCACTATACCAAGCATACCATCAGGTTGCATCACTGTTTGGCCTGGGAACAGATCTGCCCAAGACCGCAAGAAATTACAGAGAGTTGTGGATGTAGCCCATTCAATCACACAGACCAGACTCCCCACCATTGTCTTCATCTATATTTCATGCTTCCTCCGGTAAGCAGGCCACATAATCAAAGACCATTCTTCCCCTGGCCATTCCTCTTCCTCCGTGTTCCTGTCGGGCAGAAGGTACAGAAATGTTAAAACATGCAGCACCAGACTCAGAAACAGCCACTTCCCCTCTGTTATCAGGCTTCAGAATGGTCCTTCCATAAGCAAGGGTACAGTCCGATTCTCCAACCTATCTCATTACAGACATTGGACTCGGAAGCTGTTACGCTACAATAATGAGAAGCATATTCAGCACTCTGTATCTTTCCCTTCATTCTACCTACTGTACTCGAGTACTGTACTCAAAAGCAATCAATTAATTCCCTCCTGTGTCATTGACTTACATCTGCTCAACAATCAGCTAACTCTTGGGAAACAAAAATAGACATATTCCATGGAGAAAGATGAAATAAGGACAATGAACTTAAATGTGCCTCATGAACCATATAATTGTAAATGATTTATGCAATGTCCTTCATAGAGCTATTCGGAATTATAGAGCCTTTCCATGCCAATCAAGATGCCCCATCAAAGTAACTCAATTTTCATCCATTTGGTCCATATCCTTCTAAACCTTTCCTATCCATACATCTTTCCAAAAGTCTGTTGTTATTGTGCCTGCCTCAACTACTTCCTCTGGCAGCTTCTTCTTAATATGATGTAAACTATTGCACTCCTAAGTGAAAATTTATATTTTACTTCTCAGATTATTAAACCAGAGAATGGATGGAGAGTGGTGGAACTTCACCTCATGCCCATGTGACATTCCTGACTACTTTGTAGTTGATATTCAGGTGTCAGTCGTGGCATGTCAAGTTTGATCAGGGGTTATGAGGGTGACAGCCATTAACACCAATGAAAACCTGTTTGCGTGCATATCACAAGGAATAATCAAACACTTATCGTTGTCTGCAAAGATAGGCTATTGCTTCATGGGAGAGATCACAAAAAATATACTTTGGCAATAAATTATGTCAAACCAGGGCAGGGCTTGCACGATAGATGGTGAAGCCGTGGAGAGTGTTGCAGAGCAGATGGATCAGAGAGTACAAGTGCATGGTTCTATGAAAGTGGCGAGTCAGGTCTACCATGTGGTGAAGGCAGCTTTGGCACGTTTGTCTTCATTGGGAAAGAAATTGAGCTTGAAAGCCAGGACATCATGATACAGCTGCATGAAGGTGTAGTGGTAGAGTTACTGCCTTACAGCGCCAGAGGCCCCGGTTCAATCCTGGCCATCGGTGCTGTCTGTACATAGTTTGTACGTTCTTCCTGTGACATGCGAGGGTTTTTGCCGAGATCTTCGGTTTCCTCCCACACTCCAAAGACGTTCAGGTTTGTAGGTTAATTGGCTTGGTATAAATATTAAAATTGTCCCCAATGTGTGCAGGCCAGTGTTAATGTGCGGGCATCGCTGGTCGGCACAGACTCGGTGGGCCGAAGGGCCTGTTTCCACATTGTATCTAAAACTAAAAAAACTATGCTGCACAAGCTCGGCGAGCACTTCTACAAGCATTGACTAGACAATGAATTGAAGAGTGTTTGTGATCTGTTTTGAAGTTGCCATGAAGTACTCTCCTGTCAGCAGAGTGTCCCGATAAATAGCTTGAACCAAGCAGAAGAGCTTTCTGTGTCTCTAAACTGAAACTGTACCATGATGGGTATTCTTTGGACATCTGAGCACCAGTTTATGGTGGAAAGTGTTGAAATTTGCACTGCGCAATGATTGTCTTCATTAAGGGTGGCACGGTGGCGCAGTGGTAGAGTTGCTGCTTTACAATGCCAGAGGCCCGGGTTCGATCCTGACCTCAGCTGCTGTCTGTACTGAGTGCGTACATTCTCCCTGTGTCCGTGTGTTTTCTCTCCACGTACTCAGGTTTCCGCCCACATCCCAAAGACGTGCGGGTTTGCAGCTTAATTTACTTCTGCAAATTGTCCCAAGCGTGAACAATAGAACTAGTGTAAAAGTGACCGTTGTTTGGCACGGACTTGGTGGGCCGAAGGGCTCGTTTCCATGCTGCGTCTCTAAACTAAACTAGGTGGGAATATGTTTCGGCACACACAAAGAACATAGTATCAATCTAATTTTACAGTTGGCACAATTTAACCTAGAAATCACAAACTTGATATACTCTCAGTTGAGTCAATTTTGGATCATGTGGTACGGAAAAAGAAAATGCGATGCAATCTAGTCTCCAGCAACTCAATCAAAACCACCCAAATCATGTCACGTTATCTGTTTTATAAACTGAACAAGAAGGCTTTCAGCTTCTCTGTCCCTTCAGTTGAAGCCATGTCACAAGATGAAAAGGACACTCACTAACTGCCTGCACTATCAGCACTGCAAGCAGCTAGTTCTTTTAAAAAATATATCTTTAATTGATCTCTTCCCAGTTGGCAGCACTGGTGGCATTTGGAAATTCTTAAACATTACATTCTTCACAATAATTCTTCTTTCCTTCTGATTTTTCTACATCGTACATCATTCCCTGAGTGTGTTGACAACTTACTCCTAGGTCTTTATCAATGTGCCACTGTAATTAGCTTCTTGGAAGGCTCGAAAAGTATCGCTGACAACTCTAACTCCCGATGGAATAACGTGAAAATGCCAAGAAAATCCAGGACGAACGATTAATTTGCTGATTCAGCAGCTTGGGGGGTGTGGGGGGTCTCAGTTTAATGTCTCAATCAGAGGACACCACCACTGTCAATGTAGCACTTCCTCTCAAGTTATCATTCAGATAGTTGTCACATTTCTGCCATTTTATCCCAGCACAGCTATTTTACATATTAGTCACTGCTGGCTGCTGTGTCAGACCTTTGTAATTTACGGAAGAATGCACATTATCCTGAAAATGCATTTCCTGTCATCCAGGTAGATACAAGGAACTGCGGAAGAAGGGTCCCGACCCGAAACGTCACCTATCCATGTCCTCCAGAGATGCTGCCTGACGCGCTGAGTTACTCCTGCATATTGTGTCTTTTTTCTACTGACATCCATGTCATTAACTATCATTCTCTCACCAGTGTGACAGGACGGGTTTGAGTCAGGTCTGCTCGAAAGTGATAGCTTGTGGTTCTTTTTGACAGGTCTGTTGTCTGGAGCTGGCAATCGTCTTTGAACTCTCCTGTAAGTGGCAGCAGCATTTATGTAGGCAAACATTGTTTTGATTTTCCTTGGCAGGATCTCGGGATATGCTGACGAGATCTGAGAGGAGAGGGCTTTGTTAATTTGTGGTCTATTTGACAGACAGCTCTCTAATCAGCAGCTGCTGGATGTGGACTTGTATTTGGCAGCCTTTATCCAGCTCACCAATCACTCTGCAGCCAACAGCATTAAGGCAGACCAGAGGCTCCATGGTAACAAACAGCCACATAAGGAATTGGTTTTCAAGGCTTATCATGCACAGTGCCTTCACTGTTTTTGATGTTCCAAGAATAGTAGTCAGTAATTACTGTAAATCTACTACAATATTTAATAGTTTGTTCATCTGGTTATTGTTTAATAAATCCACCCCCAAAGTGTTCTGCCTTATCCATAGTCTGAGTTTTTAATGTTCTGTCGTTCTGAAGCAGAGACTACATGGCGGCATATAGTAATATAACATATCCAATTAAATATGAACACATAGGCTGGCCTTTCTTCATATATTCAGTTTTGAGATACAGCATGGAAACAGGCCCTTCAGCCCACCAAGTCTGCATGGACCAACAATCACCTGTTCACACTAGTTCTGTGTTAACCCAGTTTCACATCCTACACACTAGGGGCAATTTACAGAAACCAATTAACCTACAATTGACCTACAAACCAGTAAATCTTTGGAATGTGGGAGGAAACCGGAGCACACACAAAAAAAAGCACGCGGTCACAGGGAGAACATACAAACTTTGTAGCGAGCACCCGTAGTCTGGATCAAATCCACTGTAAGGCAGCAACATCACCGCTAGGCCACTGTGCCACCCTAAAGTTATAGGGCAAGTAAAGTCAGACTCCATGTCATAAGAAACAAGAACTGTCTTAGGAATTACTTTAGGATATGGAGCACGAGCAGGCAGAGGAGTTTTGTTTAACGACATCCTGGTTGGCATGGAGATTGTGGGCCCAAGGATCTGTCGCCGTGCTGTACTGTTCTTCGTTCTACATCTCATTGAACACAAATATAGAAGTCTCAAAATAGGTTATTTAACTTTTATCCACATTGACTTGAACTCCTAAATACAATGCACATTGGTCCAATCTGCCGGCTTTGTAATCTTTTAGCTTTATCTGCCCTTTAGATTATATTATCCTGACACCATGAAATATTAACCACTTTGCACATTTTTGTTCTCTTCCTCCAACATCAATCCCTTCCCAGATCTTCCTCATATTCCCATGTTTCTCTCCTTTATGTTTACAACGAGCTGGTCGTGCCCCACCATCAGGTGTCAGTAGCTTGGTCCAGGGATTAATGAATAACATCCGACCAGTAGCTCTTATTCTGTGGTGAGTTACCACTGCTTCATGTTGAAAAGTACAGAACTTTGGTGTAATGACTGACACTACAATACCCTCTCTCCACGCCAAATTACGACCGTAACCATATGTATCCACAGTCATCTCTCGGGCCAATCCACCAATAATCCAATGGACATCCTTTTGTTGATTGACCACATTTTTCACGACTGCAGCCTCTTAAAATGGCCAACCCACTGGCATCTGGTGACTGACCAGCTGCTCACAGTAATCAGATGCACTGCAGCTTACTCTTTGCTCAGCCAGTAAGATTCTCCTTAACCTCTGACTACAGAGTTGCAACTTGAACTAGTTCAGTCCAAGCTAACTCCCACTCCATCCTCCCCCGACAATCGCCACCACACATCCCTTCTGACCAAACGCCTCCCCCCCAAACATGGGGGCACACCTCAAGTCTTCCTTTGAAACAGCCAAGAGTCAAACTGCACAGACAATAGACACAAAGTGCTGGAGTAATGCAGCGGGTCAGGCAGCATCCCTGGAGCAAAAGAATGGGTGACGTTTTGGATCGGAACCCTTTTTCTCAAACTGCACGGAGACAAGTCTTGCAGCCCATTGCGTCCACCCACCTACACCAACTATGTTTGTCTTCTCACAGCCCCATTAACTGTCCCCACCATTATGCTGACACCCACCTACACTCGGGTCAATATGGAGCCAATCAACGTTTTATAACCTCTCGGGTCTTCCTCACATACATTTAGCTTGTCTATTTTCTCTTACATCTTCTATCGCAGGCCAATAATCCGAGTAATTGCCCTTTTAAAAAAAGTATATTAATCCTTCCACAACAGTTTACATTTGTTGTACTTGGATAATGACAGGAGTCTGAAGGGCCTCAAGATTCAAAACTAGTTATAATTTGACAATCCAAGAGTGCCCTTTTCCTTGTGTATTTAGGTCAGAAATTACTTGTATATAATAAAATGTATCCCATTATACCTATGGCAGCATAAGCCTTAATCTTCATGTTTCCCAGCAGAATCCTTTAACATTCAAACCCTCTATATCAAGTGTCTTCCTCTTGGCCTTATATTCAGTAATTTCTTCTAAGAATTCAATTAGTCAAGCATGACCTGCTCTTTATAAATCTATGTTAACAGTCTCCATTTAGGCTTTATCTAATTGTTCATTAATGTCATCCCGTCTTCGTTCAACCAATGTGAAGCTAATTGGTCTATAATTACCAGGTTTATCACTTTCTATTTTTGATTAGGGATATAACATTTATTAATGTGTAGTCCATTGATACAATTATTGTAACCAGTTTCAGAATATTAACATTCTTTTCAGCACAACAACTTGAATTTCTCAGTGTTTAAGAAGGAACTGCAGATGCTGGAAATTCGAAGGTAGACAAAAGTGCTGGAGAAACTCAGCGGGCGCAGCAGCATCTATGGAGCGAAGGAAATGGGCAACATTTCGGGCCAAAACCCTTCTTCAAGAAGAAGTCTGAAGACGGGTTTCGGCCCGAAACGTTGCCTATTTCCTTTGCTCCATCGATGTTGCTGCACCCGCTCAATTTCTCCAGCATTTTTGTCTACCTTTGAATTTCTCACATGATCATATGAAAAGTCAGACTCCGAGCCAGACAGTGTTGGTTGTGGTTCGGTGAGAAGGCGCTAATATCTGTGCCAGAGGTTTGTGTGTTCAAGTCCTTCTTCCAGAAACGTCAGGATGAAAATCTACAGGGTAATGTTCGAAAGAGTAAAACACTGTTCAAAGTACTGCCTTTGGACAAGGTCTTATCTGTTGGTGGATGTAAAATCATCCCAATACATTATTTTGCAGAACAGAGATGTAATTTAATGTATCCACACCAATATATATCAGTGGAAAAACATCACCGAGAGCAGATGTTTAACAAGGAACTGCAGATGCTGGAAAATCGAAGGTAGACAAAAATGCTAGAGAATCTCAGCTGGTGAGGCAGCATCTATGGAGCAAGGGAAATCGGCAATGTTTCGGGTCAAAACCCTTCTTCAGACCTTTCTTCTGAAGAAGGGTTTCGACCCGAAACGTTGCCTATTTCCTTCGCTCCATGGATGCTGCCTCACCCACTGAGTTTCTCCAGCATTTTTATCTACCAAGAGCAGATCTTTAGTTTAGAGATACAGCATGGAAACAGGCCTTTCGGCACCAAGTCAATGTCGACCATTGATCCCCCATATACGCTATCACCCCTACACACAAGGGGCAATTAACAGAGGCCAATTAAACTATAAACCAGCATGTCATTGGGATGTGGGAGGAAACTGGAGCACCCGGAGGGAACCAATGCGGTCACAGGCAGAACGAACAAACTCCACTCAGTCAGGATCAAACCCAGGTCTCAGACACTGTGATGCAGCAGCTCTATCACTGTGCCACCATGCTGCCCAACTCATCATCGTTATCATCATTATTGGGCGATTCTTGTAGATGAATAACTGACACATTAAAATAGTGAATGCACTTCTTAAAAGGAACTTACTTTGATGTAAGAAAATGCTGGAGAAACTCAGGGGGTGAGGCAGCATCTATGGAGCGAAGGAATGGGTGACGTTATTCTTTGACGTAATATATTTTCTTTGATGTAAAATATTTTAGGGTACTATGAAAGACAATGCATAAACGCAAGTGACTTATTTACATTGTCTGTCACAGATATTTACCCCTGAAAGAATACATTGCACAATGTAGCCGAGTACTCAGATCCAGAGATCTGGTACTTCTACATACCAAACCATATTTGCAGAGGAGATTCACCGGGATATTGCCTGCGATGAAACTGTTCAGTTATGAGGAGAAACTGGAGAAACTAGAAACAAAGAACTGTAGCTGCGAGTTCACAACAAAAGATTCAAGATTCAAGATACATTTAATTGTCACATGTGCCAGATGGCACAGTGAAATGAAATTCCCATACAGCCATGCAATAAAAAAAATAAAGAACACACACTATAGAATTTGACATAAAACATCCCCACAGCAGAATCAAAGTTTCCCACTGTGTGGGAAGGCACCAAAGGTACAGAGTGCTGGAGTAGGGGAGATGATGGCCTGGTGTTGGTCTGTGGGGTCATGGTCAATGGGTAGGTATGAGGTGGTGACCTCAGCTACAGTAAAGGTCAGCCTGCCAGACTACAATGGCTCCTCACTTTTGTGGTGGGTTTGCAGGGAATGGAGGGATATGGAATATATGCAGGCAGATGTGAGTTGGTCTTGGCATCATCTTTGTTGCAGACATTGTGGGCCGAAGGGCCTGTTCCTGCGGTGAACTGTTCTATGTTCTAACGGTAATACTGGTCAACAAACTATTTTCCGGCAACAGGTGGTCCGGCACCTCCTTTATTCCGAGCAAATTAACAAGAGCGCACTTGAAATCTCCTTCAGAAGTGCGCCACCCAGGCTGGGCAAGGCAGTCGATCACCGCTGCGATCGGTGTGTCGAATGTTGCCACTACGGCCAGTGCTCTGGCACCCTGGCCCGGCCAGAGCCAGCAGATCTCGTCCCATTGGTGCCTTCCATGGCCGACCTCTATTGGTCCGGCAAAACAGTAAATACGGCAAGGCTCTGGAACCAAGGGTGCCGAAGAATCGGTGGACCTGTAATAGTAACAACATGTTTGTTATCGGTGTGTTGGGGTATTTCCTTTAGAATTAAACTGTTAGGATTTTTTTTCCCAATATAGCTGACATCAGATTAACTGGAACTCAAAAAGCTTTAGATGCTGGAAACCTAAAATTAAAAACACAAAAAATACTGGAAATACTCAGTAGTTAAAGGCACATCCGTGGGAAGAGAAAGAGCGAGTTATCTAGGTCAGAGCGTGTTTGTCAGAAGCAAGAGGGAGACAAAAGCAGCTCATCGAGTTGCAGGTTGGGTGG
The DNA here is from genome assembly GCF_010909765.2 of Amblyraja radiata. NCBI lineage: Eukaryota > Metazoa > Chordata > Chondrichthyes > Rajiformes > Rajidae > Amblyraja > Amblyraja radiata. Next base: position 11,975,327 of record NC_045973.1, read on the forward strand.
GGGTGGGGGTTTTTCAACAACCAGATGACCACGGGGATACGCTGCAAACAAGGTTGTGTTCAATGAGTGAATGGGAACAGTTAAGGGCCTGTCCCACCTGGCGATTCTTTCGACGACTGCCGGCATCATTGACTGACGTATCAAGTCACCGAAATATTAGCGGCGTGACGTGGAGTGATGCGGCGATGACGCTGTGTGATGACGTATGAGGTATTTCAAGTGTCGCAACACTTTTTTGTCGCACGCTGGATTTTGAAATGTTCAAGATCTTTTGGCGACACTGATCCGACGCCGGCAGTCGCTGGAAAAAAAAAATCGGCAAGTCGTACAGGCCCTTTAGAGCGTGTAAACATAGGCATAACAATGCAGAAGAATGCAGAAGGCACAAGAGTAGATGCTGGAATCTGAAGCAAAAAAAAAACTACCAGAGAAACTCAAGATAGACACAAAATGCTGGGGTAACTCAGCGGAACGGGCAGCATCTTTGGAGAGAAAGAATGGGTGATGTTTTGGGTCGAGACCCTTCTTCAGACTGAGTCAGGGGGCAGAGAGGGTGATATAGAGAGATAAGCAAGTGTAAGGTGTGAGAATGAGACTTCAAAGGGGGGTGGAGGTCATGGAAAACGTAGAATAGATCATCGTTCGCTAAGAGAAGGTAGCAACAAAGCAAACAGAGATAAAATGTAATCAGGGACAGTCAGATTGGTCGGAGAACTGGAAAGAGGGAGGGATGGAGAGAGAGGGAAAGCAACGGTTACTTGAAGTTAGAGAAGTTAATATTCGTACCGCTACGGTGTAAGCTGCCCAAGCGCTGTGGTAGCGAGTCTGGGTTTAAACGTGGCTGTTGAGTCGGTGAGCAGGAGGAATCACAGAGGAGGTGCAGCAAGAGAGAATGTGGGAGAACTCTCATCAGGGAGTGGAGGAGAACTTCAGTAGGCATACCTTGAGTAGATTTCACAGTGGAGCAGAGGACAGTTGAAATGTGTAGGAAGGAACTGCAGTTTAAACTGAAGATAGACAAGGGAAACTCAGCGGGTTAAGCAGTATCTATGGATTAGTTGATAGCTTCGTTTAGAGACACAGCGTGGAAATAGGTCTTCGGACAACCGTGTCCATGCCGACTAGCAATCCCCACACACACAAACCGAATCCTACACACACTAGGGTCAATTTAACCAATTAGCCTACAAACCTGTACATCTTAGCCAATTAGCCTACAAACCTGTACATCTATGGTGCGCAAGAGGAAATAGGAGCACCTGGTGAAAATCCCACGCAGGTCATGGGGAGATTATACAAATTCCGTGCAGACAGCATCCATAGTTAGGATTGAACTCAGATTCAGATTCAATTTTAATTGTCATTGTCAGTGTACAGTGTACAGTACAGAGTCTCTGACGGTGTAAGGCAGCAATTCTACTGTTGCACCACAATTTGGGTCAAGACCCTGCATCAGGATGGAGTGGAGGTGGAAGATATCCAGCATATGGAGGGGGAGGCAGAGGTAGGGGCCAGGAGATATTAGATGGACTGAGCAGCAGTGAAAGGCAACGGGCAGATTTAGCCCATGTGGAGCAGGTGAGTGGCAGGTGGAAGCTATCAAAGAAGAAAGGGCAGATGGAGCCAGATTGGGGATGAGAAGAGAGTAAATATGGAGGCCGCCAATGGAATGTAGACATTGTAAAATGTAGAGCAGGAAAACATACCCACCACCACCTCCTCGGCATGTAGGGGAAGAGAGCTAACTCGGCCAATATCACAATATTAATATCATTTTATCTTGATTTGTCCATTTGTATCAGTCATCCAACTGTGTTGCTGGCTCAGCAGTTGTATATGCTCACCCATTTTTTACCTTGAGGAGTGGGTAACATGGCCAGCCCGACCTAGAATACATCGTCAGTTCAACGGACTTTACAAGATCATTTCCTTTTGAAGCTTTCTTGGGGAGAATGGAAGACAGATTAAGTTGCAAGTCAAGTGTCAAGCAAATGCAAGCCAGACTCTTTAAGAATGCAAAGAGTAGAAGTCAGAAACATAAACAAGTTTCAGTCAGTTCAAGGTGTAACAGAGTTTATTAGGCAAGGTTACAACGGCAGCATCAGCAGTGTCTTCTGCATCAGGAGCTGGTTAAGTGGACATTAAGGGTGGTTTCAAAGGGCAATCAGCAGACCACAGGAACCTGGCAAGTGTGAAAACTATGCGTCATACCGCAAAAGGCCGGAGGGTATTGTTACCATGTTAGAGAATCCACGATAACATCTGTCCACTTCAGGCAGCCTGCTGTTACGATAGCGATAAGATTGGACATCTGGCATCAATTTGGAAAGCAAAGACAATGTGACTCCAGCAGCAGATTGCAGTCCAGGGTTTGCTGAGAGGCAAGGAAATATACCAATGCTTCAGAACGCAGGCACAAGAAACTGCAGTCGCTGGGAACTGGAACAAAAGCAAACTGCTGGAAGAGCTCAGCCAGTCAAGCAGCATCTGTGGAGGCAGAGAACTTGTCAACACTTCGAGTCAAGGATCTGCATCAAGACCAGGGGGAAGACAGCGTGTACATACAAGTGAGTGGGAGGGGTAAGAATGAGACAGGGAGGTGATGGGGAAAAAACAGGTGAGGTGTGGGAGATGGGGAAGAGAGTGTTAAGATGGAGGCTCATTAATGATAGGTGGAAACAGATACATTTTCTATGTTAGGCAGGTAGAACAGGGTGGCGAGGATAGGGGAGAGACAGACTAATAGGTGAAAACAAATGTAGAGTTAATGGGCTGATGAAACCAGGTGAGGGAGTAGCAAGGGAATGTTATTTTTTTTCTGTTCAGTTTTAGTTTATTGTCACAAGTAACGAGGTACAGTGGAAAGCTTTTGTTGCGTGCTGACCAGACAGCAGAAAGACAATACATGATTACAATTGAACCATTCACAGTGTACAGATACATAAGGGAATAATGTTTAGTGCAAGGTAAAGCCCAATCAAAGATAGTCCAAGGGTCCCCAATGAGGTAGATAGTAGTTCAGGACTGCTCTCTAGTCACGGTAGGATGGTTCAGTTACCCAATAACAGCTGAGATGAAACTGTCCCTGAATCTTGATGTGTGTGGTTTCACACTTCTATGCCTTTTGCTCGATGGGAGAGGAGCAAAGAGGGATTGGCCAGGGTGCGACTCATCCTCGATGACGCAGCACGAGATGAACCAAAAGGAGGAGAAAGATGGAAGATTGAATGTGGGTGATGAGCAGATGGATCCAGGTGGAGGAGAGTGAAGAGTCTTGGAATCAAGCCAGAAAGGACAGGAAATGGAGGGAGATCCTCAGTGGACTGGTGGGAGTGGGAAAAAAAGAGAGAGGCAGGCAGGCAGCACACACACACACACACCTTCCTTCACCAGCCCGTTATGCAGGCGGGGGACAGGGCCAGCGGGGGGGGGGGGGGGGCACTGTCCGAGTGAAATTCACATGGTGCTAAGCCAAGGTGATAGACACACACCGTGATGAACAGGCGCTGTAATTAAGATGGTTAAAGCACAGTGTACGGTAAGTCCTTTAAGGGGGGGGGGGGGGGGGGGGGGAGAGGGGGGGTGAGAAGGGGGGAGGAGTGGAGACAACTTTTAAGAAGCTAGAGATACACAGACATTTAACATTACCGGTCGGTTATCCTTGGTTCTGAAAACTACTGCTCACGTTTTTTTCCCCCAATGAGCCAATGAAATTCACCGGTCATGAGGTCCAAGTCGGTTGCCAGGAAGTTGAAGTTTCGCGTAGGTTTGTTGCCGGTGCTGACCGGTGAATTTCATTGGCTCATTGGGGGAAAAAAAACACACACACAACGTGAAGGCGCGATGAATAGGAAGGTAAACAGCTGCCACAGTGTACGATAAGTCCTATAGAGCGCGCGCAGTGGGGGAGGGGGGGGGGGGGGGGGAAGGTGTGGAGACACTTTTAAGAAGTCAGACAACTTATAATAAAGATTAAGAAGGAACTGCAGGTGCTGGAAATGCCCTACATCAGTCTGAGGAAGGGTTTCAGCCCGAAACGTTGCCTATTTCCTTCGCTCCATAGATGCTGCTGCACCCGCTGAGTTTCTCCAGCACTTTTGCCTACCTTATAATAAAGTCAGTTTTCCTTGGCCCTGAAATGTCCAATGAGTCAATCAAAATGCCCGGTCAGCGAAGGAGATTGGCTATGGCTGCCCTCGACTGCCTGTAATAGTGACCCCACTCCACTGCACTACGAGTAAAAAAAAAACAAGTTCCAGCTACCTCATAGGACTTCCAAGATATGTGTCGACCATGTTGCGAGTTTGAGTCAAGGGCAAACTCTTCTAAGCTCACAGACTAGCTCGCCCAAGTGGGACAGCCCCTTTACTAATTCCATCTGTCTGCACACTTCATATCCTTCTATTTCCTGCCTGTTTGTGTGTATTGTATAAATGTCCCTATCATGTCTGCTTCTACCACCTTCCCTGGCAGCTAGTTCTAAGATTGGTTAGTTGTTCCTCATATACATGGATCAGGCAGTAACTGTTAATTTCCCTGCAGGAGATTAAGACTAGCGACCTGCTGATGTAGGAATGCCCACAAAGGGAAATTTGAGCAGCACAAGGTGAGGCCACAAACAGCAAAGCCAAGACACAACATGACTCTTGAATGGAGAGCGAAGAGTGATGTAGTTTCCCAGTGTAGCCACACTGTATTTGTATCTTGCAGCCGAGCAGATGAGGCAGCTATTGGGTATAAGGAACTCATTGACATATAGACGTATTGCAATGAGCTTGTGAAATTGCAGGTGCTCAACACCATGACATTTCCTCCACATGCCAACAGTCACTATTGATACCGTGCACTAATAATCAGACAGGAGAGCTTGAAGGTTACATAATAGGGCTTTGCATGCTGCTTTACAGGCATATCTGCATGATTATAAATCCTCAAAACAAATTACAGGAATTGTTTGGTAGCTTACCCTGACACACTGTACAAGGCAAACAGGTTTATTTGTGCAGTGTGTCATTGAATAGGCAATCACCCTCCCCTGCAGCTTCAGCCTTGACATGCGCTATTGTTGTCACCTTGCTGTCGAGGAGAGTGTGCCTTCAGAGTTGACATCCAGTTAATGTGCAGGTAAGTGACGCAATGGTAGAGTTGCTGCCTTACAGCGCCAGAGATCGGGTTCGATCCTGACTGTGGGCGCTGTCGGTTCAGAGTTTGTACGTTCTCCCTGTGATCGCATGGGTTTCCTTCGGGTGCTCCAGTTTTCTCTTACATTCCAAAGATGTGCAAAACTACGTTCATGAGTGGGTTCCGGGCAGGGAACAGAGGATCCAATTTAATTACATTTCAAGACATTAACCGCCATGATGCAGCTTCTAACCAGATTTGGATCAATTTCACATTTCGTTTGGAGGAGACTGGAATCAAGATGAGCAAAGAACAAATTAACATTGCAAGATTGGTTTAGCACACCAAAAGTAGATGGAACCCTATTTATTTTTAATCACCGGCTGTTAATTAATGATCATTCTCGATTGAATGCAAGTTTAATTTCCCACAAAATTACTTCAATGGCAGATGGTAAGTTCAGCACAACCAGGGGCACCAAACCAAAATTCTGGCAGTTCTTTACTTGACAAAAAATGTGGATGCTATCAATTTGTCCCTTACTGGTAAAAGTTTGAATCCAGTCACACTGCAAAAACATGCCTTGACTGGGATCCAATTTATCCCACAATATTAGATCCATTTTATGCTTTGTGACATGTTTTAGATTACAAAACTGTGTCCAATCAATAAAATATCTAAATACTGAGTAAAAGCTCCAATCAAAATACAAAATAAATTCTGCCAAACTAAACTGCAGTTAGAATGCAAAACCAATAGTTATTTGCGAGTTTAAGAAAATTTCCAGCAATGCAGGGGAGGGTGATTCCCTATTCAATGACACACTGCACAAATAAACCTGTTTGCCTTGTACACTGTGCCCTCACAGAAAATGTGTGAACAAATTTGCTTGAAGCGATTGTGTCAAGGTGAAACTACTAACAATAAAAGAACTGAAGTATGCACACTTGAGGCTTTCTTTATAATTCAAACCCCACCTCCACATATCAGCTGGCGCAAAATCCAAAGCAAAGATTCTGTTTCAATGGAATGCAATGATCCATCATCATGAAGAAATATACCCAATGCTTGGGCAAGACCTTCAATAAACCAATTGCTGAGAATGGTTGACATTTGCCTATTCATTTACTTGAAAGCTCAACAGTCTTGTATTGGAGATAGACACAAAATGCTGGAGTAACTCAGGTAACAGGCAGTTTCTCTAGAGAGAAGGAATGGGTGACTTTTCAGGTCGAGACCTTTCTACGGTCAGAAGGGTCTCGACCCGAAACTTCTTCAGTCTGAAGGGTCTCCACCCGAATCTTTTTCAGTCTGAAGAAGGGTCTCGACTCAAAACGTCACCCACTCTTTCTCTCCAGAGATGCTGCCTGTTGTGTGGATCTTTGGTTTAAACCAGCATCTGCATTTCTTTCCTACAGTCGTGTATTGGACATAAACTAGGTTAGCTGGGAGTCAATGAAAACTAGAACACTTGAACAGGTATGCATACTTGCACTGCGTTCCACTCACAGCAGTTAATACAATCCTCTCATCTGGTGGGCATATTTCACTGCATTCAAACAATGTCAGTTTTAAAACCTTTTTTAAGAGGCAGTTAAATATTGCAGCAATTATGTGTAAAAACAGAAAAGAAAATCAGTTCCAAGTCAATTAACTACAGATTGCCAACTACGAACTGCATAAAAGCTACAGAAAATACATCTGACTTTGGAATGGTTCAGAGTTCATGGTAATGGAGAGCACTGTAAAAACATCTCCATTCTGGCATCTGTCAGCATTTATGGAAAATCAAACAGACAAAAGGCAGGGACTGAAACAGAAACCGTGAACGTTTCAGCACCAGCTATTCACAGTGTTGGGATGCCATTCAATGATTACCAGAAAAGAAAATATGAACAGAAAAGGTTAAATTATTAACAAAATAATGCATTGTACTTCCTAGAAGTCAAATGCTATGACTGTTTTATCCATCTTTCCTGTTAAGTATCAACTCCAGAACTATTTCAAATAACCATATGGCATTTGTCGGCAGTTTTTCTCCTGCACCTACTACCATGAGTATTAAATATGCCTTATTGTATGTCAAATATTGCATGGAAATCATCATCCCCATCTCCCCCCCCCCCCCCACACACGCATGAATAGAACAAAAAAAGCATTTTTTTAAAATTTATTTAATTTTAATTTTTTTAATACCTTATTACATTTATTGTACCCCTTCATTTTTTAAGCTTTAAGGAAAGATAGAAATAAAGAAAGTAAAGAAAGTGAGAGAGAGTCGTGTTAGTGTAAAAGAGTGATAAAAATAAAAAAACCCATTAGACAAAGTTAGGGGAAAAAAATTAAGAAATAGACCATAGAAAAGAAAGAAAGAAAAAAACAAAAGCTCTATTATGAAAACCGCGCAAAAGCGATATACCAACTTCGTATTAAAGAACAAAAAAAGCTGTAAACTTCAAATCCCTGTAGTATTCAAGGTAAAACAAGCAACGTCTTAAAAGGGATACTTGCTTGTGTGTTTTCTTTTGGCAAATATGAAGTTTAAACCAGCCAAAATGTAACATGAAAGGTGATGCAAAGAATTGCAGATGTTGGTTTACAAAAGAAGACCCAAAGTGCTGTAGTAACTCAATGGGCCAGGCAGCATCTCTGGAGAACATGAATAGGTGATGTTTCAGGTTGGGACTCGAGTCTGAAGAAGAGTCCCAACCCGAAACATCACCTATCCATGCTCTCCAGAGTTGCTGCCTGGCTAATTGAGTTACTCCAGCACTGTGCGTCTTTTAATAACGTAGAATATAGGCTTGGATTTAGAACTCAGAATTTTGTTGAATTGCCTTCAAGAGAAATTTAGGAGCAATTACCTCATGAATTTTATCTTTCACTCCCTTTCTTCCGAAGCAAACATGGTAAATTATACATGGGCTGAAATGAAGAACAGAAAATGTGGAAATGCACAAGTCAATCAGTATTAGGTCACAAAATGCAAATGCCTTATTTTGTATTTGCTCAACTTTAATGCTCAGAACTGTGCTCAGTAAATTGTAAATGCTAGCAAAACAACTTGGTTCTGCCTATCTCAGAAAAACAAACACTCCTCTCACTGCCTTGATGCTGCAGTGTGTTCCTTCAGAGTCCATAAACTATTCAGCCCTTGCCACCATTTTTGATTCAGAGAAAGTGAGTAGAGTTAAAAGAGTTGTTGTTTAATATGAGAATAAGTTCAGTCAGGTGAATGTGCTTTCATTGCCAAGCTTGCAATGAAAGAGCTGCATACTGCCATTAGCAATCAACAGACGCACAACCCCGAGGCAGCCTTCATTGTTGCGGGTGACTTCAATCACTCTAACCTGAAGACTGTACTCCCCAAATTCCACCAACATGTCTCCTTCCCCATTAGAGTAGACAAGACACTGGACAAAGTCTACGCCAACATGGCTGAAGCTTACAAAGCCATCCCCCTCCCCCACCTTGGTCAGTCTGATCACGTCTCATTGTTCCTGCTCCCTAAGTACTCCCCACTCATCAGACGGGTTAAACCAACTGTGAGGACAGTTAAAGTCTGGTCAGAGGAAGCGGACTTCACACTTCAGCAGTGTTTTGGAAACACTGACTGGAAGGCGTTTGCAGCCCAGGCCACCCTTGACTCCCACACGGACATTGATTCCTACACATCCTCTGTTCTGGACTTTATAAACTCCACCATCAATAGTGTCACCTCCCTCAAACAGGTGACCATATTCCCGAATCAGAAGCCATGGATGAACAGCGAGGTCAGGCTACTGCTGAAAGCACGGGACACCGCTTTCAGGTCAGGCGATGCTCGAGCCTACAGTTCAGCCAGGGCTAACCTGAAGAGGGGCATCAAGAAGGCCAAGCACTGCCATAAGCTCAGGATTGAGGAGCACTTCAACAACAACTCCGACCCCCGACGCATGTGGCAAGGCATCCAGGCCATCACGGACTACAGACCCTCCAACACCACCCCCACATCCAGCGACGCCTCCTTCCTTGAGGAGCTTAATCACTTCTATGGCCGCTTCGACAGGGACAATCTAGAGACAGCCATCAAGGCTGTGCTACCTGCCGATCACCAACCCCTCACACTCACCCCCTACGACGTATACGTGGCTCTGAGTAGGACTAATGCACGTAAAGCTGCTGGCCCTGACGGCATCCCCGGGCACTTGCTCAGGGCCTGTGCTGCGCAGCTGACAGACGTCTGGTCTGACATCTTCAACCTGTCACTTGCCCAAGCAGTTGTCCCCACGTGCCTTAAAACCACCTCCATCGTGCCAGTGCCAAAACACTCCACTGCGGCAAGCCTCAACGACTTCCGCCCAGTTGCACTTACCCCCATCATCACCAAGTGCTTCGAGAGGCTGGTCCTGGCACACCTCAAAAGCTGCCTACCCCCCACACTGGATCCCTATCAGTTTGCCTACCGCAAGAATAGGAGTACGGAGGATGCCATCTCAACGGCACTTCACTCCGCCCTCTCCCACCTCGACAACAGAGACACTTACGTAAGAATGCTGTTCATCGATTACAGCTCAGCATTCAACACCATTATACCATCAAAACTGATCACCAAACTCGGTAACCTGGGCATCGACCCCTCCTTCTGCAACTGGATACTGGACTTTCTAACCAACAGACCCCAGTCTGTTAGGTTAGACAAGCACACCTCTTCAACCCTCACCCTGAACACCGGCGTTCCACAGGGCTGTGTGCTGAGCCCCCTCCTCTACTCCCTCTTCACCTATGACTGCACACCTGTACATGGTACTAACACCATCATCAAGTATGCAGATGATACAACGGCGATTGGCCTCATCAGCAACAACGATGAGTCGGCCTACAGGGAGGAGGTCCAGCACTTAGCAGCATGGTGCACTGACAACAACCTGGACCTTAACTCCAAGAAGACCAAGGAGCTCATTGTAGACTTCAGGAAGTCCAGGGGCGGCACGCACACCCCCATCCACATTAACGGGACGGAGGTGGAACGTGTTTCTAGCTTCAGGTTCCTGGGAGTCAACATCTCCGATGACCTCTCTTGGACCCACAATACCTCAACTCTGATCAAGAAGGCTCACCAGCGTCTCTTCTTCCTGAGGAGACTGAAGAAGGTCCATCTGTCTCCTCAGATCCTGGTGAACTTCTACCGCTGCACCATCGAGAGCATCCTTACCAACTGCATCACAGTATGGTATGGCAACTGCTCTGTCTCCGACCGGAAGGCATTGCAGAGGGTGGTGAAAATTGTCCAACGCATCACCGGTTCCTCGCTCCCCTCCATTGAGTCTGTCCAAAGCAAGCGTTGTCTGCGGAGGGCGATCAGCATCGCCAAGGACTGCTCTCACCCCAACCATGGACGGTTTACCCTCCTACCATCCGGGAGGCGCTACAGGTCTCTCTGTTGTCGAACCAGCAGGTCCAGGAACAGCTTCTTCCCGGCGGCTGTCACTCTACTCAACAACGTACCTCGGTGACTGCCAATCACCCCCCCCCCCCCCCCGGACACTTATTATTATTTATTCAAATCATTTGCTATGTCGCTCTTCCAGGGAGATGCTAAATGCATTTTGTTGTCTCTGTACTGTACACTGACAATGACAATGACAATTAAAATTGAATCTGAATCTGAATCTGAATCTGAATTAGGTATGTCTGCGACTTGCTCAAGGAAGAATTGGAAGCCATCAGCCCCATCTGAGGTGGGATGGAGGCGAAACGGAGAAACTTTATATCCCTTAAAAAGATGAGCCTTGGTAATCAGGAAATTGGAAATGGTGCAAGTGGCAGAAGGCACCAGAGAGTCTCTCAAGGAACCTGGATCTCTGAGGATGCGAGGTAACAACTCTGCCAGCTTTGCCACTATGCTGCTCGCCTGTTCCATTTGTCCAGGTCTCTGAAGCATATAGGAGGGCAGGGACCAAAACTACACATACTAAAATGTAATGTAATACCCATTATATCATCGGCATTGTGCCAGGACTTGATCTACAAGTTCCCTTATTGCAATCCATGAAAAGTTCTGAAGGCGATGGTGAATTTCAACAATGTCTGCCTTTACTGAGAGGTGATAATTGAGAAATGAGAAGCAGCCCAAATGTTCCAGTGAACTTTCTTTACCGCACGAGGCACAACACAGAGGGGCTGGTTGGCGAAAGACTTTTATCTGAGATTTAGGCTTATTGTTGTCACATGTACAGAGATACAGTGAAAAGTTGTATTTTGCTTGTTACGGTTCTTCAGGCAAGGCCCGTCCAACTCAGTGCTTTATTGAATGTGACAATGGCTTGCAGCTCGGCTTCTGAACATGGATAAACACAAACTGCACACTATAGATGGAAATGCAGTTTGGAAGACCTTGGTTTTGGATTCCAAGGGATTCAGTTGCCCAAGGATGAACAACTTTATATTGACTCTGATTCTCTGGAATGTCTGCTGGATGCGAGCTACAGCAAGAATGTCTGAAATAGGTCTCGGACCAATAACTCCGCCTTATTTACACCAATTGGCATCACAATTAGCTATTGTAGATCCATTGGGTGGCATATTTCCTTCCATGCCATCATGAAGCAAATGTAACATGGAGATGAATTTCTGGCGACAGTTGATTTGTGAGAAGTGCTCCATAATCCCTTCCTGCCACAGAAGTCATAAAAAGACCACATTCAGCAAACAGTATTTACTGCAGAGCTACTTCTCAATGCAGATCGTGTTGCTTTTCCAGGATCAGTGCTTCAGTCACCGGCAAGTCAGTTGTGCAGCACAATGGTGATGACATTCTTTGCAGCAAACATCAGGGAGATCCCTCAGCAGTAGTCACAACAGGTGGATTTTGGCTGCGTTCATAAAATGATCAAAATTCAAGCTTCTCCGATGTCCTCTGGAATATCATCTGCTAAACAATGAACAATGAGGTTCTGGTTTCAAGACTGCCGCTTATCACCACCAGGTTTCTATGGGGATGCCACTTGTTATATTTTATGATGCATTGGTCTGAGTGGCGGCAAGGTTAGAACAACTAGCTGGACTACTAGTTATTGGGAAATGGTGCAGCTTCCAATACGGGAATTCCTTTCACTTGCAATTAATGAGCTACTCCATCTCATAGTCATTCTCATCATTGAGTAGCATTTGAAGACAGTTGGAATTAGTACCCAACCTTGAGGAACTCCTGCAGAGATTCCATGGCGTGGGATAAATGATCCATAATATCCATGACCATCTTTCTGCATAACTCCAGTCACCAGACTTTTCCATTTGAGGCCCATTGAATTCAGTTTTACTGGGGATTCTTGTCGCCACACTTGGTCAAATTCTAACTATGCCATTTCTAGAATTCAAATCTTTGGCCCACGTTCAGATTAGAGCTGTGAATTTGCCTTTAATAAATCCATGGGGCCTTTCATTTATGAACACAGTTTATAAATGACAATTAATCTGTTTTGGATTATTGTCTCAAAACGCTTCCAGCTTTAACATGTTATTTCCAAATATTCTGCCACCATCATTTTCTTCATGTTAGGTTTTTAGAAGACACCCAGCATCATTAAAATATCTTTCCAACCAAGTACATTCCTTCCATTTTAAACTGAAGTAAAGTAATTCCTTTTGAACTTGTCTTTCTGTAGCCATGGCCCAACCTCATGCTGATTAGACAGCAGTAGATAACACAGCAGCGTGCAGAATCAAAACTATCATGCTATCTGCAGTTCTACGTGCAACCCCCAAGGTAGGCAGGTATTTATTTATTTTTGTTCTACATCTGTTATATATGGGGTTTTTTTTTTTGTCAGAAGCCTATCAAGCAAATTGAGTGAATATAGAAAGCTAAAATGGGAAGAAAATTACTGACCTTGCTGCTGTTTTTCAGTATGGTATGCTAGTGTTATAATTTCTTGGGGGGAAATAAAATCACTCCTGTTAAATTGAGCAGAACACTGCCAGGTTGCTCATTCATCATATTTCAATTGATGCTTAATTATTTCAACTATGGATGAATTATGACTGCGTACATGGTGATATTGGGAAGAGATATTTGTCATGATTTCACTTACAGTGGAGACTCAAAGACATTACATAATCTCAAAAAGCATTATATAAACAGACACATGGTTTAATTTTCTTTTGTATGGCTCCAGAATAAAATAATTTTAAAATAACAAATACTGTAAAACGTTTAGGAATCATTATGAATGTAACATCCGTGTATCTTTGCAATCATATCATTTGACAATGGTTTTCATTCATTAACAAATTGTGGATGTTGTTGGCAATGCCCGCATTTATGTCCATCACTGATTGATCCCGAAAACAGTTAAGAGTTAACTGGATCCACACTGGATAAGGATAAAATACACAAAATGTGTCATTGCAAAAATATGATGATTTTGATTGCTGAGGCCAGCTTTGTGTTTCAAAGCATCTCAAATTTACTTCTATAGGAGAATAAAAGACAATCTTCTCCTGGCAAGGAACTTCACAGATCTGCTGATTACAACTTCAAATGAAAAAGAGCAAAATCGTATACAAACACTGATGCTGATACATTTATTATATTTTGCAGTGCATTTTAACTGTCAAATAAATTAGATCATTCAGACCAAGTGAATGGAAATTTCATTGAACATAATAGGCTAAATTATGAATAATGGGGTTATAATTAGAAACTGATCTTTTAAAATGTATACTTATTAAATGAATTTAGAAATTAATATTTAATTAATGAGAACTCCAGACACAAAACACACCGGTGAGAACCATCTGCAATACATATAATAAGCATCAATTGTTTATATCGTAAAACTCACACCAAGCACAAAATGAGCAAAGCTAAATCCAAAGCAAGATTGATTTTTATAACCAGCTTGGATCTAATTCTTTCTAATACTGCAAATTTTATAGACAGTTACAGAAACGTCACGTTGGCACGCACAGTAGTCGGTAATATTCTAGCTCATTGAATGAACAGAGTAATCTGGAGAGTTGAAATAATTAAGGAAAAAAATTAGATTAGTACAGATTAGTGAATCCCCAAACAATAGTTTTTTAAAAAGGAATAAAAACTAGCCAACTACATCCGTGCTACCTTTTTGTGGGACACATCCTTATATTAAGCCTCCTTTCTATCCTCCTGTTCTGGCATTTTGATGATTATATTGAAAGCTGATACCTGTTCTTCCACAGAATTTTAAACTTACATCACCTTTGCTGCCAACCTCCATCCTGGTTTCAAGTGTACATAGTTCATCTACAACGGTCTTTTTTTTCCTGACTGCTCGTTTTTCAGACTGGGGTTAAAGTTAGAAATCAATTCAATTCAACAACTTCTGATAACCAGCCTTTCCTGTTACTTTCAGAACAGACCACATGAATAGTCAAAGCCCCAAAAAGCTCTTCTCTCTCCACAGATGCTGCTGATGTGACACTGTGACTACTATGCCCTGCATTGTTTTTATTTTTGATGCACAACTTTTTTCTTTTTTTTTTTAACTTCTCCAATGTGCACCTCACTACTCCAGCCTCGTATTTGTGCTGACATTCAGGCTTCATTGACTTACGGGAAGATCAGCTGCAATCAAAATATCTTCACCACGATCAGATCATCGTCTGCTACACATAAAGCAATACCATTCTTCACTCAATCTCCCACCTTCTATGTATTTAAAAAAACATTTCCAATTAAATTCTCGAAATTCAACCTAAAAAGTTAACTATTTCTCGCTCCACAATGCCCCATGTCACTTTGCTAATTTCTGGCATACCTTCTTTTATTTCCAAATGTATTTATTTCCAAACTGCTTCAGGCACAAATTCCTCTTCACCACTGCCTTGGCAATCCCCTCTGCCAGCTGCAATTTCTCTGAAGGAGCATCAATTTCAATCACCCACCCAATCCAATTCCACTCTTTCTACTCCCTCTACACAGCTCTCCCACACTTGAATCCATCATATTCCACCCACCGTTCCCATCCTCATGACAAATCTTGCCCAAATGTCTCTATCCAACTCCAATCCCCCACCATAATGTAATGATCAAGCATGCGACAAATCTCATACAGCGTAGGACTCGGATGGAGAATAGTACTAAACACACGGAAAATTCAGTTCTGCTTGCACAAGGTATGGGATAAAATACGATACAACTCATTTTTATGTTGGGACACTGAAAGCAAGCACACCGTGTGTCATTCATACACTCAGCTGGGAAAAAAAAGTAAGAAAGGTGATATATTGGTGTATGAAACACATTTTAAAATCAATTATTTCAGTAGGATAGAGATAGTAGGGAGACTTAAAGCTGTGCATCCAGTAAGCTTTCTGAACCTGTAATTCATTCTTGAAGCAACATGCTCTTGCAGTTGATAAGACAAACGGTCTGTGCCCAGGTTATTTCCAAGTGGTCTTCTAGCAGGCACAGCAACACTTCTTTAAAAGTGGCATAAGCAAAGCATACGCCTCCGTGCAACAATCCAAGCATACTTAGCAATAAAAATATTTAAACACATCACCTGGCAGGCTTGGTACTGAGCAGCAGGGCTTCGGCAAGCTTCAATACCCTGCAGCATATTCTGTCCACTGAGCACAAAAGCTGTGCCACGGAAAAATCTGTTCTTTTTGCTCAAATATATTTATTCCTGGCAATGGACAGAGCAGTTCATCTTCACATCAAATTATCCGATCTTTTTGCAATTTACTTTTTTTAAAAGAACATTTTATTCTCCATGTTTGGTTTCTCAAATTCTCGAGCCGATCCAAAATCTGAAGCATATCAGTTTCCCATCTGTTGATTTCCTTCTAACATTTGAAATACTTGATGCATTACATGCTAATACATTTTGTCAATAAGTACTCATAGCCAACCAGTTTGTTTTAAATGCGGTAAAAGCACAAAATAACAATCCTTCATGTAATCTTCAATTCATTTTATGAAAGACTTTGGGAGTTTAATTTGGTTTACATTTTAGCATTAACATTCCTACTAGATGTAAATAACAAGATACCTATCCATACTGAAGCATACAAGTTTGAGACCAAAAAAAAACATAACCATTTTCACCAGTTCATTTTGATACCAATTGAAATCAATCCTTGTGTTCTTGCTCTTGGAATGTGGCTTTAGATGGCAAAAGCAGGATTTATTCAAGATCACAAATCACCCTGAAAGTGTTAGTGAAACAACCTTCTTGATTCACTGTCCTTCTGGAAAACAGTTAATCCCACATTAGAGCTTTAGCATTCGGACAATGAAAGAACAGTGATAGATTTTCAAGTCAACATCCTCACACACTTAAAAGATAATAGTATTCCAAAACACTTCCTGTCATTGACTTTTTAGGCAGAGGGGTGTTGTTGCAAAAAAAAGTATTGATTTACTGCAGTGTTTCCAGTTGCAGCTGAATTCCATTTTGCGCCTCTTTTCAGGTGGTGGACGTTTAACATGAAGATACCAATCAAATGATCATTTGTCCTGCATCGTATTGAGCTGGTATTTTTTGAAGATTCACTCATCTAGACTTCCTATTACAGTTCTTTAACTCTCCGAACAGCATTCTATTGCACTGCAGTCGGTGTCTTGTGGTTAATGAAGACGAGACATTCACAAAAAAATATCAAACCTCTGACCAAATATACAAGTGGATGATCCATTGAATTTATGTGGCTATTTCTCGTCAAACGTGACCCACTCAGAATTTTGTTGAAGTGGCACATTGTCTATAGGGGAGATGTGTAGATGCTGTGATTACAAGTATCCATTGCCTGACACATGGCATAAGAATATTACTTGCTTTTTATGTAAAGAGCTACAAAAGTCCAACATGATTCAGATATAGTACAGTACAGCATAACAGGCCATTCAGCCCTGGATGACTGTGTTGAATATAATGCCAATTTAAACAAATTCCTTTTTGCTTGGACCCGACATATATCCCTCCCTATTTATGTGCTTACATAAAACACCTTGATAATGCCAACTAGATACTGCCAAATTTATATTGTGAAAACAATGTTTACATGGAAAAAGGCAACGGGATGCAAACTGATCTCAATATTGTTTACTTAGAAGAAATTCAGGACAATTAATTTGACACGGGGTAATAACAAATGCGTTGATGCTTTAGACCATGACCGTGAATGTTCTAATATAAGCAATTTTAAATGCCATAATAAAACTAAATTTTTCTAAAATACAGAATCCCAAAATCAATTAACACCCAAGTTCTTAAACCACAATTGTCAATTGCTTAAATGTTCGATTACAGGATATCAGAAAAAAGAGGAACTTAATCTCCGAGGTGAATACCCAAATAAATGTTTTAATGAGATTTTAATAGAATTGAATGGGATGATGGAAATAGGTTTAGCATTTGCAAACTAAAATAGCTCAGCAATACAGCATCGGTTTGTCTCTCAAATTTAAGAAAACGTAACATATTTTACAAAATTTTGTTGTGCCAAACAAAAGGTTCAATACAATGCAGATTAATGAGATTGCATAAGAAATAAATTCGATAAAGAGCTTGCATACATTGGTCAACCTTACACTCTTCTGTTGTGATAATCACAGTATTTCATCCAATTGTTCAAACATCACAATCTTGGTCGAGTCAAAGAAACCTAAATTATAAGTGGTTCAATTCATGCTGCATTTCCAAATTCATGTAATCAAGGTTGACAAACTGCCTGTACTTGATGCAGGAGATTGAATTTTAACCACAATGTAGGGAGTCCCAGTGCGTGTTTGAAATGAAAGAAAAATGACCACTCTATAAAATAAACTATAAATGTCTTCCGACTGTGTACATGACTGAAAAGGAGAATAACTGCTACAACATTAAATGTGAACTTTGTCTCATTGCTTTCATTAAACTGCAAGGTCTCTCATAATGTTAAAAAAGAAACTACGATTAAATAAATTTTAACTATTTTATTTGTGAAAAACTACAAGCAGAATTCATAAATAGACATTTCTATTTGAAGCAGTTAAGGAAGAAATAATAAAGTGGCTTCTAATAACATATTCGTGCACATGCCAGTAACAGGAATATATTAACATCTTTTATTTGCTAGACAAAAAGCAGTGTAGGTTATAAAGTTCCCAAAATGTTTAAGACCTGGAAATAATTTTACCAACTCACAAAACCACCATGAACACACCAGCATGAAGATTAAAGGAAACAAATCCAGCACGCTGTCAGCCCTAATGAATTTACAAGGCAAAAAACTTCAAAGCATTATGCAGGACATTTCAGGGCAAATGAAAATATACCTTGTATATTACAATAACAAAATTCACAAGATTATGTTATGCCACTTTAAACAAGCATTCTATCAGGGTCTCCAATGAACAAAGCTAAAGAAATAACAATGTAACCATCTTTACACAGTAAATAAAGGTTACAAGTCATACACAAGAACAGAACTGCTTGCGCATTAAAAAACTGTTCAGCTTGTCATTCTCTAAATGTTGGCTCTTGAACCATTTCAAGTTACATACAAGCATTTTTCTTTAATATTTCCAGCAAACAATACATGTTTCAATAACTTAAGTTACAATAGTTTATAAAAGTAGACTGAAATATTTTTGGTAAGGCAGATGAAGTGCCACTCTTTCCAATAATGTTTCTAGAAATAGAAATGTTTTATACAAGTTGTATTAACTTTGAAAGTGGCTCATTAGGTTTAAACACTTTACCAATTTCAACTTGCAGTATTACTGTTACTTTAAAGACTGTTCTTTAAAAACTGTGCACCAATTCAGTCTACAGAATACAACATTAAAATAGTGACCTGTTTCCAAGTCATCATCGACATGCCTATTTGGCTGTGTAGTTTCCATTAAGGAGGCACTGCAGAAAAGCAATCAGATCCTAAGTTTAAAAAAAACCAAACTAGGCTAAGCAGCACAGAGATAGCTGGCTATGACCCCAAAGAACAGCACCTAATTAAATGAAAATAATTTTCCAATAGAATAAGGGTTCATTACATTACGTGAAAATTGCATTCAGTTTATGCCTGCCCCAGCAGAGTGGCATTTACCTTTTATGTTCCACTCTGATCAGTTAAATTATCTGTACAGCTAGTGTTCATATGCCTGCGTGAAGGCCATCACATTTTAAATAAAATTTATCCTTAAGTTTATCACCTTCTTAGAATCGAAATACTAAGTGAAGCATCTTAAACATTCTAAATGCAGTTGGAATAAACTTTATTTCAAGCAAGTGTTAACACTGCACAGAAGTATTAAATTCCAGAGATACAATTTACAAGAAAGAAAAATATCAGTAAAGTTTGCAAAATCTAAGTGCATCATTCTATACAAAGATAAATTACAATATGAACTTATACATGTTTTAATATAAGGGAACAGTGAACTAACTGTTACATGGGGCTTGCATTCTGTAAAACTTGTACAAAGCCGGCTCCCCCTCCCCCCCCCCCCCCACCCAAGAGTTTGGAGTTAATATATTAAAGAACATTGGGCAATTCTTCCCATTATGATGTCAGACCAAAAATAAGAATATTTGATGATTAATGTAATTTTAATACAAAGCATAATGATAACATTTAATACGCGTCATGTACTTTGCAGCATTTAAATGGATTCTAATCCCAAAAAACAAATGCCACCATGGTAATAAATAAGTGGCTTATATTTGTTAACTGAAATTTAGAATAATTCTCTTCTTTGAAACTTCATTGGTAGTGCCAAGTTATTTATCTCATTGGGCTTTTTAGATTAATGTGGAAGCAATATCACAAAATGTTTAGTAGATATCGTTCCAATGTTCTGTATTGCTGGCATGCAATTGTCAGGTATAATATGGCAAGCACAACAGCCAATTTGACTTTGTAGTAACATTCTCTGGAATACTTAACTAATCCTGATACACACCCATACTATCATATAGGCATTAGCATTCTTTCAATTTCTCTCAACAATGCCGTACCGCTATGTATCTTTGAGGAAATATTACTTCCGTTATTAAACTATGCCGCTTTATGTGAGAAGCCTGTGCCTTTTACAGCTTGGAGTAAAGGAGAGAGCTGATAACCAAAGCGGAAGTTTCAAACCCAATTATGATAGTTTTAAAATCTGACATAAAAAATGTCAACGAGGGAGTGCACAAAAAAAGCCTGCATTATTTTCCATTAAATTCTTCATTCAGTCTTTTGTACCCACATAGCCAAGAAACAACTAGATTTAAGAAAAATAGTAAGCCACAATTTTGCTTACATACACAGTTAAAGATATTTATGTTATTTATACCTGTAACAAAAGCACATTGTTTATGGAATGGCAGGAGATTCCACATAAAAGTCCTCGAATCAGATTCTTACATATTCTTCGACTACTATTTCAGTACTGATCAGGCTTTAACTGTACAGAGATCAGAGGTGATAAAGATACAAACATTACTGGCAAGTGCAAAAATTGAAAGTGTACAAGGAACATGTCAAATTTTGCAGTTACAATTACTAATTTGCTTCTTTCAAACAGGATTAACTAAAGCAGTTTATTTGAAAGATGGAAAATATGATTTTCAGGATGTGCCCGTCTTCAGAAAGTGTATTATCAATTCAGTAATAATCAATGTTATTTCTACACTGCTGATATTCACTTCACAGTAAAATTGAGCTACCATGAAACAGCAACACGGGCACAGCAATTTTTCATTTGATTACCTTGGAACTTTGACTTCTCACCATCATTCTCATAGGTAATTTGCTTCAGTATACATGTCTATATGAAATATGTTAAAATCATGCTGCCAGTTACGAGGCACTGCTTCTTTACATTAGCTGGGTGGCTGGGAAATACATTATTGAGTAATTACATTTACAGCACAGACTGACACAGCTTTCAGGTAAGTGTAAGGAAGAACCCACATCTATAACTTAAACACTGAACTAATCCAGCTTATTGTTCAATTGCCTCGAGTATACTTATCTTCAGCCATTTCTGCTTTGGAAAAGTCAATTGTCCTGATGTCAAGGCAGGTTTCATTGCAACAGTTTGCAAAACTTGATCTTCTCTGCTGGAATGCACAATCCAAATCTTATCTGTTGAATGCTGCATTTACTTCACAGTGTATTAAGCACCAGTGTTTCTATACGTTGGTTTCTAACAACCATTTATTTTGTATAAACCAGTTAAAGACATTTAACATCTCAAAAATTGCTAATAAGCAAAGTTGCTGGCAACAAAACTTACCAAAAAAAAAAGGATATGTTGGAAAGGGTGGAATTTGCAAACGTAATAAATAAAGTCAAAAATACTTAATGTACATGGAAATTGTGCACTGCAGATTTATAAAAAAGTAGATTCAGGAGCACATCCATTATAAATGATTGTTAGGAAAATATAAAACCAAGGGAATACATAAAAAATGTCAAAAGTATTCACTCATACTTTTCACATTGCATGTGCGGGTCTGGAGCCTGACAAAGCTCAGAATGATTCATCATTTACTGCTGACATTTCACCTTTTGGCGTAGAGGAACGTGATGAACCCTTGTCTGTGCTCTCTGATCCAGAACTACTTTGGTTCTGTTGTTCAGAGCCAGCGCTGGATGTGACTGTTGACGATGACGTAGAAGAGGATCGTATTTTTTCCTTAAAGTCTGTTATGATTACTGTGACATTGCCCACTGTCACGGCAAGCTGCTGTGCAGTACTTCTATCCACATTTTTCAGTTTGGGCCTGCAAAAAAAATAAAACATACAATATGAGTGCCAATTTGAAGACAATTTAGTTCTTCAGACCACATAGGACAAAGCAATTTTAATGCAAAGTAACATTAAATGTTCAGTGAAACCCTGGGCTTAAGAATTGGTGACAATTCCGTATCTAGGATTTAAACGGCTTTTATCATTTTGTACATGAACAATTACTTTCTTGTTCACGATTGCATTCATTTGAGAAAATAAATCACTATTGTTAGGTCTCCAGCAGCTCCTTACTATATGTTCTGTGTACGGTGTGGAACATGACATTAAATATAATGCTGGTAAAAGTGCTGTTATGCTCTGTAGAACCAAAGAGGATAAATGTCTAAAATTTCCTGGTTTTAAATTGTCTGATAATAATCTTAGTGTCTGTAATAAGGTAAAATATCTTGGACATTTTATTACAGAACAAATGACAGATGATGAGGATAGTTATAGGCAACACCATATGATGTATGCACAAGCAAACATTCTCTTACGCAAGTTTAGTGAATGTACAGATGTACAGTGAAGCTGTCTATGTTCAGAGCATGTTGTACACTACTTTATACTGCACACCTATGGACAAACTACAGAAAAGCAAGCTTACAGAGACTTAAAGTAGCTTATAATGATGCCATGAGAATATTATTTAAGAGACCTAGATGGTGCAGTGCGTGAAATGTTTGTGGCTGCAGGAGTCAATACTTTACAACCCGTCTTTAAAAAATCTTATGTATAAATTTATTTGCCCGATTAATGACTGAAAATCAAACATAAGGTTTAGCATTACACGCTACCAATCCCAGCTGTGGAGACATTGGTATAGTTGTCTCGTGGTAGGATTTTTATTCTTGATCTTCAACCATGTATTGTGCTTTTGTATTAATTTATTGTGCTTTTGTAAGTAATTTACTGTGCTTTTATATGTAATTTATTTTATGTAATGTCTTGTCTTTTATCTGGACCTTAAGTCCGTAATTTTTTTTAAAAGTATTCCAAATGGAAAACTTTTGCAAAACAAACCCATCACCGCAACAATTCTGACTTTTAAAATATAGTTCTTATTGTTGAAAGTACAGAAAAACAGACAAATTCCTCATAGAAATTCAAGATATTTGGTGGGCCGAAGGACCTGATTCCATGCTATATATTTCAATCAGTGGGAGGGATTAATTGAACTATGAGATCCTGCGAGTGAACATTTCCTCTAGGGAGAATCCAGAAATAGGGATCACCGCTTAAAAATAAAGGAATGCCCATTTAATCTGTGAGGCAACTTTGACCCTTAAGATCAGGAGTTTTGGAACTTCTTCCCACAAAAACAGTGGAAGCAGAATGTTTGAATATATTTAAGGAGTAAATCAATTCTTGATAAGCAAGAGGGCTAAAGATTACTGAGAGCAGACAGGGATAAAGAGCTTAAGGTACGATGAAAACAGTTATTATCTAACTAAATGGTGGTAGGCTCAGTCTTGAGCGGCTAAATGGCTATAATCCTACTCCTGATTTGTATTGAAACCAGCTAAAGTTCCATTGCTTAGTTAGGTGCTTTATTTGATTTGGATTTCTGAATTGGCTTGAGTGATGTAACTTGAAAACAGTCACTGTTTAATCAATAACATGATAAAAGGTATCAACTCAAAATACCTTAACTGTGATCAAGTAACCAAAATGCCACACGTTAGACCGAAGAGCATGCCTCCATGTTGTACAATTCTATGACTAGGGTACAGTACACAATTGGAAATAATTCTGATGTGACTCTGACAAATAGTTTGAGGAGAAATGAGTGCAAAGATAATTTAATTGACAATATAAAATCTGAATGGGGACCACAAATCCATTGGACCATACTTCAGGCGACTGGCCATCCATCCTGTTGCCTTGTTTGGATGGTGGGTTGTTTGGAAAGAACTAAAGGAGAGGGAGAGGACATCTGCTCGTTTCTTCGAGCATGGTGAAGGAAGCAACCTGAAGTTTCACGTGATAGTTTCAGCCTTAATTTGATTCATGGCTTCAAATCCCAGCCAAACATCCACATCGACAGAGCTCCACATACTTGGATGATTCAATTCAATTCAACTTTATTGTCATTGCACAAATACGAGTACAGGTACAACAAAATGCAGTTTAGCGTCTGGTCATAGTGCAAGATAGTAGAAATAAAAATACTGGTTAACAATGTGTGGACTGTGGATGAATTAAACTGGTACATAGGCAGATAAATGTATACAAATGGGAGAGTCTAAAGTTAGCTAGCGACGGGACTGTGAGTTCAGCAGCGTAATGGTGTAATTGAAAAAGCTGTTCCAGAGATTGCAGAGATCGGAGGGTTGAGGGATTGGAGGAGATGACAGAGGCCAACTCACAAAGATTTAAACATGAATAATCAAAAATTACATGAGAATACAAAGATTAAAAAGCTGATGCATCTTCCATCTGACCATTCAAAACATTCACATTTTATTTTTCATCAGTCCAATTAAAAGCACAATTGTTTTACTTTCTAATCAGAAGGCATACATTTGTGTTTTATCTTTCGTGGGCTCGGAATGGTTAATATTTCCCATCTAACTTCTACTCTCCCTCTGAACAGTATTAACAATTGGAATTTTACCAAAATATCATTAACTTGCACTCAATTAAAAAAAACTAACAGGACTGAAAATAAACTGCATGTGGAATTAAATGATTTTAATTCCAAATACTTAATTCCAAAAATATTTATGTTTAAATAAACATATTGCTTTCAAAATTCAAACTTGAGGTGAAAGGGTCAAGTTACACATTTTATCAAAATCATCAAGGCACAATGATGCATGACATGTTTCTCAATTTCCATTTCAAAGACATTCTGTTTAAAAGGCACGTTAATCCTGAAAAGGGTGTGGGGATGAAAAGGAATATTTCCCAAAGTACATCCACAATTCCTGCAAGTTATGCAAATATGTCACCCGGTGAGAAAACGTTATAAGCCGGGGCTATTGTGCATTTTGGTGTTCGCATGTTTCCCTAGGATTTGGCAGTTTTGCATTCGCCCACAAAGTAGGCCAAGACTGATCTGTATTTATAAAGAGGGCTCTGATTTTTTTCCAGTCAGTAACAAGAATGGAGTAGCCTGGAGGAAATGCCCAAAATTACAAATATAGAACAATGTCAATAATAGAAGATAATTGGGGGAAAAGGCCAATAATTTCTACATCGACTTAATTTGTCCTACGTCAGAAATTATGTGTTAGCATTATCAATTTTTGTAACAAAGCTAGCCAGAGGTATGAAAGTGAACAAGATCGATCCTGGAGATTGTTTTCTTATTAGTTATTGAATGTTCAAAGGATACTCAATTCACCATCAATGCAAGATTTGTCGTCCATTTCTTTAAATATATAAACCATTTTAAATAGTTATTATACGGTCCAAATATCAGTTTACAAACTGAAAATGATGCAAGCTTGCAACTGTATTTCACAGGAAATTACAATATTACCTTGAAGTGTGTATGCTATCAGTTTTTGTTGTGGCTTTCCCAGATTGTATACTGTTGATTTCACTCGGAGGTCCCTTTTCAAGTTCCATCTTCGGCCTGAAAATAAACACATACTAGTTCCACATATGTATGCAATGCAATTCCACAAAATAATTGTGTCAGTTATTATATAAACAAAATCATTAATCTTTTGAATAAGCACCATCAGTAAATGAATCTAAAATTGATTTTGTTTATTTTACCACGGCATTCTTAATTTGTAAGCATACACCCTGCCAGTAAACATTAATTCAATCCTATTTCATGCTGTAACAAAGAAAATCTCCACAACGGTTCCAATATGTGCAAAATCTTTGGTTAATTTGATAATTATATCTGATGAGTGTATGTGCAGTTATTACAAGTTAATTGGCATTCTGGCAAAAAAATATAATAGAATGATGCCAATAATGTGTCACATAATTGGTTAGCTGCTGGCATACTTTAAGTCAACAACTGGCTAGTCAAACAAAAGACCCAATATCTGCCATCAAATACAGCTACAAGTGGAACACAAGAGACTGCAAGGGTACAAGGATGCAAATGGAATATTATTTGGAGAACATCCCTTAATTTGGTTAGAAGAATGCAGAAACGATGCATTTTCAAATGCATTACTTCAGACTAATATAATTTGGCATTCCATATTTGGTGATCTTTGCACACCTTTACATAAAGGCACAGCATGCAACTATTAAAACAAATGGGTCAGGTGTATTATTGTCACAGTGAACATTTGTTTTGTATCCTATCCAATCAGATAGTATACATAAATACAATCATGTCAAACTAAAGTACAATAGATAGAGAACAGGGGAAGATAGAGTGCAAAATATAGTTCTCAGCATAGTACTGCATCAGTTCCATATCCAAAGTCCAATGCCTACAATAGGGTAGAGGTGAATCGGACAGTACCCTGGCTCATGGAAGGACTGTTCAGAAACCTGATGATGGGGGGGGGGGGGGGGGGGGGGGGGGGTGAAATGAAAAAGCCACAACAAAAACTTCAATTCCAATTAAACAAAATTATATAGAGTTCGAGGAGATGCTGAGAAATGGTATCCCCTGGATGGACAAGGGCTTGTCGCCTTTGTGCAAAGAATCACTCATTATAGAACTGAACTCAAAATGTATTTTCCCTCAAAAGGTTGCAAATCAAATACATTTGCCACTGCAGGAGACTTTGGATGATCAGTTTTATTAAAGATTAATACATTTTTATGCATTAAGGGAACCAAAAAAAATAGAAATTGCATAGAAAAGTGGAATTAAAGTGTTCAGCCATAAATTTGATGAATACAGAGTACCTCCATAGTCTTTGTGTTTTTCTACGCCAGAGTTCTTATTTAAGTATATTACTCTTTCTAGAGAATGTATTACAATTTCCCCGATTTAACTACACAGTAACTACAAGAATATGCTTTAAATGTATGACTGAGTTTAACATTGTTTGAAAAAAATCTTTAAATGTAAATTCTGAATTAACCTTGAGATCTACTAAATTACAGGGAAGACAGTTCAGATCAGAAATAGAGTGCACAAAAGAGTTTCAAAAATAACACTTACTTTATCTTTTTGTTGCTGTTCTTTTTGCTTGCATTTGAGCTTACTTCTTTTTCTTTGTCAGGCTTATCTTTTTCTACCTTTTCCTTCTTTTCTTTCTTTGGAGGTGGAGGTGTTGCATACTGCTGTGCTACTTGTTGTGCAACCAGCTGTGAGTTTATTCTTGGCTTTCTGCAATTAAAAGTGATGCACTACTTTTATTATGTGCATGCACATTCTTACAAAAAGAAAAACCTCAAATATAAGCAAGATTTTAAAAATGTAAAGGGAAGCCAGTTAAACAATGACTATAAAAGCACTCCGAATACCATAACTGCTAAATTGTCAACCAATTATTTAACAGAGATGAGGATTGGGACAAAATTGCCCAGCATGTACAAGAGACACCTTTCATTCAGGTACAACTTCATTATAGTACAGGAAATAGTAAAAATGGTGGAACAATGCTCTTGTGCATATAATTACAATAGCACAAATAGTTGTGCAGTTGTACTTACAGGAAAAAACCCCTCAAAATGCTCCACAAGGGAAAGCAGATGCTGAACCAAGAAAGATTAAATAATCCACAGCATAAGACAATGCTTGCTAGAATTTAGAGTTGTAATTCCAAATTCCAAAGTGTGGGGCCCAGATATCTACAAGGATGATTGCCAATAGAAGGATAATTCAAATACACAAGGGACTGAAATCAAAGGAAAAGGTTTGAGAGGAAGTTGAGTAAATGGAAGAACAGTATCAGAAACAGCAGGCAAAGTAGTTTTAGATGAACTATTTACAGAAAGTGGTAGGCGGAGGGCAAACCAGATGCTTTGCAACAATCACGGCTAGATGTGACAACAGTAATCAATTGCAGAGGGGAGGTGGGGGGGCTAACATTTGCACGACCTTTCATGAAAACCAGAAAAGTAGGAAAATGGTATTTAATTTACAGAGCGGGAGGGATTGAGAGTACAGAGGTATTGTCTGTTGTCAGGCTTGAGTATCACCAGCATTTTCTATTTTTAAAGGCGATGCTTCAGTCAGGAACCTTCAGGCTTCAGAGATGTTGCCTGACCAGCTGAGTTATTCCGACACCTTTTTGTAAACCAGCAACTACTTGTGTTGCTCTGTTCTATTTTTATTCCTAACATTTTTTTTTAAATTATTTATTTATTTATTAGAAGTAGACATATTATAAAATGTAGTTACATATTATAGTAAAAAAAACTTTTCATATACATCAGTCATACATTATTAAAATTTTCCATTATCAATTACTTCTGCTTCTAGTGTTTTTAGTTTTTATAGAAAGAGGGAAAAAGAGAGGGTAGAAAGTTACAAATAAAAAAGAAAGCAAAAAAAAACACAACAGAAAAACAAGGGAGGTGGAATGGGTTACCTGTAATACATCAATGGAGATAGGTTCGTAGGTTATAAAGTATAGCTTTTCATCTATTCCTGAGTTCAAGTTTCAGCTGGGTCCTCGTGCTGTGTCAATCTATCCCTTCAGATAGTTAATGAATGGAGCCCAAATTTTATGGAAAAGATCTTGTTTGTCCATTAAGACAAGTCTAATTCTTTCTAAGTATAGGGTCTCCGACATTTCCGTAATCCACATTTTAAATGTGGGGGTTGTAGGGCCTTTCCAAAATTTTAATATTAATTTTTTTCTGGTTATTATACTGTAATTGAGGAAATTTCTTTGGTTTGTTGTGAGTGTTAAGCTTTGTTCTGATATTCCAAGTATTATTAATTTTGTGTCTGGGTCCAGTTTTGTATTAATAACTTCTGAAGTTATTTCAAAAATATCAGTCCAGAAATGTTTAAGTTTTATACAGTTTGCAAACGTATGTAACTAATTTTGATCATTTGTGCACAAGTCCATCTTCCAAAGCTGACTCTTAAGGGATACAGTTAAATATAAAAAATACAGAGAAAGTTTTTTTTAAATTCTGAAATGTTTGTGACGTCTGTGAGATATTTGTACTGATTTATTAATGCTCTAAGCAACAATAGTGCAAATACAGACTGACAGACATTGTGAATTATACACCAGAGAAAACAATCAGTTACATGCTTCTTGGATGGTGGAAGTACTGAAAGGCATACAGAAAATGTATTCAATGCATTCAAAGGAAACCTTGCTTAGGGTCTAATCTCAAGCTTGTACTCTCTCAAAATCATAATGTGGAGGGTAGTAACAAACCTCTAGCACTAACAAACCTCAAGTACATGGGCAAATGCAATTTAATGGAAAGTTAATATATTTCAGCAGAAAGAATGAGAAACCATATGAATTTTAATATGTTACCTCAATACAAGCTGTTAATAAAGCAAGGCTGGTAAAGCCAGGAATACAAAACTAAGTTCAACTAAACTTTTTTCCCCCAATTGTACTTGAGAAAATATTGTCCAAACGATCATAAGTGGCCCAATAAATCTATACACAACCTTCTCAAAGTCATCAACAACGCCAAGAGAGAATTCCAGACCAAGTTATAGTCATAGGATAACAACATGGGCACCGATCGATTGTGGCAAGGCTTGCATGCTACAAACTGTTAGCTATTATCGATGGCTACTATGTATCATTCCCCAGTGAGCTCACTTTGAATAGAAGGTTAATGGAATTATGTCACCCGCCCTGAGGGCCTCAGGAGCACCTGTACCCATTGTCACCAGGATGTTGTCCCGCTGAGTTACTCCAGCATGTGTGTCTACCCACCGTCACCAACGTAGATATCAGATCAGCCTCCCTGAGAGAACATCTGCAAGCAAATGGTCAGAATTGAGTCCCTGCCCAGACCAGCTGGCAGGAGTGTTTGTGAAGGTAGACACAAAATGCTGGAATAACTCAGCGGGACAGGCAGCATCTCTGGAGATTTAAACCAGTATCTGCAGTTCTTTCCTACACATGAGTGTTTGTGATATCTTTAACTTCTTCCAACTCATTCTGAGATTCCAACCTGGTTTAAATGGACCAATATCATACTGGTGCCAAAGAAAACCAATATCGTGTGACTTGATGACCACCCAGTGGCTCTGACATCCATCATCAGAGAGTTTGAGAGGCTGGTCATGGTGTCCATTAACACCAGCCTAGATCCACTGAAATTAATCTACCGTTGCAGCAAGTTCACAACAGCCTCTATCTCAAGGGATATGGAGGAAAAGCAGGAATGGGGTACTGCTTTTAGATGATCAGCCATGCTGGCTCGAAAGGCCGAATGGCCTACGCCTGTACCTATTTTACTATGTTTCTATCTCCAAGGTTCTTCACTCATCTCTGGAACATGTCGATAAGCAGCACACCTACATCAGACTGATTTATGACATAGCTTCAGCTTTAACCAAACTCATGCTCAAATTCCTGGACCAAGGGCCGACACCCCCTTCTGTAATTGATTCTTGACTTTCTGGTCCATAGATCACAATGAGCAAGGATAGGAAATAAAACATCCTCCACAATAATTATTAACACGGGTGCCTTGCAAGGATGCATTCTCATGTCCTTATTATCTCTTCTAAATGCTCACAACTGTGAGGCCAAACTTTATCCTAAAGGGCCTGTCCCACTGTACGAGGTAATTCAAGAGCTCTCCCGAGTTAAAAAAAAATTAATCAAACTCCTGGTAAGTACGTAGAATGTACGTAGGGGGTACGTCGGAGCTCGGGACGGCAGGTACTCTGGAAACGCGGTAAGCTCGTGAAGATTTTTCAACATGTTGAAAAATGTCCACGAGAGCCCCTAGTACCTACGAGCGGCTATCTCAGCGTTTGAACCAGAGGAAACTCGGGAGAACTCTTGAATTACCTCGTACAGTGGGACAGGCCCTTAACTCCATTTACAAGTTTGCAGATGACACCACAGTAATGGGCCTGATCTCAAACAATGATGGGGCAGAATAAAGGAAGGAGATATAGAGCTTGGTAAAATGGTATTAAGACAACAAGCACTCCTCAATGTTAGCAAAACAAAGGAGAGAGTTAACAATTTCAGATTGTTGTATGCAGCCCACTGGAAGGTGATGAGTAGATGGTAAAGAGCTTCAAGTTCATGGACATAAAAACCACTAACAATTTATCCTGGTCACATTGACACGATAGCCAAGAATCCACACCAACACCTCTACTTCCTCAAAAGACTAAAGAAAATTAGACGTGTCTCCAACTCTTACCAATTTTACAGATGCACTGTAGAAAGCATCCTTTCATGATACATCACAACCTGATTTTGGCAATTGCTCTGCCCAGACATACAATAAAATGTCAAAGAGTTGAATGTGTAGCACCATCCAGCATGCAAACCAACATCAACTACTTGTTGCATTTGTTTATGGTTTGATAGAAACCAAATTTCGTTTGAACCTCAATGAGGTTCAAATGACAACAAATAAATTGTATAATTGTATCATCCGAGCCAATGAACTATCTACATTTCACTCTACCTCAGGAAAGCAGCCAATATAATCAAGGACCACTCACACCCCAGTCATTTTCTCTTCGTCCCTCTCCCATCGGGCAGAAAATATAAAAGCTTGAAAATGTCTCACCATATTCAACAAGTTTCTTCCCCTTAGTTATCAGGCTATCGAAGCTCTGAAGCTGAGGATGTAGTGAAGCTGAGGATGTAGTCCCTATCTGCCAACTTATCTCATTGCAGCCCAGGCAGATTTCTTACCTTTACTTGCTCTGCAGGACTACATTCTGCACTCTTTATTTTTCTTTTTGCACTACTTGTTGCATTTGTTTATGGTTTGATTGTACTCGTGTATGGTATCATTTGATTGGATAACATGCAAAACAGTTTTTCCACTGATCTCAGTGCACATGACAATAAACCAATGATGCAAGATGCAACTAAAATATGCCTTTACCAAACTACGGTTTAGAAAAAAAGCAACATTTCCTCCAAGTAGCAGAGCCCTTGTGCCAGTATTTAAATAACACTTTTTTGATGGCAGATCTCAGCTAAAATACCATATTCAACTCTAGCTACTACATTTTAATATCAAAGAGATCAGATTTATAGAAATGAATGACAAACTTCAGTATTGAGCGGACTGAAGCTGGGACATTGCCGCAAGAGCAGACTCAAGTTAAATCACAGTACTTTTGATATAATAAGTATAACTGTTTCTAATGGCACACGTGAGGGTAACTGCCAGCCACAGACGTTAGTAGATAAAATATTTAAAACGCAAGCAGTAATCCAGAATGGAATATTTTAAAGAAAGGCAATTGTAGATTTAACACAGTGACATACAAAAGAGAATAGAATAAATAAGAATAGAAAAATTCAGAAGCCAAGAAAAGCAGAGGACCGAATGGTTTGCTCTTAAGCAGCAAGAACTTACTACTGCACCCACTGCTTGATTTCAGAAAAGAACATCTATTATGTGCACTTGTGTCAATGAATGCATTTATTGTGCACTCCTGCAGTAATTTTATGCCTTCATATGCTGGGCAAAACTGCCCATTAAAACACTCGGAAATCATGTCCTGTTCCTGACTCATATCTTGAAAGCTGTTACAGCTGTCAAATGAAATGCCTTGGAGAGATGCTCAGGATGGTATTCACAGACATGTTGAATTTGAAGTAGTGTCCTAACCCTTTTGAGTGTTCAGAACATTTTATTAAATCTGCTACAGTACAAAATAACCCCCTGACAAATCAGCTGAACCAGTTTTCAACGGAGCAGCAGCAAGATTGCAGTCAATTATTAGCATACTTAATCACATTCTGTCCCAAAGGAACAAGTTCTACCAGCATGAAATCAATAGAGAAACCATCATACAAAGTCAACTAAATTGTACTAAGTTTCCCAGTCTTTCCTTCCTCCCTCAGGTGTTGAATCACAAACTCAGCATTATATAACCAATATATCTCCATGAACCAAGTATGCATTTATAT
Organism: Amblyraja radiata; assembly: GCF_010909765.2. Lineage (NCBI taxonomy): Eukaryota > Metazoa > Chordata > Chondrichthyes > Rajiformes > Rajidae > Amblyraja > Amblyraja radiata. The sequence goes on from NC_045973.1 coordinate 12,008,159, forward strand.
ACTCAACATTCTTCTCTCCTACATTTCTTTTGTTTCAGGAAACTGGTGCAAATGACCTGTGATCACATTGAAAATTCACATGGGTAATATATTTCATTTTTTGTGGCATTTGATACCAAATGCATAAGACGAAGGGGACAAATGTTGACATTTAGTTTATAGATCAATGTATTCAACTGAAATGAAACTGCTGCCTTGAACTCAGTGCAAGTGTCACAGCAAGGTACAAAACTATTCATCCTGTTTAAGAAGGAACTGCAGATGCTGGAAAATCAAAGGTAGACAAAAATGCTGGAGAAACTCAGCGTGTGAGGTAGCATCCATGGAGCGAAGGAAATAGGCGACGTTTCGGGTCGAGACCCTTCTTCAGACTGATGTGGGGGTGGGGGGAAGAAGAAAGGAATATGCGGAGACAGTGGGCTGTGGGAGAGCTGGGAAGGGGAAAGAATCCCCCCCACTCGTAACAAGAGGTGGGGGTGGCGGGAAGAAGAAAGGAAGAGGCGGAGACAGTGGGCTGTGGGAGAGCTGGGAAGGGGAAAGAATCCCCCCACTCGTAACAAGAGGCGGAGTCAATACAATACAATACAATTTAGTGAGTCCCCCTTGTCCTCACCTTCCACCCTACCAGCCATCACATACATCAAATAATCCTCTGACATTTTCGCCACCTCCAACGGGATCCCACCACTGGCCATATCTTCCCATCTCCTCCCCTTTCAGCTTTCCGCAGAGACCGCTCCCTCCGTAACTCCCTGGTCAATTCGTCCCTTCCCACCCAAATCACCCCTTCTCCTGGCACTTTACCTTGCAATAGCAGGAAATGCTACACTTGTCGCTTCCCCCCCCCCCCCCCCGACTACATCCAAGGACCCAAGCAGTCTTTCCAGGTGCGGCACAGGTTCACCTGCACCTCCTCCAACCTCATTTATTGCATCTGCTGCTCGAGGTGTCAGCTGCTCTACATCGGTGAGACCAAGCATAGGCTTGGCGAAAGCTTCGCCCAACACCTCTGCTCGGTTAGCAATAACCAACCTGATCTCCCGGTGGCTCAGCACTTCAACTTCCCCTCCCATTCCAAATCCGACCTTTCTGTCCTGGGCCTCCTCCATGGCCAGAGTGAGGCCCACCGTAAATTGGAGGAGCAGCACCTCATATTTCACTTGGGTTGTTTACACCCTAACGGTATGAACACTGACTTCTCCAATTTCTGCTTTTTCCTTCTTTCCCCTCCCCTTCCCAGCTCTCCCACAGCCCACTGTCTCCGCCTATTCCTTTCCTCTTCCTGCCCCCCCCTCCCCTCCCCCCCCCACCCCCACATCAGTCTGAAGAAGGGTCTCAACCTGAAACGTCGCCTATTTCCTTCGCTCCATAGATGCTGCCTCATCCACAGCATTTTTGTCTACCCACAAACTATTCATCCTAGTATTTGGCTTATTTTGATTGGTAGCTTTTAAAAAGTCTCTGGAATCATAGCTTTAACACCATTGATATCCTCTTAAAAACAAAGAAAATTCAGAAAATTAGCTTTCTCATTCACTCATTTTAAAATCTTTATGTATTGTTTATCTTCACTGCAATCGTGCCATACATCATGGGATAGAAAATAAAAAAAATGATGCAAACATGAAACACCACCTGATGTGGATTAATGAAGCCACAAGGCATTGCTAACATCAAATCATAGATGCTCTCCAGTGCGAAGTGCTTTATCAACACTCACTTCACAACTCTTGCCAGTTCTGGTCCAATATAAATATAAATGCTTAAAGCATTCATAATGATAAATATAAGGGATTCTTAGATGCAAAGAGGCTTTTTTTTTTTAATAAGCTTTTGATTAAAGACCACAAATTTGTCGATCTTGGTCATTCCCAAACTGGGTGATGTGATAAAATTAAATTTTTCTTTATTGGATAGTTATATTCACATATTGAACAGATTGTGAGAAACTTCCTTCAGTCAAATATTTATACAATATCACACTCTCAATGTACACTATGCGTGTGACTGCAATATAAATTATATACACTGCAAACTCAAACTTCTGTGTGCAATGAAATAATTGAATGCTCGGCTTTTCTCCTCAGACAAAGTTTCAAACAACAAAGTTTACTGAGCATAGAACGATCCAAAATATAGTATCCGTAAAACATTTGCAAGCTCCTGTCTAATACTGTCAAAATTTGGCATGTCCCAATTTAGAACTTTAACTGGTAGTTCTGTCTTTTTCAATGACTTTAAAATTAATTATGCTCTGGCCACTGAGACCAAAGCACACTCCCAATTAATTGCCCTGCCCCATTTCCCCAAGAAGGTCAAGCTATTTCCTCTCCCTCATAGGTCTTCTATATATATAGCCCGAGCAAACTTTCCTGAACTTACCAAGCAAATTCCACCCCATCTAAACCCTTACCACTCCCAGTCTTGTAAAGAAAGTTAAAGTCTCCTATGACAACTTAATTATCCTTACAACTCCCCCCCCCTTACCTTTGTTCCTCTAGTTCATGCCAAGACTGCACTTGGAGTACTTTGCGCAGTTCTGCTCACACAGCTATAGGAAGGACGTCATCAAACTGAAAAGGGTGCAGAAAAGATCCACAAGCGCCTGGAGGGTATCAATTATAAGGAGAGGCTGGGAAGGCTAGCACTTTCCCCCCCTGGAGCATGAACTTTCCCTGAAGCAGAGGCAATAGATAGATACATAAAATTTAGAAGGATGGGGATGAGATCAATCTTTTTCCAGAGTATGGAAGTCTAAAACTAGAGTGCATATGGTAAGAAGGGAAGATTTACAGGGGAACTGAGGGGAAAGATGTTTTCATTAATGGGAGATTCTCAAACCAAGGGGACAGTTTCATCAGGGTTTGTTCAAGTAAAAGCAAAGTATATAGAAATTTCTTCTTACAGGAAATAGTGAATCTCTAAAATTCTCTATCCCGGGGATAATGGAAGCTGTCATTAGTATTTATGTTGGAGTTTTTTTTTATATCAGGGGACTAAAAGCCATGAGGATCTTGTGCAAAGGAGGAGAGTCTGAGATAAATGGATCATGATACACACATTGAATGGCAGGGCAGACATGAGGAGCCAGACAGCTAATTCCTGCTCCCTATCTTTCACATTCTTATATAATTCTTTGTTCACAAACCCCGCCTGGCCTACTGACTATTTCCAGAACTCTCTTTATTACAGACTTTCAACATTGGCAGAATTTGCTTTTAAATTCATCCAAGAGCCTTGAAATTCCATTTAAAATCCAAGATTGGTTATCATTGGCTCAACAACAGCTCCCAACAGAATGAAAGTGTGAATCTTACAAGCGAAAAAATAAAACCAGGAACCAGGTGATCATCTATCAGACTTAAAATATATTTCTGATTATATTATTTGGCCAAGATTCATTTAAATATTTATGGTTTGTTAATATCTGCAACTGAAAAATGCCATGAGCAAATAGTCAGACCAGATAAAATTATCTGAAGATTCCAGGAACTCAAAGCTGAAGCAAATCCAGCATTATCAAGTGGGATTCTTCAGGATATATTTAAAGCAACCCACTCCCATTCTACAACAAATTTAAGGCTTTTAAAATAATTCATATGTCATAGCAAAGAACTCAAGGAATGTGCAGTTTTGGGTGGCTACCCATATTAAGCTGAGTTTTGAATAATGGGAAACAATTTTGATTCTTCTACATGAAAATAATGCGACTCAGAAATCTTCTGTGATAATCATTTCCTACAATAGTGAATATAAGCACGCAAAGGACACACCCCCACCCCATCAGTTTCTTGTTCATCTTTAGCATTTGATTTTGCAAACCAAACAAATTACATTCTTTACATTGTTTTAAACACAGGTTATTTATTATGGGTACAGGTCCATAAATGATCTCCCATATATCTTATTACATTCAAACAAGATCCAGTCTTGCAAAACAAACCTGTTTACATGTAACCTCCTGACAGTAATCAGATACCAATGTCTCTTTAGGACATAGGCTGGCAGTTTCACTGTGGGAGGCCAAGATAAAAAGAGTTGCTATGGGAATTAACAAGGAATCACTTCGATTGATGGACATACAAGGAACCGCAGATGCCAGTTTACAAAAAAAGACAACTGGAGTAATTCAGCAGGTCTGGCAGCATCTTTGGAGAACATGGATATGTAATATTTCAGGACAGGACCCTACTTCAGAATGATTGTGGTAGGTGGAAGAAAGCTAGAAGAGGAGAGAGCGGGACAAAACCTGGTAAGTGATAGATTTATACAGGTGAGGGGGGGGGGGGGGTTATAGGCAGATGGTTGGACGAGGGTCAGAAATGAAAAGACAAAAAGGTAGTGAGATAAAAAGTAGAGGGGGTGCAAAATGCAAAGTTGCGTTTAAATATTAGGCTTTGTTTATAGTTTAGTTTAAGCGGCTTTTTCACGGGGCGACTTGACGCAAGATGTAACCAGAGTGAAGTGGTCGTGGTCTAGCACGATATCACACGATATAACGGGGGGTAGATAAAGAGTTCCCACGGTACTCGGCATTTCTGTTATTTGTGCGAGTGACTTGTCTGTCTCCCGAGCTTTCCCGTTAAATCTTGAATGAACATTGTGAAGTGTTGTTAAATCATCACGTGGCACAAATGATGTCACTTTTTTTTCACACACTATAAATATCCTCCCTTGGTTGAATTGTCTCATTTGGAGACATGTTTTACTGTGTATGTGGGAGACACAGATGGACTGAGCACTGTACCTCGGTCTTACTGTGTGTGGGAGAGGGGGAGAAAGAGACGTACACTCACAGAGGCAGAGTCTCTCAGCCTGTGTAAGAGGGAGGGAGGGAGAGAGAGAGAGAGAGAGAGAGGCACACACAAGGTGGATGTGAAATCTCACCTGCCTGTTTCAGTGACAGACGCCCGCCGCCAATAAATGAAGACACCCCCATCTGTCTCCCCCTCCTCTCCCTCGACTCCCCCACCTTTCCCTCCCAACTCCAGTCCCGTCCCGACCCCCTGGGAAACTGAATAGAGCAACAATCAACTGCTGCCTGTGCGCTGATATGACAATAAAGGCTACTTTACTTTACTTTACTGAGTTAAAGAGTTCCCACGATAGACTGTAAAACTGGGACCCTGGTTCTGGACTCCCCCAACATCGGGAACATTCTTCCTGCATCTAGCCTGTCCAATCCCGTAGATACTGATTAGACCGGTATTTATTTATTTACTTTATTAATGATTTCAATTAAATATTGGGAACATCAGGCCACAAACGTTATTTCTTGAGTGTTAGTGCTGGACTTTGACTCGACCTTCCTAGTTAGCCGGCGCCTGAGACTGAGCCAAGCAATGTCCAGACCTGACTTCAACACAAAGTGATGGAGGAACTCAAAGGGTCAGGCTCGTCCAACGCTCTGTGTTTTGCTCGTGATTCCTGCATCTGCAGTTCCTCGTGTCTACAGACCAGAGTTGCCACTTGACTCCGAGATGACCATCACAGAGCATACGGAAGATAGACACGAAATGCTGGAGTAACACAGCGGGACGGGCAGCATCTCTGGAGACAAGGAATGTGTGACGTTTCGGTTCGAGACCCTTCTTCAGAGTCTCGTCCCGAAACGTCACCCATTCCTTTTATCCAGATGCTGCCCGTCCAGTATTTTATGTCTGTCTCCAGTATTACTGTGTCTATCATCGGCGCAAACCAACATCTACAGTTCTTTCCGACACATTAGAGGATACCGTCTCGCCATCACTCGGATTACCCGCTTCATTTCCATAACGTTGCCACCTCTCTTTACTTTGCTTACTGAAGCCTGATCCTTGTCACACCCAGTGCTCTATCGCCCAGCCTCTCATCTTTCAATCGGGTTCGGCCAGGAAGGAACTGCAGATGCTGGATTAAAACGAAGATACACACAACCTGTAGCTCAGCGGGACAGGCAGCATATCAGAAGGGTCTCGACCCGAAATGTCACCCATTCCTTCTCGCCAGAGATGCTGCCTGTTGCGCTGAGTTCCTCCATTTTGTGGCTACCTTGGGTTTATCCAGGATCTCCCCGTTGATGTCCTAACTCGCTTTGGTTTGTTATTATTGTCTCATATCGAGAACCAGCAGATACAGGTTTAGGTTCGGGGGGAATGATTTAATGAGAGCCTAAGGGGTAACTATTTTACGCAAAGGGTGGTGGGTGTATGGAATGAGCTATCCGTTAAGGTAGTTGAGGCAGGTACTGTTGCAATGTTTAAGACGCATTAGACTGAAGCATGGATAGGATAGGTTTAGATGGTTATGGGCCAAACGCGGGCAAGTGGGACTAGTGTAGATGGGACATATTGGTCGGTGTGGGCAAGTTGGGTCGAAGGGCCTGTTTCTACGCTGTATGATTCTATGCAGGGAATAAACTTTTGTTTGCGTGCTATACAATCATATCAGATAATGCTATACATGAATATAACCAAGCCCCGTACAGTCTGAAGAAGGGCCTCGACCCGAAACGTCACCCGTTCCTTCTCTTTAGAGATGCTGCATGTCCCGTTGAGTTACTCCAGCATTTTGAACCGTCGAGTTACTCCAGCATTCTCTTTAAACCGGCATCTGCTGTTCCTTCTGACACATGCACAAGAACACCAGGTAGAGCGAAGAGGAAAATACCAGAGTTCAGAATATATGTTTTCAGGACAGTTCCAGGGGGAAAAAGTCCAATGTCCGCATTGAGGTAGGTTGGTAGGTCGGGTCAGTGCCCAAACGAATGGAAGGAAGAACCGTTCTGAAGCCGGATAAGAATAGGTGGTCGGCGTGGACTCGGTGGGCCGAAGGGCCTGTTTCCGCGCTATATCTCTAAAATCTGAAGTTAGGTAATGTCTAAAGGAACTGCAGATTGAATTGAATTGAATCCTTTATTTGTCATTCAGACCTTTCGGTCTGAACGAAATGCTGTTGCCTGCAGCCATACATGTAATAATAACAAAACACAATAAACACAAATTATCCATCCACCACAGTGAGTTCACCAAACACCTCCTCACTGTGATGGAGGCAAAAAGTCTTAGAGTTACTGTCTCTTCCCTCCTCTTCTCCCTCTGCGCCGAGGCGATACCCCACCGGGCGATGGTAAGTCAGTCCCGCGGCTCAACCGAGCTCCGCGAACGGGCCGGTTCAAGCTCCGCGGCCCGGGGGATGGTCGAAGCTGCCCGCAGCTGTTGTGTCCTCCATTGGCCCGCGGCCGAGCTCCGGATCCAGGTCGCCGCCGCCAGAACGCCGCCTCAGCCGCCGTCTCCGCTCCGCACCGGGCTGCCCACAAGGCAGCGTCTCAGCCCCGCACCGGGCTGCTCACACGGGAGCACCTTCCAGCCGGTAGCCGTGCCGGCCGCACAGGAGTGTCTCAGCTCCGCACCGTCCGCCCTCACCGGAGCGCCGAGTCGTGCCGCTACCCGGACGTCGCCACAGCTCGAAGTCGGCCAGCCTCGCGTTGGTGAGTCCTGGCTGGCTCTACCTCCGGACCCTCGAGGTCGGTCGCAGGTTGGAGGCCGCCATTAGGCCTCAGCGCAGACGGGGGAAGAGAAGGGGGATACGACAAAAAGTCGCATTCCCCCGAAGGGAGAGACAGAAAGCTCTGTTTCACCCTCCCCCCACACATATAACACCACCTAATAACCAAAAAAATTACTAAACTAGACAAAAAAAAACGAACATAAAAAGTAAAAACAGACAGACTGCAGGCGAGCCGCAGCTGTATTACAGCGCCGCCACTTCCGGATGGTGGTTAATACGCACAAAAGGACACAAAATGTTGGTGTAACTCAGCAGGTAAGTCAGATCTGGGAAGAAAAACATAAAAAGCTGGAGTAAGTCAGCGGGTCAGGCAGCATCTCTGGAGAAAAAGAATAGGTGGCGATTCGAATCGGAACCCTTCTTCAGACAGCCTAATCGGAATTGAGTCTGAAGATGTGTCTCGTCCCGAAACATCAGCTATTTTTCTCCAGAGATGCTGCTTGACTCGCTGAGTTATTCCAGCTTTTTGTGTCTGTCTTCGGTTTAAACCAGCATGTGCAGTTCACTCCTTACACGGGTCTCTGGAGAACATTGATTGGTAGCGTTCCGGACCCTGCTTCGGAAAGGCATCGATCGCTAGTCAACGAGGACTCCGAGCTGTATCTCTCAAAGAAGTACATGTGAAAAATTTCTCACGGACCATAAAAATGTGGGACCTTTCAGTAAAGTCCCTTTTAAAGTCCCTTTTAAAGATTATAGTTATTTTCTTGAATCTCATTAACATAACTCATGAATAAGTTGATGTCCATATGCGGATGCAAATCTTTATTTTTTAAATTCAATCCCACAGAAGACAATTTTTACTCACCTTCTGTCCCCTCTGTCCAGCTTCCGGGTTCACTGTTCGCAGGAGTTCCCACGGTAACCGCAAGAGTTAATACGGATATCGCACGGATATCGCACTGGCCACTACGTTCATATAATGTTGCAATACTCAACCACAAGTGTACAAGTCACTCTTGCCGAAATTCAAACTTGCTTGAATTTTCTCCCGAGTCACCAAGTTACACGATTACCTGCCGTTAGCGCCACGGTGGTCCACGAATGCCGTACTGTTATCGAACGAGGTTCCCACGATGTTAAACTCTGGTTAACTCTTGCGTCAAGTCGCCCCGTGAAAAAGCCGCATAAGAGATAGAGCGCGGAAACAGGCACTTCTGCCCACCGAGTCCACACCGACCAACAAACCCCGCACATTAACACACACTAGGGACAATTTCCACTAAAACCAAGCCAATTAACCTACAAACCTGTGCGCCTTGGGAATGTGGGGAAACCGAAGATCTCGCAGGTCACGGGGAGAACGTACAAACTCTGTACAGACAACACCCATAGTCAGGATTGAATTCGGGTCTCTGGCGCTGCAACGCTGTAAGGCAGCAACTCTACCATTGCGCCACTGTGCTGCCCTCGGTGGAACGAGAAAATGCAAAATGGGTGCATATACAGTTGGGCACAGGGAAAAGAGGAGAAATACGATACATGGGGGAGAGAGACAGTTGTTTGCAGAAACAGCAAAATAGGTTGCATAAGATATGAATTGTGTCTCAACAAAGACCAAGTGCAGCATTCACAGAATCCTTCAGAAAAGGCTGCCAGTTTCTGTCAGCAAATGTTTATCAGTCTTGTTTTTAAAGTTATACCAAGGACAAGGTTAAATTTTAAAATAAATGTTTAGAAAATACACATTCACTCAAAATTAAGTTATTAACAATAAAAGTAATGAATGCTACTCGTCTTTCTCTAGAGCAGGGGTCGCCAAACCGGCCCGCCACGAGATTTTATCCGGCCCGCAACAAGCTCTTAACACGTTCCGTGCAGTGGGTTATTTAGCGGGTTCTGTGGTAGCGCGGGAACTTACACATCAGTTTGCCGTAGGCTATCAATTTGATGCCAACTGTTGTGTGCAGTTGCTGACAGGTTACCGCTAGTTGTACGTGACTAATGCCAGGAGTGCAGTGCTGCCGGAGCTTACCGGAGGGCCACTAGCGGATGATGTGTGGTCGGGGTAACCTGGGAAAAAGAGGGGGAAGGGGAAGACCCATCACCACTGAGGTTCCCGGTACGAGGGGAGGAGCACTAGCACCCAGCAGAGCCAGATCACGTGCTGTCTGCATCATGGAGATTGTGGGCCTGGTGCTGAGTGGAACTCTGGTGAGGCGACGGCTTTGGCCTGCTGGTGGCCGTTGGGGAGGCGAGGGTCGGCGGAGTCGTTGGTGGAGGCCTGTGGAGGATTAGAATAAAGATACGGGTCGGCAGCAGCAGCATCGGTGGTGCCGGGAAGACAGTGAAGGTCAGCGACAGCGATCAGTGAGTGAGTGAGTGAACGAGCGGTTGATATTTCTTTGTTTTTTCCTACGGCCTACAAAAATGTGCAAAATATATAATGTGACCCATATGCTGAAAAGTTTGGAGGCCCCTGCTCTAGAGTAACAACTCCTAAATGACTGAAGATCAGAATAATGTATTTACTGCCAGAACCAGGCAGGAGATGCAACCTCTGACTTTAGCTAACACAGGAGTTGGAAACCAGGACATTGGTGAGAATAGCTTGGCAAGTCCTGCCCTAATAAATCACCATTAACGAGCGAGTTCAATCCATGCACCATTCAAATGCACCCCCTTTAAATTAAGCAACGCAACCAGTAACAATGCAATATATCCATTGATGTCCAGACTTTACTGTACACTCAATAACTGGCTCCCTTGGGACGTACGTGGTGTCAGATTGGCAGACTTTCTGGACTATTGGATGCACTTCACTCTTATTTCACTATTTTTTCAAAGTGAGCAGTAAATTTTCCACTGTACCAGATGAGTTTAAAGGGAGCATGGAAAGCAGAACACCGAGTTTCAGCTCTGATAGTGTTGTTACTCAAATAAACTGAAACATGGAAGCATTCCTGACCTTGGATCACACTCCAGACTCCGTCCGGCTAGACACGTAGCCTGCACACCAAGCAATTCTGCAGCTAATTACATGAGCCCGGTGCCAAAACATTAGGATTTCTGAAGATACTGGATAAGCAGTAGTTTACTGTATAAGAAATTATGCCTGGAACATGGAGAACTGCAAGCAGATTAAAAATATCACGATTTTCCGAGAAATCTGTAAAAAGCAAAAAATTATAATCCAACTGGTAGCAAACTAGGGCCCTGTTTACATGTTCATTCTGGGCTTGTTAATACCGAGAGAGCTTTTAGAGTCTTTTTTTTTTAATACTGTAGATATCACCAAGTGTGCACAAGCAGCCACATTAGCTGTAGTGCAACCAATTCCATATTTGTTGCTTTAACATATTCCTACTAGAATACAGCAGAATAGAAATTAAATGTTCCCGTTGTCAGGCATTGCCCATTTGGTACCATTGATGCCTGCGATAAAAAACGTAGTTGACTCTACTACTTGGTTTAAACAGATATAAAAACCATTTAGGTTGATACTTTTCAAATAGTACCGAAGGAATACTGCACTGTTAGGAGTTGCAGTCTTTTAGTTGAGAGATTAACCGTGGCGCCCATTGCTCTGCCAGGCTGGCGTGAGTATTCCCATACCTCCATTATGAAATGCAGCAGAAATTAATCAATATATTCTCTTTGATTGCTAAAACATAATATTACTATTCCTATAATGCAACTATGACTACACTTTATGCCTACTAAATACTTTGCAATGTCCTGAATAGAATGAAAACTGCTGTAAATGCGGGTCATCTTTTCATAAAATCTTGAAACAGGCATGAATTCTGCAACCACTGCTGGAGATGCAGAGCAAATAAAATGTACGGTAGATGATTTTTTTCCCTGAAGAAAAATGTGGAACAAGTGTTAGTACACCAAAGGTCCACTGGGTATTCTGATATCTCCGAGAACCTAATCACCCATTACAGGCTGATAAATGTCAACATTTAATGACTACATCTTACTAACGTTATCGTAACAGCATTGTGGAATATGAAGATTCAATTCAAGTTCTTGGCTTCAGTGGACAAAACATTATTCAGCCATTTTTTTGTATCATGGGACTTTGCCAAGATAACAACGTATTTGTAGGGCTTGGTTGAACATTTAACAATGTCTACTATAAAACCTTTGGTAATTCTGTGAATACATGAACAAAGCACAACCAAAAATGAAAATACAGATCCACAACATAGCCATGAATTTTCTGACTAAACTGTTTCTCATACTTTGATTTTTTTTTTTTAATAGTCAAAATACAAACAGGCCTATGGAAGTGATTCTATTAGAACTCGAGAGTAGTTCCAAATCTGATGATAGATCAACACGTAATGGATTCTCAGTATTGAAAATGATGATGCCAGAGATTCTTACGAGCCTCAAAGCATTTGAGTAATCTTGACAAGATCCAAACAGAACATGTATAGTGTAGTCACCTAATGCATTAACAAATCCTCTACCTTCAAATGCAGAAACCAGGATCAAACAATAGATTAAATAACAACATCCTGCCCTTGACAGGTGGTGAACTTTGTTAACAACGCTCATATGCAAACCTCAAGTTCAATGTAAATGCTACTCATGCCAAACAAGCGATAAAAACTGGTAAGTGCCCTCCATAATGTTTGGGACAAAGACCCGTCATTTATTTATCTGCCTCTGCATTCTGCATTCCACAACCCCCCCCCCCCCCCCCCCCCCCCCCCCACCACCACATTTCAGGGCACCATAATGTTTGGGACACAGCAGTGTCATGTAAATGAGAGTAGTCATGTTAAGTATTTTGTTGCATATCCTTTGCATGCAATGACTGCTTGAAGTCTGCGATTCATGGACATCACCAGTTGCTGGGTGTCTTCTCTGGTGATGTTCTGCCAGGCCTGTATTGCAGCCATCTTTAGCTTATGCTTGTTTTGGGGGCTAGTCCCCTTCAGTTTTCTCTTCATATAAAAGGCATGCTCAATTCGGTTCGGATTGGGCGATTGACTTGGCAACTCAAGAATTGGCCATTTATTAGCTTTGAAAAACTCCTTTGTTGCTTTAGCAGTATGTTTGGGATCATTGTCTTGCTGTAGAATGAACCGCCGGCCAATGAGTTTTGAGGCATTTGTTTGAACGAGCAGATAGAATGCATGTATACACTTCAGAATTCATTATGCTACTACCATCAGCAATTGTATCATCAATGAAGATAAGTGAGCCAGTAGCTTCAGCAGCCATACATGCCATCCATAACACCCCCAACACCGTGTTTCACCGTGGTATGCTTTGGATCTTGGGCAGTTCCTTCTCTCCTCCATACTTTACTCTTGCCATCTTTAATCTTTGTCTCATCTGCCACAAGACCTTTTTCCAAAACTGAGGTTGCTCTTTTAAGTACTTCTTGGCAAACTGTAACTTGGCCATCCTATTTTTGCAGCTAACCAGTGGTTTGCATCTTGCAGTGTAGCCTCTGTATTTCTGTTCATTAAGTCTTCTGCGGACAGTGGTCATTGACAAATCCACACTGAAGAGTGTTTCTGATCTGTTGGACAGGTGTCTGGGGATTTTTCTTTATTTTATAGAGAGAATTCTTCTGTCATTAGCTGTGGAGGTCTTCCTTGGCCTGCCAGTCCATTTGAATGAATGGATGAATAATGAATGAAAATGAATGAAGTTTTGCGATTAGTAAGCTCACCAGTGCTCTCTTCCTTTTTAATTATGTTCCAAACAATTGATTTTGGAAAGCCTAAGGTTTGACTGATGTCTCTAACAGTTCTATTCTTGTTCCTCAGTCTCATAATGGCTTATTTGACTTTCATTGGCACAACTTTGGTCCACATGTTGATAAACAGCAATAAAAGTTTCCAAAGGTGATGGAAAGACTGGAGGAAAGACGAGGTGCTGAGAGCTCTCTTATACCTGCATTAAGGAGGAATTTAAACACACCTGAGCAATTACAAACACCTGTGAAGCCATGTCCCAAACATTATGGTGCCCTGAAATATAGACACAGCTGTCATTTCCACATGGTGAAACCAAAATGTGTAAAAATACCCTTTAATAAAATCTGACAATGTGCACTTTAACCACATGTGATTTTTTCTATTACAAATCTCAAATTGTGCAGTACAGAGGCAAATAAATAAATGATGGATCTTTGTCCCAAACATTATGGAGGCACTGTATATAGCAAAAATCAAGCTGGACAAGGTGATTCCACATTATTAAGTTTAAATATCTGTCTCAAAATATTTCTATCCAACTCCTTTAGGATGCCAAAGTAGTTATCACGTACTTTAAACATTCCACAAGTAATAAATGGATGAGGTGGGGTGAAAAGGCAAATACCTGTGCTGTACGATTTTAAACACTTGGGAGGTTCGCAATATTACAAAGGACTACTTTATTCTCAGAGCATTTTGTAAGTATGGAGCAAGCATCTGGCCAAAGCACAAGGATCCTCCTCAATGATACCCAAAAAATAAATTCTGCAGTCAGACTTCCTGAACTCGAACAAGAGATGATGGTAAATGTTAAACTTTTGACCTTGTTCTGGAAGGCACTATAAAACAGGAAACAACTCATTTTTGTGTGTTGATCTCTTAAACCCTCTGGACTATCCCTCTTAACCCCTCTCCCTCCCCCCCACACCACCTCACAACTAAAGTTTCTCTGCTCACAATCACAATAATACTTTATTAGCCAAATATGTTTTGAAACATACGAGGAATTTCATGGTCCATTCCACCATTTTTTATACTAACAAAGGTTCTCTGCATACATTAGCTTGCTCACACCATCCCAACAGGGCATTTGTCAGGTACTGGCAAATTTCCTCACTGGAAATTTAAGTTAGACCAACCACTTATCTCACTGAACTATGCTCAAATAATTATTTTTTTCAAGTTTCTCTTGGAAAAAAGATGCAAAATTATGCAATCTTCTGATTCTGGAATTCTATTTAATAGTTTATATGTGTTATTGCAACATTATTAAAGCCATATAGTCACAAAACAGGACTGTCTCAGAGTTAGAGCCTCGAATTATGCAATTGGATAGTGGAAGGTCAGCAAAGAAACAACCAAGTCTGAAGGTGCCAAAACATGAATAATATTAACAATAATTATAATAATAATAATAAATGCCGTAATTGTGAACAGTTGAATTCAGCACAAGACATTGGTCAGAGAGAGATTAGGATTAAATGGCATGGTTACAAAGGAACATGGCTATAAAAGGACATTTGGGCATCCAAAAATGGATGCCCAAACTCATTTAAACTGTTTGATTCATCTATCTTCTATCTATCTTCTATATATTACAAATTTCTGATCTTGACCGCTTTTGGCCCACTGTACTGCGATTTCCAACAGAACGCCACCACCTACGGCCGTCATTTTTGGCCACCTCGCTCAGAGCCCCTCTACGCCTTACAGGTGCGGAGAATTTTTACCATCGATGAAAAATCAGAGAGATATTAATGTTTTTTTTAAATTCACCATTCTCTCTGCTGCCCCTGCTAGAGGGAGGGGGAGGGACTATAAAACCAGGAAGTGGTGTGCCTCACTTAGTTTCTGCAAGATGGATGAAGCCAAGGGTCATGTCTCTCTGAGCTCTGAATAACACTGAACAAATGTCTACACAACTGTGAGTACCCTTAATGTGGTTTGAAAATGAAAATATGGTTTGTTTGAAGTAAAAAGGCACTGCCTGCAAATAGTTGTTTGGGTGCTTTGGCTTGAAATTGAAAGGTGCTACTTACTGCAAATGGTGGCTTGGGAGCTTTGGCTTGAAGTTGAAAGGCACTACTTACTGCAAATGGTGGCTTGGGTGTTTTGGCTTGAAGTTGAAAGGCACTACTTACTGCAAATGGTGGCTTGGGAGCTTTGGCTTGAAGTTGAAAGGCACTACTTACTGCAGATGGTGGCTTGGGTGTTTTGGCTTGAAGTTGAAAGGCACTACTTACTGCAAATGGTGGCTTGGGAGCTTTGGCTTGAAGTTGAAAGGCACTACTTACTGCAAATGGTGGCGGTTGATTTGCTTGAAGTTGAAAGGCACTACTTACTGCACATGGTGGCTTGGGTGCTTTGGCTTGAAGTTGAAAGGCACTTCTTTCTGCAAATGGTGGCATGAAGTTGAAAGGCACTACTTGCTACAAATTGTGGCTTGGGTGTAGCTTGAAGTTGAAAGGCACTACTTACTGCAGATGATGGCTTGGGTGATTTGGCTTGAAGTTGAAAGGCACTTCTTACTGCAAATGGTGGCTTGGGAGCTTTGGCTTGAAGTTGAAAGGTGCTAATTACTGCAAATGGTGGTGGGTGATTTGGCTTGAAGTTGAAAGGCACTTCTTACTGCAAATGGTGGCATGAAGTTGAAAGGCACTTCTTACTGCAAATGGTGGCATGAAGTTGAAAGGCACTACTTGCTGCAAATGGTGGCTTGGGTGCTTTGGCTTGTAGTTGAAATGCACTATTTACTGCAAAAGACTGAGCTGCTACCCCAAGAACCCATACCAGCATTCCAGAAAGCCCCCCCACTGGCCACCAATATTGGAATTGGTGGAGAGGTGGAATATTGCGTCGGGGGACCAGCCCTCCCGTGTGAACATGGGACCCAACGGGTCCCACTTAGTCTAGTAAAATCTAAATCACGAGACCGTTTCCTCTCACATATTTGAATAAATAAAGTTACTGATTGATTAAACTGTTTGTGTCTCAGATTGCAAATATGAACTTTTTGCAAAATGGCCCAAAGCCTCTA
The DNA here is from genome assembly GCF_010909765.2 of Amblyraja radiata. Classification (NCBI taxonomy): domain Eukaryota; kingdom Metazoa; phylum Chordata; class Chondrichthyes; order Rajiformes; family Rajidae; genus Amblyraja; species Amblyraja radiata. The sequence goes on from NC_045973.1 coordinate 12,024,410, forward strand.
CCTGAACATTTCAGCATCACAATCCATCAATGTGTTTTAATTCATTCGGATAAAGGGTAAAGTAGGACACCATCTTATACAGGCAAAAACAGAAATTCAAGCGCAGAAACTTGATTGTATATTCAGTCAGGGCATTTGGTAATGTACTACTACTAAGCAGTCATAAGAAGTCAGCTAATGCATTGACACTAGCTTTCATGTTCTGTCCTTTAGATAGTGAGGCACGATCAGGCCACGGGAGTTGGGCATAAATAATAATTCACGTTGTCAATGCAAAAGTTAACAAAGAACTTTGTCCTACCAATAAATTATTTCCCAACACGGTAATGCTGTGAATATTTCATGTCTCTGAAATGTTGCAGCTTCCACTAGTCAGATTTCACTACCTATGAAGCAGAGGTAACTGGAGAGTGAATACAAACGTGGAAATCTAAATATTAGGAGATACAGATCATTGCCATCAATGAGACCCAATACCAAAAAGACTGCAGGAAATGCTCCTGCATGAGTGAAAAACTGGATTAATAATATAGATGGATAACCTTCCAGCTAAACTGTCCTGTTGTGAGGCAAATGAAAATATTTGTCCAAAAAGTTATCCAAAATTGTTGAATTCAATGTCAAACCCTGAAGGGAACAATGTGCCCAGGTGGAAGATAAGGTGCATCAAGCTTACATTGTGTGTCACGGGAATTGGGGGTGTTGCACGCAAGGTCATCGGGTCAAAGGGCGTGACGCACGGAGCAGCTCAATTCGTCTGGAGGACATGGAAGCCTCAGCATACACTGTTAACACACGAAACGCATACTTTCTATCCTGTTAAAAAAACGCCGAGATGGTCTATTTTTGCACTGTGATTAATTGTGGAGGGTGACTGAGCGCTCTGAACCAAATGCTCTGAACCCGAGCACCAAGGTGTAAGCGGCCGAAGGAGCACATCCCTCGGGGCAGCCCCCACTCTCCCCCCGCGGTCAGCGCTGTCCGGCCACAGCCGCCTTCAGCCCCTGTGGGCCGCACTGTCACAGGCTGTAGGTCAGCAGCGCCCACACACGGGGCCGGGCGGAGCATGACCGCCGACCCGCGGCTCCAGGGAGGAAAACCCTGCAACACCCCACCCCCCTGACCACCCCCCACCGGACCATGCTCGACTAATGTTCTGGAATTTTTTGAAGATGTAACTAGGAAATGGACAATGGATGTAGTGTACCTGGACTTTCATAAAGCATTTGAAAAGGTCCCACATAGGAGATTAGTGGGCAAAATTAGGGCACATGGTATTGGGGGTAGAGTGCTGACATGGATAGAAAATTGGTTGGCAGACAGGAAACAAAGAGTATGGATTAATAGGTCCCTTTCAGAATGGCAGGCAGTGGCAAGTGGGGTACTGCAAGGCTCGGTGCACGAACCGCAGCTATTTACAATATACATCAATGATTTGGATGAAGGGATTCAAAGTAACATTAGCAAATTTGCAGATGACACAAAGCTGGGTGGCAGTGTGAACTGTAAGGAGGATGCTATGAGAATGCAGGGTGACTTGGACAGGTTGGGGGAGTGGGCAGGTGCATGGCAGATGAAGTTTAATGCGGATAAATATGAGGTAGCAAAAACAGGAAGGCAGATTACTATCTAAGTGGCGTCAAGTTGGGAAAAGGGGTTGGGAAAAGGGGAAGTACAATGGGATCTGGAGGGGTCCTTGTTCATCAGTCTATGAAAGTAAGCATGCAGGTACAGCAGGCAGTGAAGAAAGAGAATGGCATGTTGGCCGTTATAACAAAAGGAGTTGAATATAGGAGCAAAGAGTTCCTTCTGCAGTTGTACAGAGCCCTAGTGAGACCACACCTGGAGTATTATGTGCAGTTTTGGTCCCCTAATTTGAGGAAGGACATTTTTGCTTTTGAGGGAGTGTAGCGTAGGTTTACAAGGTTAATTCCCGGGATGGCGGGACTGTCATATGCTGAGAGAATGGAGCGGCTGGGCTTGTACACTCTGGAATTTAGAAGGATGAGAGGATTCTCATTGAAACATATGATTGTTAAGGGTTTGGACACGCTAGAGGCAGGAAACATGTTCCCGATGTTGGGGGAGTCCAGAATCAGGGGGCCACATTTTAAGAATAAGGAGTAAGCCATTTAGAACGGAGACGAGGAAACACTTTTTCTCACAGACAGTTGTGAGTCTGTGGAATTCTCTGCCTCAAAGGGCGGTGGAGGCAGGTTCTCTGGATGCTTTCATAGGGCTAGATAGGGTTCTTAAAAATAGCAGAGTCAGGGGATATGGGGAGAAGGCAGGAACGAGGTACTGAATGGGGATGATCAGCCATGATCACATTGAATGGCGGTGCTGGCTCGAAGGGTCGAATGGCCTACTCCTGCACCTATTGTCTATTGTCCGTCAGCTGCAGCAGAGTTGGGGACGGTCTGGTCCCTCCGCCCACCCAGTGTCACTGACCGCGCTGCACCGACACCCTGACTTCCACCACCCCCCCCCCCCCGGCCGCGGGGATAGACGGCCCAGGGTCCGTGAGTGTGGAACCAGTCCGCATGGAGTCCGGATGCTGGGACAGAAGAAGGGCAGGCTGTGCTGTGCTGTACTCCAGTTGGCGTTGCGTGGCAACAGTACAGGTCACGGGTCGTGACCTTGACTGCCGTGCAGCCTCCCTATACCCACAGACAGACAGACAAGTCAGAATCCAATGTAGCATGGAGAATTAAATTAAGTCAAAAAGAGGTCGGGACTGCCCCTGCAAATTTAATGATGATGCACTGCATAACATCCTCTCGATCTGCATTGAGTTTCTCCAATTTAGAGATCACATCTTGATAACCAAATTGAGCTCAGCAGATTTGAAATGCAGGTGCAAGCTTGAAGAATAGCACCTCATCTTCTATCTGCAGTCCTTAAGAATATGAAATTCAGCAATTTCAGACAGCTTGGCTTTTAAAATTTTTTAATTAAATCTGTATTAGAACTGGTTAGTACTGCTGTAATCATGCTATATTAACTCAGTTTTTCCTCTCTCCACAATAGTACCTGATCTGTTGGGTAATTCATCTTAATTTTCAGTCTCTGCAACTGCTCTTAACTGTATTTCACAGCTTTTACATGTCCCTTTGTTTACTCTCTTGAATTATTCTCATTAATATATCAACCACAGAGCCCTAAACAGCAGAATGACTAAGGCCACATCTTAGAAAATATATCCTTTGTCAATCCATTCCATTAATTTTCCTCATACTCACACTTTTGATAAAGGATCTTCATTCTGAAATGTAACTACTTCCCTTCCCACAGATGCTGACCTGCTGTGCATGTTTAGCATTTTCTATGTTTACTCCTGGCTTCACTATAAACTACCCTCAACTCAAATGCCACTTCCTGGTCACACAAACCCAGGTTTTAATTCATTTTTCTTCAATTCATTTGTGGGATAGGAGCACCACTGGCCAAGTCCAGCAAAGAACATCCATGTTTTTATAAAATAGAAGTATCAAATATAGTTTAAGAGCCTCACTGCAATCTAAAGACAAGTTAGCTAATTTCCACCATGGTGCAACTTTTAAATTGAGAGAAATTATATTCCAGTACAAACCAGAGACAATTTGTAAAAAAAAAATTAAACAACGTATAAAACTGCAATTAAAAACAATTTCTGTTTAAGTACATTTATCACAGATACTGGGAACTCTCTCAGCACTTAGGTGTTTCCAGGAACAAGAACACTAATGGAATCTGCGCTGAAATGAGTCATTATAACCTTACACAAAGAGATTTGTTACTGACAGGACTGTGCTGAGTATCTGGCACAAACTCGCACTCTGTGCTGCTGCATACATGCTGCTGTGAACAGCTACCTCTCCATTTGTGCCAAGAGCCTGGTAAAAACTCCTGCCCTTCGCTGGTGTTCTTGCAGCAATTAATTGTCTAGCCTTGAGGAGGAGAGTCTATTGGCTGATGTTGAAAGGGCCAGGGCAAGCAGTCTGTCCGTTTAGCATTAATCTGTGGAATGCAAGGCTCCGACAAAATGTGTAGGAAGGAACTGCAAATGCTGGTTTAAACTGAAGGGTCTCTACCTGAAATGCCACCCGTTTCTTTTCTCCAGGGATGCCTCCTGACCCGCTGAGTCACCCCAACATTTTGTGTATCTTCAAATGCAAGGTTCCGTTTGGCTAGCAACTGCTGACCATTGCCAATGGTTCGGGCAAATTAATGTAGACACAAGGAACTGCAGATGCTGGTTTACAAAAAATACTGGAGTGGGTCAGTGGGTCAGGCAGCATCTCTGGAAGACATGAATAAGCGATGTTTCAAGTTGGGACCTCTCTTCAGACTAATTGGTCTTTGTCCACCATCTGCCAATAAATGCTTCTCTTCATCTGCAGCCAATAATCACTTGCGAGGCTTGTCACACCCCGCCTCTTCTCAGCTTTCTCCACCCTTGCTACAATTTCTTCCAGGGATGCAAGGCAGGCAGGTGAATGATTTAGTTGACAATAAACTGGCAAATTTAATTCAAATCCATGCCTGGTTATGCACGTGAACAAGGCAAAGAATTACCACAGTAAATCACAGAAAACCAAGAACGGCAAGTAAAGAGAAATTTGGACAACGCATCTAAATGTCCTCAAAGGTAGCAAGAGTGATAAGGCATGGATATAAAGTGGCACATTGGGACATTGGCTAATTGCATTAAATGACAATTGGCTCAAATACATAAACAGAAAATGTGTTTTAGAACTATACAGAAGGCTGGATAGGTCATGCCCAGAGTACTGCATATAGTTGTATTTACCATACCGCAGGAAAAATATGACTGTACCCGAGGTGGAGAGAGATCTATGAGCATGTTGACAGACCTACATTTGGTCTCGCCGTTGTATAGGAGTCCACATCTTGAACAACGGATATAGTAGATTCCATATTTGGGAATACAGTTTGGAATATTTATTTTTTAATTGCAGTACAGGTGCACAACCTTTTATCCGAAATTCCAAATAACGAAAAGCTCCGAATAGGCGCTTTTCGGTCCTTGAAGAAAGGTCCTTGAAGACGTTCACCGAGGGCGGCCCGCAGAGGTGACAGCGGAACCTCCGGTCGGTCCTCGAAGAAAGGGGAACTAAATCCCCATTCATAAAAGAGAAGGTGAGGGTATATTGCGCGGGAGGGTTAATAATTGACAATCTGCTGCTGCCTGCCCGCTGAGTTAAAAAGTTCCCACGGTAGACGTCAGGACCACCAGAAGCCGCTCCCCGATGTGCCGCTACGGCGACAAGTGGCAGTTCGCCCACAGCCCGAGCTGCGCCCCCTCATCGGGACACCGACTCCCAGGCCCACTGCAAGCACGGAGATCCCAGATCAGCAACTCCAGCCCAGCCCCGCTCCAACTCGAGAGGAACATGCTCCCCGTAGGGGCAGAAGCTGATGGTGTGCAAGGTACGTCTTGTTCTTGGGGTGGCGCAGCTCGGGCTGTGGGCAAACTGCCACTTGTCGCCGTAGCGGCCCATCGGGGAGCGGATTCCTCTGGAGTTGGAGGGGGGTATTGTGCTGTTTGATCGCCCCCTGCTATCCCAGGGACAGGGAGACACAGCGGCTTTTGAGAATGGTGGGCAATCACTTCCAAAGTTCTGCCCACACAGTCAGTACACCTCTCCTACACTTGTCTCCCACACTAAGATCATCTCGCAGAGAATGATCCCAGCCTAACCCTCCCTATTCTCTCCTATTCTGCAAGAAAAAACTACATTAAAGACTCAAACTCGCGATCGAATAACTGCCGGGATCGAGGCGCAAACTCGCGACCTTGCGGATATGAGCCGAGCACTGTACCAGTGAGCCAACCATTAAAATCTACGCTAAAAATCTTCCATTCCGAAAGCCGAAAAATTCCGAATTACGAAAAGTGTCTGGTCCCAAGGCTTTCGGATAAAAGGTTGTGCACCTGTATTGCTCATATCTCATTACCTGTGAAGTACTATAAGCTGACGCTAGATGTGGGTTAGAATTTATATCCTACTCGGTGCTTTGTAAATGTGTCAAGTTTACTCAAGTTTAAATTATTACCTGCATTCTATCAAATGCTTTTGACATGAGAACAGGAGAGATGACAACACTATCACCCCTGACAGTTTATTTCAATGGCACGCACACAACAACTTTAAGCAGTAATGAATTCAAAATATTTTTGAATTTCATCTTACCAAATGAACAGGATTTTAAAATGTTATAAGTTTAAATAGAACCTAATTTTTCTCTCAATAGCTAACAGCACAGCGCTGCCTCATCATGCTGCAATGATTTTTGAAGTGAAAGGAAGAAATAATTAAAATTGTTAAAATAATTTCATCCTCGCGTTATTATTTAGTGTTAAAGGCAGTATGTTCTAAGACGGTAATGTTTAATAGGGATGAAATTCAAAAATTAACCACAAATAATTCCAAAAGATTTCTGAGAAACAGATTGTTTTCTAATATCTTAGTGTCCTACTCAAGTGAAAAAAAACTCAGGTTTGTTTTCGGAATCCAAAAGTCAGTAATGTGCGATGCTTTGGTCACAATACAACTAATTTAATCTTTCCACACTCTCCAGAAGGGTTTAATGTGCACAGCTAGCCCTCTGCTGGAAGTTGTAGCACATTAAAGCTAAAATGAGTATTGACAACAAATCAAAATGTATTGATAGCAATGCTGCAAAGGGAAAAAGACTGTCAAAATACGTCACTTTTATATAATTTTGCATCTCTTGATGCTAAACATTCAGAAAATGAAATGTCAATTGCAGAAGACCAATAAGCTTGATGGCACCTCCTCTTCAAAACACCCTTCCCCCAAATAAATTGGTCAAATGGAGCGACACATGATCAGGAGTATTAGAGTTTACTCTTATAATTAGTCCATTCATCAAATGAGATGATGGCTGAACTGTAACTCAACTCCATTTTTGGAAATGTCTTTGGGTAACTAAAACCAATTTCAGACTTAAAATTAATAATCAAATAAATTTGACATGTTCAAAGTACAGCATAATGTAAATGTCTTGGAAATGTTGAATCATTAAGTCATTCAGCTGAGAACGTCCAGGTTAATTCCCTATGGCAGAATTTATTGAGTTCCATTCCTCTACTCATTCCTACCCCCCCTGCATTTTAAATGTTCCCCTCAGTGCCTATTTTATTTATTAAAAAAACACTGACCATTTACACACCTGCAGAGTTCCAGATCAAACTGCGCAAAATAACTGCAACTGCCCCATATTTCCCATTTGACTTTACCATGTTACCAGGTCTTTGAACTGTATGAAAAGAATTCCATATATTTTATCTAAATCCACCATAATCTCGTAGCGCATTATTCCAACAATAAAATGTTATTGGATATCAAAGTACAAATTCCAATTTGTTTTGCAAGCTATTTCTCAGCACTGATCTGCCTCTATCCCATGTCATACAAGCTGTTTTACATTCCTTCATCTGAATATATTTTTAAAAATTGCTACAGTAAACCACGAAGAAATTTGCTGAAATTAACAAAAATTGAAATGATTAATCAAGTTCTTACATGATCATCCATCATTCTATCAATAAACCAAATATATTTGAGATGGCAACACTTAGATTTACAGGATTATAGCAAATTCATCAATTAATGGCACAATCTGACAAGACTTGCCTTTAAGTGAATATTTAATTGAACCCAATGAAACAATCATAACAAATCTTTGCACTGTGTTAACACAAATAAGTGTAGCTTTCTCAGATTTACAAAATTAGAATTTTTGAAAATAAAGGCTTTGCACCAGTCCAAACAATTAAATGCACAAAAATAGCTAAACTAGTTAAGTCTGGACTTTGTGCCTTCCCCCATAATGGGAACCATTGTGGGGGGATGTTTTCATGTTAAAGCTATTTATTATTGTTATGTTTGTATTCTTTCTTATGTGCTGCATTGGCAAAAGGAATTTCACTACATCTAGGTGTATGTGACAATAAATCAACCTTTGAACCTTTGAACCTTAACTAGTATCATCAAATCATTCAAATTATGGTTTAGTTTAGAACTAAACTAGGTTCTTCTGTACCTTTTGATTTGCATGCCTTGTTTTCATATTCCTAAAAATCCTCTGAAAATCTACAATCCTAGATTTCAAATTCGACCAATCCCAGAAGTGAAATTTTCATTTAACCATTCTTAAGCAAATATGTGTAACGCACTACCTGTATTATCCATGAACAACCAAATTCTACTTTTAATGGTACATTCCCTTGCTCTGGGCTCAAAGGTTTTCCCTTTCCCATCAACTCCCTTGGTCATCTTAAATTTAAAGCCACCTTGTATCTTTTTTTTAGTACAAAAATACTGAATTAATGCAATCACAGTAAAAAGGACAGCGCTGAAATAGTGAGTGATCAGAAACAGCATTATACTAAAATTATACTAAAATTTTGTTTGCATCAACTGATAAACCATGTGCAACTTTACATGATATAATATTTTAAAACATTACAACTCAATAAAGCACATGGCAATTGGGATATATTTACTCTTGAATTTACACTAAGACTGGAATAGCTTATTACATAGTAGGCAGGCTTTGGGAAAAGTTATCAATAGAGCTCTCCTGTATCTCTCAATTTCTTCTTGTGCCAAATTTCCACACAGTAACTCATTAATTCTACCAACATAATCCATCCTGACTGCCACACACCTGCAGCAAACTCTTTCATACATTGATCTTATTGTAGGTTGTCAATGCACCTTCCCATGTGAATTTGAGTTATCATCCTATACTTAAAATAAGCCTTTGTTATCTGCACCTAGCCCCATGGGTTATATTGCAGTTTCTAGATCCTATCTCAGCATAAACATTTTGAATGGCATCGAGGCAACGATTAGTCATGATCTAATTGAGTACTGCCACGTCCAAGTAGTCACTTCCACTTGAATTAGCTTCCATTCACAGATGTCTGCCAATGTTATTTTACGTTGATTACATTAAATCTCAACATTCATAATGTGGCGGCGCGACTCGTTGCAGCGGCTCCTACAGCCTGTCTGTCTTTTTTTATTTTTTGTCTAGTTAAATGTAGTGTTTGGTGTTTTTAAATACTGGTTTTTAAATGTGTATATGTGGGGGGCGGGGGGGGGGAGGGGAAACCGTTTAAAATCTCTTCCCTGTCCGGGAGACCCGACCTTTTCCCTGTCGGGTCTCCGTTGTCGTTGGGGCCTAGCACCGTGGAGCGGCCTCCAACCTGAACGACCCGGGGGCTCGGGAGACTGCGCTGCGGACTACTCACCATCGTGGGGCTGGCCGGCCTCGGAGCGTGGGGAGCGGTGGTGACTCGCTGCTGCGACTCGACTCCTGGGGCTCGGAGGCTCCAGCAACGCAGCCGCAGGTCCGGTGGACATCGGGACATCGGGAGCTCGCGGGTCCGGGGGGAGAGAGAGACTGTTTCCCGGAGCTCCCGCAACGCGACTTCTCCAGCCCGTGTCGCGGGGTTTGGAGCGACCCGGAGCTGGGAAGTACATCACCCGGCACGGCTTAATGGCCGTGGGACATTACAGCGCCCGCCGGGGGCTCCAACATCGAGACTTCTAGACCGGGAGCGGGGCCGTAAATCGCCCGGCACGGCCTAAAATGGCCGTGGGACTTAGCAACGCCCGCCTGGGGCTTGGACATCGGGAGAGACATGGAGAGCAGGGGAGAGAAAAGACTTTTGCCTTCCATCACAGTGGGTTCACTGTGATGGATGTTTGTGTGAACTTAATTGTGTGTATGTCTGTAGGACATTGTTTTTGTTTGTATGGCTGTGGAAACAAAATTTCGTTTGAGTCTCACTGGGGCTCAAATGACAATAAATTTGTATTGTATTGTAATGGGGGATGGGAAATCTGTTCCAAGAATGGCAGATAAAAGGATTAATCCTTAAAATAAAGAGCTGACATTTCAAATTTTCTGTCCTTCCAAAGATTTTAACCACTGTTATTGTTCAGAACCAAAAAAATTAGTTATCGAGCTCAGCCTCTTTTGGAAATTACCACTAAATGCATTGATACATGTCTTTAGCTGTAAAGTTTCAAAACTCTGTTCTAAACCAATTACTACTTTACTAGTTTGTATCCTTTATAGCATTTACTCAAATCTCCACAAGATTTCAACCACATACAGTAATAGCTCCTGTACTACCCTGGGTCATATATAGTCCAATAATAACAATACACCATATTAAAATTGCTGGGTAGGAAGATAAATTCTGACAAAGGATATAGAGATGTTACCCAAATGCATGTGAAAAGATCTGGTAAATGGGAAGTTAATACCTGGAACAGGCAAATTGACTTCAGAGGAACGGCTTGATTGACTAGACTTGTATTCACTGAAACCTAGAGCAAGGGGTACTTGAATGAAACGTGCATGTTCCTGATGGGTAGTTACAGGTAGTTACAGAAAAGGGTAGTTTGTTCTTGTGGAAGAATCCAAAATTATGAAACAGGGTAACCAATGTTGAAACAGAATGGTGAAACACAGGTACAGCAAACATTTCCCTCCTAGAGAAAGGATTGCATCACTACGATACAAGGAAGGAATGCTTACATTTAAATACGAACATTTTTAATCATCATTGAATGCTTTCCCACAGGTTCTGTGCATTGATAGGATTCCACGCCACAAATTTTCTATATTCAAGGGGCTACAATACTTGGTTGCAAAAGTTGTTCTCAAACCTTTTAGCTCCATATGATTGTACAGCAGTCAATATATTTTACTGTGATTTACTGTCAACCTATATTTGACAATGCCAACCTTCATTTGATAATGCCAGGGATGTGTCTTAAAACCTTTTAGTGATCAAAGAGCCATACAACCCGGAGACTGGCAGTAGCGCCCAGGTCACCTGCGTGCCCCGGGACCAGCAGCAGTTCCCAGATCAGCTCGCACGCCGGCTCTGCCACACCATGGGCCGCCGCCAACCAAGCCACCCGTCCACGTCCACACCCCCCCCACCTTTCCCTCCCAACTCCAGTCCCGTCCCGACCCCCTGGGAAACTGAAGGGAGCGACAATCAACTGTGGGCGGGGGGGGGGGGGAGTTCAGGTTAAACAGCTGTGCATGGAGCCCGCCACCGGAGTCGTGTATGACTGCCTGGGCAGTTGGAGTGGCCGCGGAGAGACTGCAAGGGGAGTACCTCACTCTGACTGTGATAGGGAGAGACAGAGGCGCGCACACACACACACAGTGTGGAGTTCCCCTGACTGACTGTGGGGGAAAGAGAGAGAGAAAGAGAGAGAGAGAGAGAGAGAGAAAGAGAGAGAGAAAGAGAGAGAGAAAGAGAGAGAGAAAGATAGAGAGCATATAGAGCAGATCATAGTCGTCGCTCCTATGACACTACATATGCATATCAGCTCAGGCATCTATTATCCCTACCTCTCCTTCTCAATCGATCCCTCTCGACGCCTCTCTCTACCGCTCTCCTCTCGCCTCTCTCCCTCCTCTCTCTCCCTCTCTCTCCCTCGTCCGCTCCCCTCTCTCTCCCTCTCTCTCTCCGATCTCTCTCCCCTCTCTCTCGCCCGCTCTCTCTCTCCCTCTCTCTCTCCCTCTCTCTCTCCCTCTCTCTAGCGCTCTCTCGCTCACGCTCGCTCTCCCTGCGCTCGCGCCCCTCTCTCTCCGCCCGGCCCCTCTCTCACCCGCTCTCTCTCCCTCTCTCTCTCTCGCTCCCCTCTTCTCTCCCCTCGCTCTCTCCTCTCTCTCTCGCGCTCTCTCTCCGCTCGAGAGAGAGAGAGAGAGAGAGAGACACACACACACACACACACAAAGGGCAGTGTGTGTGTGTGTGTGTGTGTGTGTGTGTGTGTGTGTGTGTGTGTGTGTGTGTGTGTGTGTGTGTGTGTGTGTGTGTGTGTGTGTGTGTGTGTGTGTGTGTGTGTGTGTGTGAGTGAGTGAGACACACAGAGACAGTGTGGACCTCTGACTGTGTAGGAAGGAGAGAGGGGGAGAGAGACAGAGGCACAGAGGCAGTGTGATGTACTTCGGGGTGACTGGGGGAAGAGAAAGAGCGCACAGGACCTAGGTCTATCTGTGTGTGTGGGAGGGAAGAGAGACTAAGGAGAATACATCGGTCTTATTGTGTGTGGGGGGAGAGAGAGGTGGGGGGGGGGGAGAAGAGAGAAATGGGGGGAGACGTATATACACACACAAAGCAGAGTTTTACTGTGTATGTGGGAGACAGATGGACTGAGCACAGTGCCTCGGTCTTACTGTGTGTGGGAGAGGGGGGAGAAAGAGACGTACACTCACAGAGGCAGTCTCTCAGCCTGTGAGAGGGAGGGAGGGAGAGAGAGAGAGAGAGAGAGAGAGAGACACACACACGCGGTGGATGTGAAATCTCACCTGCCTGTTTCAGTGACAGGCACCCGCCACGAGTGAATGAAGACACCCCCATCTGTCTCCCTCTCCTCTCCCTCGACTCCCCACCCTCTCTCCTCCACCACCACCCCCCCACCCCCCCCACCTTTCCCTCCCAACTCCAGTCCTGTCCCGACCCCCTGGGATACTGAAGGGAGCGACAATCAACTGCTGCCTGCCCGCTGAGTTAAAGCGTTCCCACGGTAGACTCACGATACACTAAGGTAAACGCACGGGCCACTACGTTCTTACAAGTTAAAATGTTTCAATTCTTAACCACAAGAGTACATTTGACTCGTGGAAAACTTTAAACATGTTTGATTTTTTTTCCCCAAGAGTTGACAAGTTTCACGAGTACCTGCCGTTAGCGCCACGAGTCTCTAAGTTGCGTCCACGAGTTCCGACATTACAGCTACGTTAATCGTACGGTATTACAAGTTTTAACTCTGGGTACCTCGTGTGTCAACTCGCACCGCGAGACAGGGGTTTTAGTTATAGCCTTCTACAGTACATCCACAGAGCTGTCTTCCTAGAATACTATTCGGGTTGCGAATTTCCACAATGTCAACCCACCACAAAAAATAGACAATTTTATTTTCTGTTGTGTTCACTTAATTCATGGAAATTTTGTTAGAATGAATTTTCATTCCAAAACTCAAATCTTTTGGAGGTGATTTGTGAATTCCCCAAAGGCAAATTTCTGTTACCCAAACTGCAGTAATGCAGGAATAACACTATTTGTATTCAAGGGGTGGCAGAGTGGCGTAGCTAGTAGAGCTGCTGCCACATTGCACCAGAAATCCAGGATCAAAATATACATGGGGTCTGATTGTTGAAATACACCCTCCATTACAAAAAAAGCTTTGCACAATACATGCGATAATAAATGTCAACAATAAACTTTGCAGGGGAAAAAAATGCAGGAAAGATGAATGGGAACAAAATGAGAATTAATCAATTGAAAATTAGCTCAATTACAGAATGGGGAAAAGTAAGTTACTAGTTGTTCAAGCAATATTGACGTGACAATCTATTTTTACAAAACTGCAAAGTTAACTATTCTTACTCTTTGCACTCTTTTTTTGTTTTGCATTTCTCAGTACAATAAACAGTACATCATGAAACATAGAAATTAGGTATAGGAGTAGGCCATTCGGCCCGTCGAGCCAGCACCACCATTCAATATCATCATGGCTGAACATCCAAAATCAGTAACCCGTTCCTGCTTTCTCTTCATGTCCCTTGATTCCGTTAGCCCCAAGACCTATATCGAAAGGGCCCGTCCCATCAGCATTCGATAGCATGCGTCTAGCGCGACCAAACGTGGTCGCTTGAGTCGTATGGCCTTGCGGGGCCGGTCCTACTTCGATCGGCGGAGGCGTATGGAGTTGTGCGGGGCTGGTCCCGACATCGCGCGAGGCTCCAAATCTTGCACCGTCCGAAAATCCCATGCGACAACGGCCTGTCAGCCCGCAGCCGCATTGAGGCCGTACGCAGCATCTTGACGCTGTCCGCAGCGTCTTGACGGCGTACGCCTAGCTCGTGGCGTTGCGCAATGATGTCACCACCGGCGTGCCGTTGCGTGATGACGTCATCGCCCGATGCTATGCGACGTCCAAATTCAGTCGGCCCGCCTCCTGCCCAGCTGACTGGTGAGTATGATGTCGGGACCAGCCCCGCACAACTCCATACGCCTCCGCGGTTCGAATAGGATCGGCCCTGCACGGCCATACGCCTCAAGCGACCACGTTTGGTCGTGCTGGACGCATGCCATCGCATGCTGGTGGGACAGGCCCTTAACTCTCTCTTGAAAACATCCAGTGAATAGGCCTCCACTGCCTTCTGTGGCAGAGAATTCTATAGATTCACAACTCTCTGGATGAAATTTTGTTTCCTCGTCTCAGTCCTAAATGGCCTAAACTGCGACCCCTAGTTCTGGACTCCCCCAACATCGGGAACATTTTTCCTGCATTCAGCCAATCGTTTAAGAATTGTATGAGTTTCGATAAGATGCCCTCTCATCCTCTCATAAACCCAGTCGGTCCATTCTTTCAGAATACGTCAGCCCCCCCATCCTAGTGAACCTACGCTCCACTCCCTCAATAGCAAAAATGAAGTATTATCCACATTCCAGCAAGGTGAAAATTCAGTGACTTGATTAAGTGAGTCAATAACTATCATTAGTATGAATCAGGAAAGAGTATTTCCATTGATATCTCTATCACGCCTCAAGGTCACAAATTTTCACTTCCTCATTCAAGTCGGGTTATTGAACTAAAAATGTAGACTATCTATGGAAGGAACAGATTATAATCTAACAAATTTAGATTGTGCATAATACTTTCATGTTTAAACAATTAGCAGCTTTGTTTCAGCAGATCAATAAAGGCATTAGCTGAACTAAGTCTGGCCATGGAAGACAGTTCCATTTCATACATTCTAGGAAGGAGGATTCAATACATGACTAGTCAGAGGGTACGAGTGTTCTGCCACGCATGCAGAGAAATCTTTGACTGCTTGAACAACTTGTTTTGTTTTTTTAAGTGTTTTTTAATGCAAAGTGCTATTGAAGCAAAATTATTCAAATTTGAACTACTCACTGAAACAGTCCTGGGATCATTTGTGACAAAAAAAAACAAGAATGTCGCCAGAAATTAGTTTTACTTTAAAATCCAGGGAAATACAGGTAGAAACGTCCTCTGTCAAATTATTACATTTCTTCAAATCTTCATTTACACCATGTTCATCTTTTTTGTAATTTGTAAGGATTTTTAAATGGCACCAAGCCACAATGAAACAAACAAAAACAAAAACAAAAACAGCAAATAATCTCATGGTACAGTCACTGAATTGGAGTTGAATATCATCTCTTTATCAGAAAACAATAGCTTTTGCACTTCCCTAGAAACTGGTAATTCAAAAAAGAACTAAGCACAAAAAAAAAGGGAACCTAAACATACATCTCCAAAAGCAAACAATGTCAAGGTTTATCATTGAAGCAATGGGAAACAGCAACAAGCAGCTCAATTAGTTATGGAACCAAGGCACACAGTTTGGAGGTCTGCATAAGTATTAAATAATCCAAACCAAAATTACACAAATCCTTCCAAATTCAAGCTCCAAAATAAATATATTATATAGGGGCTAGAGGTTATGGGGAGATGGCAGGAGAATGGAGTCAGGAGGGAGAGATAGATCAGCCATGATTGAATGTCGGAGTAGACGTGATGGGCTGAATGGCATAATTCTGTTCCTGTCATTTATGACATAACAATCTCAAACGTCAATCACTTGGAGGATTAAAAAAAGAACTGAGCAAGAGGAGAGTGATATTACTAAAATCCTAAGTTTATGTCATAGGAGCAGAATTAGTCCATTCAGCCCAGTCAATTCCACAATTTCAAATCATGGCTGATCAACCTTTCCTTCTCAACCCCATTCTCCTGCCCTCACCATAACATTTGATGCCCTCACTAATTAAGAACCTGTCAAATTCCACTTTAAAAATACCCAATGACTCAGCTCTACATCTATCCGATGCAGTGAATTCTGCAGATTCACCACCCTTGGTCTAAAAAAAAAAAAATCCTCCTCTCCTTTCTAAAGTTGCGGCCTTTTATTCCGAGGCTGCGCCCTCTGGTCCTAGACTCTCCCACGAGTGCATAAAATACATTGGGCCAAACCCAAACAATTTAGTGAAATTCCCCTGGCGGGGAAATTTGCAAAGGCCACTGGGGAGACTTTAAACTAGAATGGTTGGGGCGAGGGACTCAAATAGAGAAAGCTAGTAGACAGAATGGGAGGCATAAAGCAGAAAAGGGAAGCACTCGGACACAAGAGGAGAAAGAAAAAAAAGGAAATAAACAGAATAAGAGACGGGGGGTTTCTTAAATGTGCATATTTTAATGCTAGGAGCATTGTAAGAAAGGTGGATGAGCTTAGAGTCTGGATAGACACCTGGAAGTATGATGTTGTGGCGATCAGTGAAACATGGTTGCAGGAGGGCTGTGATTGGAAACTAAATATTCCAGGATTTCGTTGATTCAGGTGTGATAGAATTGGAGGGGCAAGAGGTGGAGGTGTTGCATTGCTAGTCAGATAGATAGATAGATATAATTTAATTGCCACACAACCAAGGTCGGTGGAATTTGGGTTGCCAGCAGCAGTACAATAATAAAGAACACAACCACAATAAAAAATTTACACAAACATCCACCACAGCATTCATCACTGTGGTGGAAGGCACAGAGCTTGGCCAGTCCTCCTCCATTTCCCCCCGTGGTCGGGACCACCACCCTCCACAGCCGTTGCTGCGGGCGTCCAGATGGTAAGGGACAAAGTCAAAGTCAAGGTGAGTCCAGGAACGGCTCTTCCCAACCAGAGACCGCGGCTTCAGGCTGGTGTAGGCCGCAGGCCGGCGGTCAAAGTTTTAAAGTACCTGCCGTGCCGCAGCCGGAAGCACTGTAGACTGCAGGGCCGGCGGTCGAAGCTCCCCTCCAGGGGAGATGGTAAGTCCATGCCGCACCCGCGGTAGAAGACGGCCGCGGGCCGGCGGTGGAAGCTTCTTCTTCCCCCCGGGTCCTCCACGAGGGATCCCGGGCTGTAGACGCCGCACCAGCTGGGGTTCTGCAGACTGCGGCTTCAGGCTGCCGGCTGCCGGGCCAGCGTAACGGAGCACTCCCCTCCAGCGAGGTCTCACCCGCTCCGCGCCGAGAGTCCACGCTGCGCCCGCCGCTGAAGCTCCGGGCGCATCTCCAGGAAAGTCCGCGCCGATCCTTGCTGTTAGGCCACGGGGGAGGCGACCTGAAAAAATCGCCTCTCCATGGAGGAGGCCACCGAAACGGTTTCCCCCTTACCCCCCCACACCACCCCCCACACATAACACACAAAGAAACATTAAAAACAGACTTTTAAACATACTAAAAAAATTAAAAAAAGTTGGGGGAAAACGGACACGCTGCCGACAGGCTGCTGCCAATGCAGCGCCCCCTTCGAAAAAAGGGAAGATATTACAGCAGTGCTTTGGCAGGATAGATTGGAGGGCTCATCTAGGGAGGCTATTTGGGTGGAACTGAGAAGTGGGAAAGGTGTAGCAACACTTATAGGGTTGTATTATAGACCGCCAAATGGGGAACGAGAATTGGAAGAGCAAATATGTAAGGAGATAGCAGATATTAGTAGTAAGCACAAGGTAGTGATTGTGGGAGATTTCAACTGTCCACACATAGACTGGGAAACACATTATGTAAATGGGCTGGATCGTTTGGAGTTTGTAAAATGTGTGCAGGATAGTTTTTTGCAGCAATACATAGAGGTACCTACTAGAGGAGGGGCAGTGCTGGACCTCCTGTTAGGAAATGAGACGGGACAGGTGGCGGAGGTATGCGTTGGGGAGCACTTCGGGTCCAGTGATCATAATACCATTAGTTTCAATATAATTATGGAGAAGGTCAGAACTGGACCTAGGGTTGAGATTTTTGATTGGAGAAAGGCTAACTTTGATGAGATGCGAGATGATTTAAAAGGAGTGAACTGGGACATTTTGTTTTATGGGAAAGATGTAGAAGAGAAATGGAGGACATTTAAAGGGAAAATTTTAAGAGTACAGAATCTTTATGTTCCTGTTCGGTTGAAAGGAAAGTAAAAATTGGAAAGAGCCCTGGTTTTCAAGGGAAATTGGACATCTTGTTCGGAAAAAGAGGGAGATTACAATAATTATAGGCAGCATGAAGTAAATGAGGTGCTTGAGGAGTATAAGGAATGTAAAAAGAATCTTAAGAAAGAAATTAGAAGCTAAAAGAAGATATGAGGTTGCTTTGGCAAGTAAGGTGAAAATAAATCCAAAGGGTTTCTACAGCTATATTAATAGCAAAAGGATAACGAGGGATAAAATTGGTGCATTGGAGAGACAGAGTGGACAGCTATCTGCAGAGCCAAAAGAGATTGGGGAGATATTGAACAATTTATTTTCTTCGGTATTCACCAAGGAGAAGGATATTGAATTATGTGAGGTAAGGGAAACTAGTAGAGTAGCTATGGATACTATGAGTTTCAAAGTAAAAGAAGTACTGGCACTTTTGAAAAATATAAAAGTGGATAAGTCTCCAGGTCCTGACAGGACATTCCCTAGGACATTGAGGGAAGTCAGTGTAGAAATAGCCGGGGCTATCACAGAAATATTTCAAATGTCATTAGAAATGGGAATAGTCCCCGAGGATTGGCGTACTGCGCATGTTGTTCCATTGTTTAAAAAGGGTTCTAAGAGTAAACCTAGCAATTATAGACCTGTTAGTTTGACTTCAGTGGTGGGCAAATTAATGGAAAAGATACTTAGAGATAATATATATAAGCATCTGGATAAACAGGGTCTGATTAGGAACAGTCAACATGGATTTGTGCCTGGAAGGTCATGTTTGACTAATCTTCTTGAATTTCTTGAAGAGGTTACTAGGGAAATTGATGAGGGTAAAGCAGTGGATGTTGTCTATATGGACTTTAGTAAGGCCTTTGACAAGGTTCCTCATGGAAGGTTGGTTAAGAAGGTTCAACTGTTGGGTATAAATGCAGGAATAGCAAGATGGATTCAACAGTGGCTGAATGGGAGAAGCCAGAGGGTAATGGTGGATGGCTGTTTGTCGGGTTTGAGGCACGTGACTAGTGGGGTGCCTCAGGGATCTGTGTTGGGTCCTTTGTTGTTTGTCATGTACATCAATGATCTGGATGAAGGGGTGGTAAATTGGATTAGTAAGTATGTAGATGATACCAAGATAGGGGGTGTTGTGGATAATGAAGAGGATTTCCAAAGTCTACAGAGTGATTTAGGCCATTTGGAAAAATGGGCTGAAAGATGGCAGATGGAGTTTAATGCTGATAAATGTGAGGTGCTACACCTTGGCAGGACAAATCAAAATAGGACGTACATGGTAAATGGTAGGGAATTGAAGAATACAGTTGAACAGAGGGATCTGGGAATAACCGTGCATAGTTCCTTGAAGGTGGAATCTCATATAGATAGGGTGGTAAAGAAAGCTTTTGGTATGCTGGCCTTTATAAATCAGAGCATTGAGTATAGAAGCTGGGATGTAATGTTAAAATTGTACAAGGCATTGGTGAGACCAAATCTGGAGTATGGTGTACAATTTTGGTCGCCCAATTATAGGAAGGATGTCAACAAAATAGAGAGAGTACAGAGGAGATTTACTAGAATGTTGCCGGGGTTTCAACAACTAAGTTACAGAGATAGGTTGAATAAGTTAGGTCTTTATTCTCTGGAGTGCAGAAGGTTAAGGGGGGACTTGATAGAGGTCTTTAAAATGATGAGAGGGATAGACAGAGTTGATGTGATCAAGCTTTTCCCTTTGAGAATAGGGAAGATTCAAACAAGAGGACATGACTTCAGAATTAAGGGACAGAAGTTTAGGGGTAACATGAGGGGGAACTTCTTTACTCAGAGAGTGGTAGCGGTGTGGAATGAGCTTCCAGTGAAAGTGGTGGCGGCAGGTTCGTTGGTATCATTTAAAAATAAATTGGATAGGCATATGGTGAGAAGGGAATGGAGGGTTATGGTATGAGTGCAGGCAGGTGCGACTAAGGGAAAAAAGTTGTTCGGCACGGACTTGTAGGGCCGAGATGGCCTGTTTCCGTGCTGTAATTGTTATATGGTTATATGGTTAATGTGCATCGAACATGATCCTAAAAGAGTCAAGTGACCAAGCTAAACTAAGCCAGTCAGCTGAAATAGAATAATTGAAGCTTAGAATAAAAGTGATTCAATTGCTGATTCGGCTCCACACATACCACAAAACTAGTACTCCAGTAATGGATAAGGAGACATTTCTGTAAAAGCAAAAATACAATTCCTTCCCACACACACACCAGAGTCTGAATATCAGCAGCATGTACTTCCTCCATACAGGAAGACCAAGTGGGCATCATTTAGATACAAAAAGACCATTGGAACAATCACCAGTCTAGTGATTTTTATCTGGTTGTAGTTGTTAGGAAACAGTGGGTGAGGAGACAAAGGATTGCTGATGCTGAAATCTGGAGAGAAAAAAAACCCAAACTGCTGTAAGAACTCTGCTGGTGAGGCAACATCTGTGGAAGCAAAAGAATAGTTAATGTTTTGGATCTGAAACACCAGCCATTTCTTTGCTGCTTCACTTGCTGATTCCTTCCAACAGCTTGTTTTGTTTGAACCTTTGGGTTAAACTAATATATAATTAGTGAATATGAATACTTTTCTAAATTTTGGAAGTAGTGCCACAAATTTTAATAGCTTTTAGACTTCAAATAGAAGGACTGGTAGCCTTTGTGTTCCTGTTTATCATCCACCTAGTTGTCTTCACCTTCCCCTCCCCCTGCCTGGCTCTATCCTTTTGTTTTAGTCTGCCTCCACATTCCACCCACCCCCTATCCCTGACATAGCTCAATCTTTTCAGATAATAAAAAGCCTAGATGGAGGAGACATGGAGAGAACATTTCCAGTAAAGGTGGAGTCTAGAACCAGGGTGCACAGCCTCACAATAAAAGGACGTACTTTCAGAATGGAGATAAAAAGGAATTTCTTTAGCCAGAGCGTGGCAAATCTGTGGAATTAATTGCCACAGATGGCTGCAGAGGCCTAAGACATTGGGTATTTTCAAAGCGAAGAATGATAGATTCTTGATTAGTATGGGCATCAGAGGTCACGGGGAGAAGGCAAGAGAATGGGGTTGAGAGGGGGAATATAGATCAGCCACAATAGAATGGTGGAGTGGACTCGACAGGCTGAATGGCCTAATTCTGGTCCAATTGTCGCCCTTCATCCCTCCCACTGACCCAAGTCTCACCATTCCCCCTCTCCTCTTTATATTGATTGTCTTCCCTTTCCACCCAGAGTCCTGATGCACAGTTTCTGACATTATTGGCTGTTGAGCGACTTGAGAGATTTATGACAAACTTCAAATGTTAAGGCACAGAGACTACAGATACTGGAATCTTGAGCAAAACAAAGTCCTGAGGGAGTCATCGGGTCAGGCAGCATATGGCGAGGGAATGGACTGGTGATGTTTCAGATCAGGACCCTTCTCCAAACCAGTTGTGCAGTTTTAAAAATTCACAAAACATTCATTATAAACTGCTCTTGGACATCAGAGATGTCCTCCTTCTTTAGTAATTGTGATCTCCCCCCTCCTTGGTGTTGTGAATGAATCTCTCACCCATGTCTCCCATGTCCTGCAGTTCTGCTCTCCCTCTCCCCAAATGGAACAAGGGTAGGGTTCACGGAATTGGCTGCGGAAGTCGGCTATGAGACCGATCTGCCGGAGTTCCGAACCCCTGGCCGCAGGGGGCAATTTCGACCAGCCGTTTGGCGTGGAAGGTCATGATTGGCTGCCTCTCCTGGCCTAGGCACGACATTTTTGGGGGAACGAATTTGTCCAGATTAAAGTGGGAGGCAAACCACCAACTGCCAGAAAATCAGTGGTGGAATTTTACCATGCATTCATTCATAACAGACATACCCCATATACTTTGACAGAAAGGTTCTAGTTTATGGCAACCATAAGACAATTCATAAGACACCTTTTGTATCTCCTTCAAAAGCTTCCCAAAATACTGTCACGCATGAAGCACTTCTGAGATACACAGAATTAAAATAATTCGGTATGTGACCATTCAGAAATCCAGATGGTTCAACATCTGGCTCATGAGATGATATTTCATGTACTCCCTTCTCTCTTAAAACTCACCATGACCCTGAATCCCAAACTCTTAAAAATCGCAACTTTCACTGGAAAATTATAATATTGTGTGATGTTACTAATAAAACAACTAATAGTGTGTTGGGCTATTAATAGAAGTAACCTCCAATAATCTACAAGATCTCTAGGTACGGGACCCAAGTCCAATGTGTGATAAGCCATTGTTGTGATCTGTGCAGATTCAGCCATGGGGCCTTTCAAAAGTTGCAGCATTTGGGGTGACATTCTCTCAATGCATTAGAGCACACAAAGCCAGCACAAATGGCAAAAGCCACAACCTCAATGCCTGCCTCATCGGGCACCTCTTTCCCCACATATATTGAAGCTTGCAATTTCCACATTGACCTCAGCCACATTAGAATTCATAACCAGAATGGATGCAAGTCACCCTCAATCCTGAGGGAATGCCAACGAACAAGCATCTTTGTAGCAAATTTCCACACACCAATTTCCCCCCCCCCCCCCCCAAAACTACAACATGATAAGTGATTTGCATGGATAAATGTTGATCAGGACACCAGTGTCACTCCCCTACTATTTATTTAATAAAAAGAGTCCTGGAACCTATGATGCTCAAACAGAAATCAGCAATCAGTGTCGCTCTGCTCTGTGGAGATTACTACAGCTTCTCTTGTAATTCCAGGTTCTTAAAAAAAAGAAACCGCTTCGCAGGTACAAAAAGATGGAGATGGGAGGAATTCTGTCAACATCATGAGAGGGAGTCGCTCAACTGCCAACAATATCTTTCTGGAGATGATTCTCTTTAATACACCTAAAGTTATGAGCACCTTGGAACTTGAACTCAAAACATTCAGAGCAACCACAAACTGAAGTAAATTAGGACAGGGCATTGCATGATTCTAACCAATGTAAAAAAGCAAATGTTTACAACTGCCCAAGTACACTGGTTGTGAATCACATAGTTGTAAATTAGCTGCATGACATTTCCATGGCAGCTCAGTATAGAATCTACATTAAATTCTCAGTCACAATATTAAAATGTCATTTTAGTTGTAACATAGATCAACAATCCAGAAATAGCTAAGAGCCGAATGTAAACAAGATGAGAACTACATTCCTATTTGTTACATAATCCAACGCATTACCAGACATGAAAGTGAAACTGCAATTTATAACACCACAGTGGGATTCTTAACAATACATTTCCTTGCCAGGGTTGAACATTTATGCCCCAAATTCTAAATCACAATATTAATTCATCTTACCAGACAACTTCAATCTTTACTTTAACCAACCAATGGCAAAAAACAATAAGACAATTTCTTCCCCCAAAACAATTCTAAAAGAAGCTCTTGCAAGCACAGTAAAACTCCAATAATCCACTATGACAATTTGTCATGCTATTTTTCCACTTGCAGGAATCCACATTTCTTTTGAACATGATCTGGCTTACTGGAAAATTATATCACTGTGTAACATTTACAAAAGACAAGTGTGTTGAGGTATTATTAGAAACAACATCCAATAGTCCACAAAATCTGTACGTCCAACATGCAAGTCGAAAATGTGCCAGATTATTGGACTTACTGTACAAGCACATTTCCACACTGCATTCTAACTTGAGAAACAAGGTGTGAACTACCTAAATGGAAACAGGAGATGTTCATGCACTGTAGTTAGTACAGCAACATACAAAACCCAATGGTCTTATGACTTGTTATGGGTTCAGGAACCCAGTTTTTACACTAGCTCGAACACTGTTCAATTATCACCAAATCTGAAAAAATATCTAAGTGTTCACGTTGAGCCCCAAAATTGCAATGGTACAACTTTTGGTGAGGAAAAATCTTACTTTAATAATAGTTCAACATTGCTTGGAGTCATCTTTAATCAGTCATACAAGAAGTGTGTTTTGTAGCTGGGGTCAGTATTTAGTGATCAGCCTTAACAATCTCCAAAACAATGGCAAGGCAACAATTTTATGATAGTTCTCCATAGTGCTCTTAAGTAGGCAATTCCAGGATTCCAATTAAGTGATGGAGGAAGAATCGCTCTTTATACCAACATCTGGTTGCCTGGTAACTATGACGCAGTGTTGTGCCCATATGCTAATACCTGCACCCTTCCTTGTGTTCCAGGGGCGCTATCCAAGGAATAGCATTACCATAATGCATATTTCCCTGTTGCGTTTTTCTATTTCACAAACTGCAACCACAGTGCAACGCAGGCAGGAGAAATACTTATTTCAGTCGGTGGAAGGATGCCAATCAAGCAGGTTCCATTGATATGAATAATAAGCTTCTTGGGTGTTTTGGAACTGCTGTCATCAAGACAAGTAGACAGTACTCCATCACACTTACAATGCCCCTTGCAATTAAAAAAGCTCAGGCAAGTTGGCAAGCAACTTCCCACTAAATACCAAACCATTTGCGTATTTGTGTAGTCAGTAATTGAGCAGCCAGTTCAGTAAACTGTCAGATTAACAGGATGTTACTGGGGCATTTATCAATGGTAATACTAATGGTGCTGCTGGACTCTGGTGCTTGGTTGGCACCAATCAGATCAATCTTCCATTATGGATACAACTCTTGTAAGAGTGGCTCCTTGCCCATCTCACATTAATTTCAAGTCACTTTAAAATTTGTTCTGATTCATACTATTTTCACATCATATTGCGATTCATCCTGTTGGCAGTTTGACTAAGATTATAACGTCTTACGCAAAATGAGCAATCAAACATAGTGGTGTGTGAATGGCACTCAGTAACGAGCTACCAACAACTTCCTTTCTGATGTTAATAGTAGGCTGAAGGGGTGTAATTGATAATTCTGCTACCTTGGGCACGACAAAAAAGGCAGATCTCCACTTTTATCAAGTAGATGTCATAACTCTGGTTATATTACGGATCATTATGGAGCACTAGTCTGCAGCACTACGAGATATTAGTCGGGCACATTACCTTTATCAGAGTCAGTACACATTTTGATAAAATGCAAAGTCAATAAAATTGTTCAATAAGCACCTTCTGTGATTAGTAGTATTCCAGAGAGGGACAAATTTATCAGGTACTTTTGACTGACGATGGCTACAAATGCTTCAGCCTAATTTTCTGCACTCACTTGCTCAACTCCGCATATACTGATGTTCATTGTTGCCTCTATCCATTTGTTGTTTTACTTACCACCCTGATCCACAAATAAAAGTGACAGACTTTAAGAGTTGATTTGATCCACTAACTATAAGATCACGTATCTCTGTAGAGCACGGCTTCCACTGTTTAACAGGCACATTTTTTGGTTTTGTGGCTTCTCATTATGCTCTTCCTCCCTCTGAAGTTTTTCTCCTATCTTAATGACAATATTGTGGGTGATCTGCAGATTATTACAAATATAGTTCTGGCAAAGTTACCCTACAATGCCACCTGAATGCCCAATTTTGAACAGTTACGATCTGAATATAACCAATTTAGCCCATCTTGGATTCCATGTTACCTTACCTTTCAGACTAACCTGCTATGTGTGACCTTGTCAAAGAACTTACTAAAGTCCGTGAAGACAACATCTATTGCCCTGCCCTCAATCATCTCATGAACTATTAAAAAAAAAACGGTCATAGTTGTGAGACGTGATTTCCCATGCACTAAACCCATTCTCATCTATACCCAGAACACCTTTCATACTTTCAACTATTTTGACAACTTCCAATCCCCTGGTCCCAACCACCTCATCTATACTAATGATGTCCCATCTCTGTATGCCAATCTTGCTCATTAAGCTGATCTCTGAAGATAGACACAAAGCTAGAGCAACTTAGCGAGACAGGCAGCAGATCTGGAGAGAAGGAATGGGTGACATTTCGGGTCTCGACCCTTCTTCATACTGGG
Source organism: Amblyraja radiata (assembly GCF_010909765.2). NCBI lineage: Eukaryota > Metazoa > Chordata > Chondrichthyes > Rajiformes > Rajidae > Amblyraja > Amblyraja radiata. The sequence goes on from NC_045973.1 coordinate 12,050,393, forward strand.
TCTCGATCCGAAAAGTCACCCAGAGATGCTGCCTGTCCCGCTGAGTTACTCCAGCTTTTTGTGTATCTTTGGTTTAAACCAGCATCTGCAGTTCCTTCTTATACACTTCCACTTCTCTGCGTCTTTCTGGAACAACCAACCCAGTTTCTCGACAATACTCATCCACCTGGCAAAACTTAAGGGCAAGTACAATTTTTATTTCAATACTTCCCACTTTCTATGAGCTGCGGTCATGGTTACTTGCATGGGCTCCCTCCACACATGTCCATTTGTGGGCTTTGTGAAACTGTCCATGTTCCAAACCTACTCGGGCATCCCTCCAAGTCTTTCTTTGCTACATTGACAATTGCATTGGTGCTGTTTCTAGCATTTATGCCAAACTCTTTCATTTAATCAGTTTAGCCATCTTCCATACTGCCCTCAAATTCACCCAGTGTATTTCTCACACTTCTTTCTTTTCTGGATCCCCGTCGCCATCTCAGGACATAAATTGTCCATCACTATTTATTACAAACCTATAAACTCACACAACTACCTTGACTACTCCTACCCCATCCTGGCTCGTGTAAGAGTACCAATCCCTTTTGTCAAAGCCCCATTTTACCAACCCCAAGGGACCCACAAAACCCCTTTTCTTAGTTTCTCGGTCTCTACTTTCCAAAACATCTTCTTCCTTCGGGGAACATGCATGGTTTCCCTCCACCATAGGTGGATTTGTCAAATCTATTTACCCCATTTCCTGCTTGTCTTTTCTTGCTGTCCTACCTCTCACCACTACCTCCCACCCCGGTTGAACAAAGAAGACAATATATAGCTTTTATAGCCTACAGTGTAAATGGCTTGAACTTTTGCAAATTTAGGTAACCTACTTCCAAGTAGGTTTCTTTCCCACCACCACCAGCCCACCCAATGTCTCCACCCGTTCACGTTTTCCATTCCTCCCCCACCTGATTCCACCTGACACTTACAAATCTATCTGGAGTTCTTCTTCCCTTGCATTATCTTGCCTATCCCCTCACTCACCTGGTTCCATTTACCCATCATCCTTACCTTAACCGATTCCACCCATCAAGCTTCTTTCCCTTCCATTTCAATATACAGGTGCACAACCTTTTATCCGAAAGCCTTGGGACCAGACACTTTTCGTAATTCAGAATTTGTCGGTCTTCGGAATGGAAATTTTTTAGCGTAGATTTTCATGGCTGGCTCAGTGGTAGAGTGCTCGGCTCATATCCGCAATGTCGCGAGTTTGCGCCTTGATCCCGGCAGTTACTCGGTCGCGAGTTTGAGTCATCAATGTCGTTTTTTCTTGCAGAATAAATGTCTGTATGAAATGCAGTGTGTTGAATGAATTCCTGAATTTGTAAATGTGCCCGCAGCATTGAATCACCTCTCGCACTCATGTCATCCTAGCGGGGCTACATGCCCTTAGGTGGCCTAGCTCGGGGATTCTTGAATCCCCGAGCTAGGTCGTGAGTTTGCGCCTCGATCCTGGCAGTTACTCTGTCGCGAGTTTGTGTCTTCAATGTAGTTTTTTCTTGCAGAATAAATGTTTGTATGAAATACAGTGTAGGAGAGGTGTACTGACTGTGTGGGCAGAACTTTGGAAGTGATTGCCCACCAGTCTAAAACGCCGCTGTGTCTCCCTGTCCCTGGGATAGCAGGGGGCGATCAAACAGCACAAAACCCCCCTCCCCCTCCAACTCCAGAGGAATCCGCTCCCCGATGGGCCGCTACGGCGACAAGTGGCAGTTTGCCCACAGCCCGAGCTGCGCCCCCTCATCCGCCCCCCAAGAACAAGACGTACCTTGCACACCATCAGCTTCTTCCCCGACGTGTTCCCCTGGAGTTGGAGCGGGGCTGGGCTGGAGTTGCTGCTGGCTGTGGGTCTCTGGGATCTCCGTGCTTGCAGTGGGCCTGGGGGTCGGTGTCCCGTTGGTCCTGACGTCTCCGGCCACCCCCCTGGACTGGATCTGAGACTGGGAACTGTACCGCCCTTGCCCCCTCCCTCTGCAACTGCAAACAACCCCACTCTCCTGCAAGGGCGGTACAGTTCCCGGAGGATGGCAGGTGGCCGGAGACGTCAGGACCAACAGGAACCCGCTCCCCGATGGGCCCCTACGACGCCCCGAGCTGCGCCCCGTCATCCGCAACCCAGGTTCCTCTGTAGTTGGAACCAACGATCTTTGGTTGGAACGGGGCTGGGCTGCTGCTGGCTGTGGGTCTCTGGGATCTCCGTGCTTGCAGTGGGCCTGGGGGTCGGTGTCCCGATGAGGGGGCGCAGCTCGGGGAACGGCTTCTGGTGGTCCTGACGTCTCCGGCCAGTTTGCAGTTTTCCTCTGTAGTTGGAGCGGGGCTGGGCTGGGCTGCTGTTGGCTGTGGGTCTCTGGGATCTCCGTGCTTGCGCTTGAAAACGTTCACTGAGGGCGGCCTGCAGAGGTGACAGCGGAACCTCCGGTCGGTCCTCGAAGAAAGGGGAACTAAATCCCCATTCATAAAAGAGAAGGTGAGGGTATATTGCGCGGGAAGGTTAATAATTGACAATATGCTGCTGCCTGCCCGCTGAGTTAAAAAGTTCCCACGGTAGACTCACGATACACTGTGCATCGTGAGTCTTGCGTGGGAACTTTTTAACTCAGCGGGCAGCAGCAGCATATTGTCAATTATTAACCTTCCCGCGCAATATACCCTCACCTTCTCTTTTATGAATGGGGATTTAGTTCCCCTTTCTTCAAGGACCGACCGGAGGTTCCGCTGTCACCTCTGCGGGCCGCCCTCGGTGAACGTTTTCAAGGACCTTTCTTCAAGGACCGAAAAAATGGCCGCTATTCGGAGGTTTTCGTTATTTGGATCTTCGGATAAAAGGTTGTGCACCTGTACTGCCTATCTTCCTCTACACAGTTTTGATGCAGGGCTCAATCTGAAATGTTAATGATCCCTTTATCTCAAGGATTCTGCCGCTGCTTGCCTTATGGATACTGTTTTCAGCTGCCAGATTTATTGAGTCACATTTACCATAGCAGTGCCACACAACACACGAGAGGATATTCCTTTGGCGTAGATGGAACTTCATCACCAAAGGACAGTGTGATAGTCACTTCTACCAATGTTGTATCATGGCAAGATGCATTTGCCATAGATAGATTGCTAAGGGGAAATCAAATTATTTTTTACTACTGTTTTTTGTTCACCCAATACACAGCCAATGCGGAAGTTGCAACTTTCAGTGCTTGGCCAGTGGTGCTGCTACCAAGTCCCTTACTATTTTGGGTTTCTTCCGAGTGTCATTCAAAGTGTGAGTGCACTAATTCATTAGCTAATTGGGAAAAGTCAAATTCAATCACAGAATTTCTTTACCCATATTCAACCTGATGCCAAGGGACTACAAGGGACCTGAAATCTACAACATTTCTCCAGGCTACTAGTTCGCCCAAGTACACTAGTACACAGCCTACTCATCTGGAAATTATCCTGCAGCTGAGACAGGACATACCCAGCAACTGGGGAAGAAATCTGAAACAAGGTCAATAAGGCACAATTCTTTAAGTACAATAGTCAGGTTGTTGCTTGAAAAGTCTGTGCAAAAGTTCTCTCAATTTTATACACAATCTGAAGTCTAGATTAGAGGGCAACACCTAATGGGAGAGGATAGACCAACAGTTTATTTTCTTTGGAATGCTGGAGGTTGAGGAGACCTGATTGAAGTAGAAACAGTTTTGAGTCTTAACAGGATAGACAGTCAGAACTTGTTTGCCGGGGTGGAACTATCAAGTCCTAGAAGGCATAGCATTAAGGTGCGAGGGGCAAAATTTAAAAGAGATGTGCAGGAAACTTTTTTTTTTTTTTTAATTTAAACCAGAGGGTGGCAAATGCCTGTTACACACTGCTGGGGCTGATGGTGGAGGCAGAAACCATGTTGGCATTAAAAGGACTTAGATAGGCATATGGATGTGCAGGGAATGGAGGGGTATGGATTATGTGCATGCGGGTAAGAATTGGTCCTGGCATCATGTCTGGTACAGACATTGTGGGCCAAAGGTTGCTGAGCTGTACTATTCCAAATGAACTAAAAATGGGGAATTAATCTAACATCTTTGTATTATCCCAGAACTCAGTTATTAATGTTTGCGTTGAAATTCATTTTTGTCAATTATTAGCCAATTCTACAAGTTTGTTAATGTCGTGCAATGATTTGTTACAGTCTGGTTCAGTACTGACAATCCTGTCCTTCCCAATTTGATGTCATTCAAAAATTCACGATTCCAGACTTAATTCATGAAAGCAAGTCAGTAAAAGCATCTGTCCCTGAAATGCTCCTCGTGGAGGTACTGGAACCTTCTTCACTAGAAAAGGCTACTGGTTTCCGACTTCTTTCTTGAAGCCAGCCAGTGAACCATTCCTCCACTAGTCTGTCAACTCTGCATTTGGATCTTATTCATCTACATACAATGGGGTACCAAAAATGTCTTTTGAATATTTTAGATTAAGCTTCATTACTAACTTCCACCAAGACAAAACACCTTCAAGAATCAAAGCAAAAGTTCAGTCGTTATTTAACGTTGCATGCAATTTTTCTCAAAGTTAAGCTACTTTTTTCTTTTAAAAAGGATGGTCATTTGTAACGTTCAATTTTAACATATAAAATACCATCAAGTTACTAATTTTTAGAACAAGCTGTTAAAAATATTTTATTCTGCAAAAATAAATTTTGACTCATGGCAGTGCAAGTGAATAGAAGTGAGAAAGTGACACAAAGATCACAATGTTACTTCCACCCCACCCCCTGATTAGACTAAGCGTGCACTTATTAGAATTCAGCTGGACTTCATTCTATACAATAGGATCTGTTAAACTTTGGGGAAACTAGTACATTAATTTTCTTTATGTTCACTCAAGGAAGAAATTAATTTGTGTTAGTATATAGAGATTGAATTGCAGCATTCCTGTGGGAACAATGCTAAGTTCTTGGATGCAGTTACTGATTCATTCAAACCCCAAAGGCAATTTCACTGTAGGAACAAAACGTCCGTTAGCAACAACAGAGCTGACAGTGAAAAATCCTTATGACGGCCACTATTATTCCTGATCATTATACTTGCATGTGACAGCCATGTTTAAATTCAATGCTTTACCTGCACACCTCCAAGGTTACAGGATTATGTTTTATTCACATACTATGAGTCATATTCAACTTGGCAACAGGTAGTTCCACTATATTGTGACAGTTATAGGCCTTTCTCACGGGGGGACCTGACGCAAGAGGTAACCAGAGTTGAACAGAGTTGAACATCGTGGGAACCTCGTACGATAACCATACGGCATTCGTGGACCACCGTGGCGCTAACGGCAGGTACTCGTGTAACTTGTTGACTCGGGAGAAAATTCAAGCAAGCTGAATTTCTCCAAGAATTTCTCCAAGAGTGACTTGTACACTTGTGGTTGAACATTGAAACATTATATGGACGTAGTGGCCAGTGTGATATCCGTAATAACTCTTGCGTTTACCGTGGGAACTCCTGCGAACGGTGAACCCGGAAGCTGGACAGAGGGGACAGAAGGTGAGTAATCTGGAATGAACATGCTGGTCGTTCTCTGCCCACATGATCTCTACGGAGCTTCCAGGCTGTTTATATATAAAAGAGCATTCCAAAAGTGTCTCACCAGCAATCTGCAGCCTTCAAGAGGTCTTTTTAAATGAAGTGTTTATTTCCAACGTCTGGTACGTTTCGTTAGAATTGCCACCAGCGTTTAGAGAATATGTACCTGTGATTTTGTCCTATTTTTTTCTAATACTCATTAAATCAACGGGAAACTAAAAGTGGCATTTAGATATACAAAGTTGCTGCCTTGGCGAATATCGATGCTATTATCTTTATGTAAACTGTGAGGGTTCGCAGCTGCCACAATGCGTCTGACGAGTTATACCAATGTAATTTGGCACAAGCTGGTTTAATTGTGGGAAAAACTCTTCAAAGCCCTTCCAAGACGGAGGAATTCCCCAGAAAGTAGCTCGTTTTCTTTTGTAGAACTTTCCTCTGTCAACGCATAGATCTACAGTTAGGGAACCAACTGCCGGTACTGATGTATTTGAGTGTTTCAGGGAATTTCCTCTGATTATTTTCAATCTTTGTCCATCTCTTTTGAACTCATTTGATTCGATACTATTTGATTTTGGAATGGTGGTTACTTATTATATAAATTATGTGACCTATTTTCTGTTCCTATGATTCTCTAAGTACTTTGTTTATAAATTCTGAACTCGTGAATTCGAGATTTCAGTGGTTTTTCCCATTTGGACCGTATAAGCCGTTTACAATCGCGTTGGACTCACTACATTTCTATGATCTGTAATCGTTTAACATTGAGTATAAACGATTATATTTAATACTCGGAATGCATATTGATTTTAGCGATGCCATATAACTTTCTCTGTATGTGAAGGGAACGATCGCTTCTAGTATGTTTACACCTCTCTGTAAAACATCCATTCTTAAAAAAGTGGTCTCAATATCGCCAATGGAACATGTGTCAATGTGTCAAAGCACTTGTAATGCTTGTCTAAAAAAAAGTGGCATCATTTGTGCCACGTGATGATTTAACAACACTTCACAGTTCACAATGTTCATTCAAGATTTAACGGGAAAGCTCGGGAGACGGACAAGTCACTCGCACAAATAACAGAAATGCTGAGTACCCGTGGGAACTCTTTATCTACCCCCCCGTTATATCGTGTGATATCGTGCTAGACCACGACCACTTCACTCTGGTTACATCTTGCGTCAAGTCGCCCCGTGAGAAAGGCCTATGATGTTCCTAAGAAACTTTGCAATAAAGAAAATATTGTTAAAAAAACAATTTGGTTAATAAGAAAACAAGAGCTAAAGACACCCAATAACAGTTGATTTTCTTGGATGATTTAAAAAAAACAAAGACTTTTTAATGGCTATAAATTTATTTTTGTCACTGCTAAAAATGCCAAAGGATGCATGTTACATTGTTTAGAGTATGAACCCCACAAGTATCAATAGAAGCGATTTCGTCAATTTCAATGGCCAGCAATGATTAAAACGAGACTGTTCTTTCAGTCATAAATGACACATCATTTCTGCTGGGAGGTTAGCTTTTTCTCCCTCTGGACTTCCTCCTCCTCACAAACCACCCCCTGTACAACTCTTGTTATGCTTATCAATTTCCAAAGCAACTTTTAAGTGGTCCTATAGTTCTGAATTAAAATAGTGTTAAAACCAAATCGGCCTGCCTAATACAAATCATGTTCTCCAATTTATCAGTTGCGTTATATGGAATTAGCGATATAGAAACATGCGTTATTGCAGAACTACCTGCACCACCTACATAAATCTTAAAGCAACTTCATGATACCACCGAATGCAGTTATCCAAAGCATCAGTTTATAAATGCACACAATTCAGGCAAGATCCAAACTACAGCGAATATTCTCAGTATATAAAATCATCCCCACCATAATCCATTGAATCATTACATTGAATGAGGGTGGAAAATAGGAAATTAGCCATATTGCAATAGTTTGATGAAATATTTCTCAACCACGCTTAATGGAACAGCAACATAAACAGGAATGACCACAATTTAGTTTATTGAGGCCCGCTGTTGGAGCCACAACAACCTTGGAACCTATTTTTCTTTTGGAGGCAAAATGAAAACAGTGGAGTGAAAAATGCTAAGATTCCAAAATAATTATCTAGATTTCTTTGCAGATTCAACTGTTTTATGCAAAATAAAAATTCCAGTAAAATTCATTAAAGGTTGCACATTAAATATTACCTTTGGGTATGTCAACAGGCCACCATAACAATACACCGCCTACTGAGATAAATTAGTCACATCACTGAACAGTGCAAGACTTCCAATAAATGTTGTTCAAAGAAATAAATTACACAAAAAAAAAACGTAATTCAATTTGGAATTAGTGGCAAAACTGTCATGAGTATGGTTATTTCTCTCCCACCAAATATTGGCTCCTTCTTACATATCTGAAGCTTTATCATCTGATTGAATCATGTAAACTAGAAAGCAATGCCATAGGCAACTACAACTCGCCTTTTGGTATGACACTACGTCACCTAAATAACCTAGAAGTTAAAAAATCTAAAATTATTATACAACAAAGCTGCAACCTAAACCATTCAGCTGTGAATTATGTCACATTATTCCCAGAATATTTAATTCCATTGAAGAAAAAAATTAACATTAGCAGACACTCAGACAACCTCCCATGGTTAGGCACTCATGGAGCCAAGATTAAGATAATTGAACCACAGTTTATAGTCCCATTTTGAAGTTATATATTCAACCCATTTCTCATAATAAATCTGGATGGCAGAATGCATCACAGAAACAGTCTATATGAGCTCTCCATTTTACAAATATGCTTTTTCATCAAATGGCAGGCGATGTAATTCCAGCAGTAAGCAATCTACAATGTAAAAACAGAAATAGTATAGAATATGGAATAAACTTTACAAGCATGAAAATGTACACAGCATATTTAGATAGCAGGATGCCAATCAAAAAAACCTAAATAATTCTATGTAGTATGTCAATACCGAGGGTGGGAGATTGCAACCTTCACATCATCCACCCTGTTTCGATGAATACAATCAACCTGGCGTGCACAAACAGAAGATCAAACAGAACAATTTGTCTTACAACTTTAGGCTGTGCACGCCATATGCAAGAAGAGGAAGACAGAGGCAATACAACCATTAAATTACCATAGTAGTAGAGGTCTGCCAACTCAAATTCATTTGACAATATGCAAATTAACATATTGGAAATTATGACAAAGAAACTACCTGGTTATAGTAAATATTCATGTGGTTCACCAATAGCCTTTGGGTGAGAAAACCAACATTACTCCAGTCTTACAGCTCTTGGGCCAATAGTGCCCAAGTTGGAAGAGCTGTCCTAGTTAATGAAGCACCAATCTGACAAAGTCACACTCAAAAATCAAACCTTACATTTCATGTCACAGAATCTGTCACAATCCAAGTACACCCTGTCTAATAGGCAGGTTAAACTCACTGAGAGGGGAAGGGTAGTGAGATATAAATGGAAGGGAGTAGCCAACGTGTAGTTAATTCCTTACCTCAAAATCTCATTTGGGGGGGGGGGGGGGGGGGGGGGGGGAAGGAAATAAATCACACAGCAAAGAAATACCTACCAGATCGCTACCAATCTGATGAATCTGTGCTGCTCCTTGGTGGGACACGACAGCACACTGAAAGTAGCAAGGACACCGCATGTGCCGAGTCACGTAGTGTGGAGGAAGGGGGGGGGGGGGGGGGGGTGGAGACTTCAATGCCCATTCCCCCCAAGAGTGGCTAGATAACATCACCATTGAGCAAGCCAGCCAAGTCATACAGGACACAGCTTGGAATCTGCGGCAAGAGGCGAGCAAATCAGGATAGAATTACTTTATCACGCCTCCACTAACCCACCTACAACAAATGCATCTGATAATGATACAGCATCAGGACAAGTGACTAATGAATAGATGTTGCCACACCTACTGAGTTACTCCAGCGCAGGGATTTTTTTGACCAATGAGTAATCCTTGATGAAACAAAGCTCAAACCTCACACTAAGATAATGTGGCGTATGCACAATAATTATTGTAAATGGGATAGATGATCAAAACAGAAGATCCAAGAGGCACCATGGGCCATCAGCAGGAATGTACACAATCAGTATTTGTTACCGCAACACAACAAACCGAGGGATATGGAACACGATTGAAAAATCAATCATGATGCAATGTGTAGAAGGGCACACTGTGAGCACCACCATACATACCTAAAAGTGTAACATATCAACATGGTGGAGATGCAATACAGGACGATGTCTGTCCAGAGCCTAGTGAACCCATCAAAAACAGGTCCAGGCTTTATTTTAGATTTTATTTTAGAGATATAGCGTGGAAACAGGCCCATCGGCCCACTGTGTCCACCGACCAGCGATTACTATGTACACCAACACTATCCTACACACTAGGGACAATTTACAAAAGCCAATTTACCTACAAATATGTACGTCTTTGCATTGTGGGAGGAAACCCACAGTCACAGGGAGAACAAATCTACAGCTGCGCCATCCTGCAGTCCTACGACATTTAACCACAAATGGCACTAGATAAGGAACAACAAACACAAATTTGCGAATATCATTAGCCTCACTGGTGGTGGATTGAGCCCAATCTACAACGTTAAAGACAAGCCATTCTCAACCTTGACAGCCATGTACAAGGTGGATGATCCATCTTAGCTTCCGAACATCTGCATCCAAAGCACCCAGTTTACAAATAGCCCTTACAAATATAAAAGCATTTAGGAGACCAGCAGGATGCATTTAACTGCTGCGGGGCTGCTGACATTTTCTGTTGCCTGGGAACATAGTTTGCAGTCACATTTCTGACTTACAAATTGATTGGGTTATGAACTGATCTCAGGAACTGAACGTTGTTGTAACCTGGCATCTGCTTTACTTAAATGGCTTACATGCAAGTGAAGATTAATACTTGCCAGGTAAAGTTCCTCAGAGGGTAGAAAAGACTGAAGCAGAGAGATGGTACAAAAAAAAAAGGCATCCCATAAGCATAGTTTAGTAGCACACGACAAGGCAGAAGGGAAAAAATGCACTAATATGCAAATAAACCATGACAGAGATAGGTAAATTAATTCAGTCAATAAATTCAAAATTAATTAAAGGTTTCTCAGAACAAAATTATTTGAGATTTTTTTGAGAAAGAAAAATAGGCACAAGATTTCTTTCCCTATATTCAATGATGAGTATTAATCATGATGCAGTTATACAAGAAATTCACATAATTTTTGATTTAATAACAGAAGTTCACAAGCATTAAGGTTGAATTATCACAATTGGCGTCAGTAGAAAATTAAAACATGGAAATTATGTTGCAAGCAAATGTAAATTCTTAAGTATATGAGAAAACACTGAGATTCTGAAATCTGTTGACTGACAAAGAAATTTATAAATTAGATCACTGAGTCAGCCTTTAAATCATTAAAAGTAAATCAAGAATATGCAAGAGTGGACGACAGAAGCCGACAAGTAGGTCGTCTATCTATCCATCTATTCTTAGACTGACAGTTAGAGCAGATCATCGTAGTGCCCGAGCCAACAAACACCAAAATAGAAGAACAAGTTATTTAATCTGATTGGTGTCTGTGGAAACTTATAAAATACAAATCAGCTGATATATTGACCTCAATTGCAACAAGGGCCACTAAATTTTTTTATTTTAGTGGCCCAATTTTTTAATTATTTTTTTTAAACTTGCAAGGTCATGAAAGTACAAAATTCCAAGTTATTAGTTTCATAATCCAATAATCATCATGCAGCCGACTTGAATGAGCTCAAGAGATGCTGGCATTAGAGACAAATCTCATCTATGCAAGAGAGCTGCTATAAATCCCTTTATATATTGTACAATAACCTAACTATGACATCCAATGGAAATGTTTATAGTATCTGAAGCATTTGAAAAGCTTACAAATTCCATCTTGCAACTTCCCTCAAAGTTGAATGAAAACATGGGCGATGCTCACAAGGTCATTTACTGTCCATTCCACGTTACCCTTATTTGGGGCTTTCCGTGAGATAACCAATAACAATGTTGCTTTGGGTATGGATTCACCACACCGAGACAGGACAATAGATTTCATCACCCAAAAGCACATTGATGAACTAATCAAGTTTTTTCCAACAATCCTGGTTGTTTTCAGTCACCATTATTAAATCTAAACATTTCATTCAAGGGAATAGTTTACACAAAATTTACGTCCCAGGTTCCACATTGAGATCGGAACTCCTCTCTGGTTCAATCAAGGTCTCCAAATTGGTAGCCCTGTAATGATATTACCATTGCTGCCTAATAATTATCAAAAAGTGACATGCAATGCCCTAACAATTCAACATCTCATTGCTTCCAGTTGAAGCACTTTTACTTTACCTTCAATGGTATTTGCCATTCAATGCAATTTTCTCCACAGCAGGGTGATTAAATACAGACTAGGCCATGGCTTCACAATACACCTCCATTCAGTCCACAAATAGAACTCCAGGCTTCTAGCTTCCTATCATTTTATTATCCACCTACTTTCACTGTGACCTGTTCTTTGGCCTCCTACATTGTTCTGACAAAATCTAATGTAAACTCAAGGACACACACTTCATCAATTAACTGGGCACATGACAACCTTCTGATGCCAATCTTTTCACAAGTGCAGATGAGAATCGCTCCCTTCATTTTCTCCCAAACAATAACTGTCATTATGATTCTACAATTATCTTTAACGCCTCCTGTAAGCCCATGTTTCTTTTATTATTCCCTCTGTCTATAATTCCCCCCTGCCTTCTCCTCCACCCTGCCACCAACGGACAGAAGCCTCTCACGTTCCTTCCTACCCATGCTTCTATTTAAAACCTATTCAGTGCCCGACTACAATTCTGATGAAAAGATCAAACTGAAACATTAATTATTCCTCTGTACCCAGCTGCTGTCTGATGAGCAATTTGTATATTTTTTCATATCGCCAGCATCTGCAATATTTTCAGTTCATTATGTTGTGTGCAAAATACCTGATATGCTAATTTTAGAAAAATTATGGTTCAAAACTGCAGCTTTCAATTTTGTACGTTGTGATATTTTAACTGAAACATGGGACTATAGTACTTTATTTACACACAACTTGATAGTTAACTTTAAATAATCAAATGTAATAGTTCAAGATGCATCCTTCATGAAAATATTCCCTTGTACACAAAAAGGAACATTAACAGTTGAATTCACACTCTGTATTAGAGAACCAAAGCAATATTTTGCACTATTTTCCACAATGCAAGAATATAACAATTTACTCATTTCCCCCCCTCCTTTCCAAAGTGGAAATGTACACCATTCCATCATTGAACACTTCATCGGTAAACACAAAGAACAGTTATTTTCCTTACAACTTGTCCATTGCATCAAAATAAAACTTGGTGTGCACAATTAATTTATTCAGTTGATTTTGAAAACTCATTATTCTATGGAACTACATTGTTTTGCAATAAACTTATATGATGGTGGCATGAGGGTCCTCAATATATTGCAGTATATTTGCAGAAATGCTACCAAGTCACTGTGTACTGTATGAAGCTACCTTACTCAGATTCACAGCTTGCAAGGAATTCAGGAAATACCAATCTTCTTGACTTTTCTTCTTACACTAAAAAAACACTCTGCCATAAACTGCAGGTGTAATGTAAACAGATTCCATGTTTCCAATGCTAATTCATAAGCCTCATCTATAGGAATGAAACAAAAACAATCCAATTCAAAGGCTGCCCAAAGTCACAGTCGGAGTCCCTCACCCTGAGCACAGGATCGCCCCAGGGTTGCGTCCTCAGCCCCCTATTGTACTCCCTGTACACACATGACTGTGTGGCTAGGATCAGCTCCAACTCAATAATTAAGTTTGCTGATGACACTGTGGTGGTGGGCCTGATCTCAGACAACGACGAGAAGGCCTACCGGGAGGAGGTGGCTGGTCTAGCACTCTGGTGCCAGGATAACAGCCTCCTCTTGAACATCAAAAAAACGAAGGAGCTGATCATGGACTTTAGGAGGGCACATCATCCGAGAACGTACACTCCATTGAGGATAAATGGGGATCCTGTGGATAGGGTGAACTGTTTTAAATATCTGGGAGTCCACATCTCCGAGGATATGACATGGGCATCACACGCCTCAGCACTCGTGAGTAAGGCAAGGCAGCGCCTTTACCACCTCAGGCAATTGAGGAAATTCAGAGTGTCTCCGAGGATCCTCCAGTGCTTCTACGCAGCGGCGGTGGAAAGCATCTTGTCCGGGAACATTACCATCTGGTTTGGGAATTGCTCTGCCAAGGACAAGAAGGCTGTGCAGAAAGTAGTGCGTTCGGCCGATCGCACTATGGGAACTTCACTTGCCCCCCTGCAGGAACTATACATCAGGAGGTGCAACTCCAGAGCCAACAATATCATGAGAGACCCCTTCCACCCCTGCAACGGACTGTCCCAGCTGCTACGGTCAGGCAAACGCCTCTGTTGCCATGCGGTGAGAACGGAGAGGTTGAGAAGGAGTTTCTTCCCAGAGGCCATTTGGACTGTAAACGCCTATCTCACCAGGGACTAACTCTACTGAACGTTTTTCCTTCCATTATTTATTATGTAAAAGAATATGTGTGTTATGATTGTGTTTATAGTTTGTTTGGTTGTTTGTCTTTTGCACAAAAGTCCGCGAGCATTGCCACTTTCATTTCACTGCACATCTCGTATGTGTATGTGACAAATAAACTTGACTTGAGAAGGCTGAATCAGTGCTGAATACTTATATGGACACACCTTCATGAATTCTGTGCACTTCCAAACTTCAGCAATTAGATTCCCCCCAAAAGGGTTAAAAATCTTTTAAGTTGGAAAAGACAAATTATGCAAAGAATCTCAGTAAAACTTTGTTAAAATTATGCAAATTCTTCCCATAAGAAAAATCAAGCATTACATAGCTATCAATCATAGAGATTTCTAACCAAGTCTGCCTCTTAAACAAGTCAAATATTTTCATCCATTAGAAATAATTACAAATGTTTCATAATTGTGCAAGTCAAAAAGACTGAAAAGGTCCAAGAACTGACACAGGAAGATGAATCTTGTGCTGCCTTCAACCAATGTCAGAGTGTAGCAAACATCTTCATATTGATAACCAAAGGTACACTAAAACAGAGCTTGCATTGGTCACATCTTAACAACAAGGAGAACCTCAAGAATCCACAGAAGTGAAAAACTAAATTACAGGTTATCCTTATATTTAAAACCACTTCAGAGATGAGCAATACAATCATCTGCATAACAACTCCTAGAAACCATCGGCTCAATACAACCTCACCCTAGTCAGGTTTCTCCAGTGGATGCAAAAGTTACATTTTAAACAGCCACCGTTTATGCACTCAGGCTAATTTACGCATGTCAATATACAAATTTCCTAGAAAAAAAAGACATGCTATTTATTGTGAAATACAGACAGAGAATACTGCATTACAACAATAATATCTAGTTAAACTTAAAGAACAGCAAGTAGAAAATACCTATACATACCTTTATGCACACCTACCTGCTGGGAAGAGGAAAAATATTCTGGAATACTAAACTATCTTTGCCCAAGCCTCAAAGTGAAAAGCATGTATTTGACTTCTGCTGCTGTGCAATGACAATGCTCAACCACAAAATCCAGGCTATTTATGGAAGTTAGAGCGCATGTTGTAATGATCACAGGGTTCAATAGCTGTTAACTAGCTAAGCTTTACTTGTGGTTTCTACATAAAGCAGTATCTTGGCTTCAATGTAGCCAATATTCTCAAACATACAGGACTCAAACTTGACTGGCAACTCAGTATTGGTTTATGTTGTCACATGTACTGAGACAGTGAAGAGCTTTTGTTTGTGTTCTATCGAATTAAATCATATCATGCTAAACACGAGTACAATTAAGCCACACAAGCAGAACGAGTAGTGCCAAGAGCAAAATACCAGAGTGCAGGATACAATTTTAAAGCATTGCAGTGCTACAGTTACAGAGAAAAAGTCCAACATCAGCAATGAAGGAAGAATGGAAGATCAGGGGACACCCCAACTTCTGGGAGGACCGTTCAATAATTTGACAAGAGGGATGAAGCCATTCTTGATTCTGGTCGTGTGCGCTTAAGTTATTGTAGTTTCTACCATTGATATAGAAACATTGAAAATAGGTGCAGGAGTAGGCCATTCGGCCCTTCGAGCCTGCACCGCCATTCAATATGATCATGGCTGATCATCCAACTCAGTATCCTGTACCTGCCTTCTCTCCATACCCCCATGATCCCATTAGCCACAAGGGCCACATCTAACTCCCTCGTAAATATAGCCAATGAACTGGCCTCAACTACCTTCTGTGGCAGAGAATTCCAGAGATTCATCACTCTCTGTGTGAAAAATGTTTTTCTCATCTCAGTCCTAAAAGATTTCCCCCTTATCCTTAAACTGTGACCCCTTGTTCTGGACTTCCCCAACATCGGGAACCATCTTCCTGCATCTAGCCTGTCCAACCCCTTATGAATTTTATACGTTTCTATAAGATCCCCCCTCAATCTTCTAAATTCTAGCGAGTACAAGCCGAGTCTATCCAGTCTTTCTTCATATGAAAGTCCTGACATCCCAGGAATCAGTCTGGTGAACCTTCTCTGTACTCCCTCTATGGCAAGAATGTCTTTCCTCAGATTAGGAGACCAAAACTGTATGCAATACTCCAGGTGTGGTCTCACCAAGACCCTGTACAACTGCAGTAGAACATCCCTGCTCCTTTACTCAAATCCTTTTGCTATGAATGCTAACATACCATCCGCTTTCTTCACTGCCTGCTGCACCTGCATGCCTACTTTCAATGACTGGTGTACCATGACACCCAGGTCTCGTTGCATCTCCCCTTTTTCTAATCGGCCACCATTCAGATAATAGTCTACTTTCCTGTTTTTGCCACCAAAGTGAATAACCTCACATTTATCCACATTATACTGCATCTGCCATGCATTTGCCCACTCACCCAGCCTATCCAAGTCACCTTGCAGCCTCCTAGCATCCTCCTCACAGTTAACACTGCCCCCCAGCGTCATGTCATCCGCAAACTTGGAGATGTTGCATTCAATTCCCTCGTCCAAATCATTAATATATATTGTAAATAGCTGGAGTCCCAGCATTGAGCCTAACGGTACCCCACTAGTCACTGCCTGCCATTCTGAAAAGGACCCGTTTACTCCTACTCTTTGCTTCCTGTCTGCCAGCCAGTTCTCTATCCACATCAATACTGAACCCCCAATACCATGTGCTTTAAGTTTGTATACTAATCTCTTATGTGGGACCTTGTCGAAAGCCTTCTGAAAGTCCAGCTATAACACATCCACTGGTTCTCCCTTATCCACTCTACTAGTTACATCCTCGAAAAATTCTATAAGATTCGTCAGACATGAGTTACCGATCATAAATCCATGCTGACTTTGTCCAATGATTTCACCCCTTTCCAGATGTGCTGCTATCCCATCCCATCATATAAAGGAATGATAGGGGTGAAAAAAAGATCCTTGATTATGTTAGCTGATTTCCCATATCTGAGGAAGGATGTGCTGGCTCTGGAGAGGGTCCAGAGGAGGCTTACAAGAATGATCCCAGGAAACAGTGGGTTAACATATGATGAGTGTTTGACAGCTCTGGGACTGTACTCGCTGGAGTTTAGAAGGATGAGGGGACACCTCATCGAAATTTACCGAATAGTGAAAGGTTTGGATAGAGTTGATATGGAGAGAATGTTTCCACTAATGGGAGAGCCTAGGACCAGAAGTCATAGTCTCAGAATTAAAGGACATTCCTTTAGGAAGACAGGGAGGAATTTCTTTAGTCAGAGGGTGATAAATCTGTGGAATTCTTTGCCACAGAAGGCTGTGGAAGCAGTCAATGGATATTTTTTACAGCAGAGATAGACAAATTCTTGATTAGCACACATGTCAGGGGTTATAGGGAGAAAGCAGGAGAATGGGGTTAGGAGGGAGAGATAGATAAGCCACGAATGAATGGCAGAGTAGACATGATGGACCTAATGGCACTAATGACCTTATAAATAGCAGACAAATAAAAATAGGGTGACAGTTGAAGAGGATTTCAATTTACCTGGGATTACCTTCGCGCAAAGTGCTCCGAGAGGGCAGGCCTTCTGAGGGGTGGCCAGGAGCATGCATTAACACGGTATATAGATAGCTTATGTTTCTATCAGAGCAGACACGGGAAAAATGTTCCCGATGCTGGGGGAGACCAGAACCAGGGGTCATAGTTTATGAATAAGGGGTAGGCCATTTGGGACTGAGATGAGGAGAAAAAAAAATTTGCCCTGAGAGTTGTGAATCTGTGGAATGTTAGATTGAGCTCTTAGGGCTAAGAAAATCAAGGGATATGGGGAAAAAGCAGGAACGGGGTACTGATTTTGGATGATCAGCCATGATCATGTTGAATGGTGGTGCTGGCACGAAGCGCCGACTCCTGCACCTATTTTCTATGTTTCTACTGGACCTGGTCTTTAGGAATGCAAGTGATCGTGGAAGGAGTGAGAGTGGGGAAACATTTAAGAGATTGAGCATAATTCCATTTATAATAGAGGCATTTGGGAGCATCTACTTCCATTCGAGTTTACTGGACCTCAGTGGAAAGCATTCATAGGACAAGTGACAAAAGTTCAGCCTATATATTTCAGAAAGAGCTACAGTTAAGGGTAAAAGTATAAAGAACCCTTGATGTTGTTTAATATCAAGGATTGGTTAAAGGAAATATTATGGTAGGGATAGAGAACTAAAGGAAGGGAGGCCCATAAAGTGTGTCAAAGGTGCAGTTAGTTAAAAAATAAAATTGGGAAGGCAAAGTGATGAAAAATGACTGGCACACAGGACTAAGGTAAAGTAGAGGGTATTCTCCAAGAATATCAAAAGAATAGCCAGGGAAAGTATAGAACAGTGAAGAGAGACACAAAATGCTGGAGTAATTCAATGGGTTACATCTCTGGAGAAAAGGAATACGTGACGTTTTAGGTTGAGACCCTTCTTCAAACTGAGGTTCAGGGGAGAGGGAAACTACAGGTATGAAATGGTACAGAACAAATCAGAGCCGGCACTGATGGCCAAGGAGCCCACAATAGTCCGTTGTTGGTTGTGGAGGATGAGATAATTGCAGTTCAGTGAAAAGCTTTTGTTGAGTGCTAACCAGTCAGCAGAAAGACCACACATGATTACAATCGATCCATTTACAGTGTATAGATACATAAGGGTATAACGTTTAGTGCAAGGTAAAGCAAGCAAAGTCCTATCAGTCCGAGGGTCATCAAAGAGGTAGATAGTAGTTCTACCTAGGAGGAATAATGAAGAGATACGAACAGTGAAACTAGCAGAATGACTAGGGTGGGAGAGGGATAGAGGGAATGCAAGGGTTTTTTGAAATGAGAGAAATCAATATCATACCACTGGGTTGTAAGCTGCCCAAACGAAATATGAAATGCTGTTCCAACAAATTGTGTGTGGCCTCACTCTGACAGTGGAGGCAGCCCAGAACCAAAAACCCAGAGAATTGTGAATTTGTGGAATTCTCTGCCACAGGAGGCAGTGGAGGCCAATTCACTGGATGTTTTCAAGAGAGTTAGGGCTAAAGGAATCAAGGGATATGGGGAAAATGCAGGAATGGGGTCTGATTTTAGATGATCAGCCATGATCATATTGAATGTCGGTGCTGGTTCGAAGGGCCAAATGGCCTACACCTGCACCTATTTCTCTATATTTCTATGTTAGTACGGTAGATTGAATAGTCCAAGTTGAACTGAGCATAGGTGCTCATCTAATTTGTTCTGTACCTTTTCATACCTCTAGTTTCCCCCTCTGCTGACTCTCAGTCTGAAGAGTGGTCTCGACCCAAAACATCATCTATTCCTTTCTCCAGGGATGCTGGGGTTTTAACAACTCTGGATTATAGACATGTGTGTCTAACAGCGATTGGGAAGGTACTGTGTGGATTAATCACCATTTGGAAATGCATGGACTGATCAAAGATAGCTTTGTCAAGGGCAGATCCCGACTGACCATTTTGATTCAATTTGTTGAGGATACAACAAAGTTTATCAATGAGAGCAGAACAGATATATTTTAGTAAGGTCTTCAACATGACCTCACATGATAAACTGCTTCAAAATGTCAGGGGCCATTAAGTTGGATTTAAAACTCGACAAATGAAAAGAGTTAGTAGGGAATTGTTTTGACGATTGGATGCCTCTGACTAGTGGTTCCCCACAAGAGGTTGTGTGTAATATACATGAGTGATTTGGATGCAGCAGGCATGATCAGTACGTTTGCAGATGGCATAGTGGGGTTGTTAACAATGTGGTTGGTAATCTTGCGCTACAGGTAAAATTGATATATTGAAGTGCGCTGGGAAATGGCAGATGGCATTTAATCCTGATAGAGCGTGAGGTGATGTATTTTGGGAATACTAGTGTGGTTAGAGTATACACCATTAAATGCAAGAGAGTATTGTAGAACAGAGGGACCTTGTTAAAGGTAGATAACATGATTAAGAGGCATATGGGATACCGTCCTTCATGAATCATGAAACACTGAATACAAGAGCAGAGAGGCTATGCTGCAAATTTATAAAAGATTAGTCAGCTCTCAAGTAGTGTGTAGTCTGGTCACCAACCTACAGGAAGGATGTGACAGCATTGGTAAGGGTGCAGAAGAGATTCACTTGGATGTTATCAGAGGTGCAGAGGTTAGGTTATAGAAGAGGCTAGGTCTGTTTTCCTTGGATTAAATGTGGTGGGACATGATTGAGGTATATAAATGTATGACAGACTTGGAAAGGGAAGATTGCAAACTTTTTGCCAAAGAGGCAAATACATCAGCAATATCCAGATTTAGGTTTATAGGTGAGAGATTGAGAGGAAATCTGAGGACATTTTTCACCCTGAATGGCAAGTTTCAGTAATGGACTGCCTGCAAGAGTGATGGAAGCAGAGTTGCTGACAGCATTCACCTGCCTTTACGAGTATCTGAATTGCCTAACAAAGAAGGCTACAGGACAAGAGCTGCAAGACGGAATTATTAATACAGATGGGTGCACACGTTAGCATGAATGTGTTGGGCTGAATAGCCAGTTTCCATCCTATAAATAACCAAAAATCCACTCTTTTTTAAAATTTCCCAGATATTAACTACCCTGTAAACTTCTAACAATATTACTATAATGTTATGTGTTCTCTTCTATCAGTATGCTCATATCTGCTGCACCATCACAATCTAGATGTATATTAAAGTGAAATACATGATCAATGGGAAAAAAATGAAATATATTTTTTTTAATGTTTACAAATAAAAATAAGGTCCATACAATCCAGCATAGAAACAAGCCCATGTCCACCATACGATAATACCAATTTAAAATACTCCTATATGCCCAAACCTGGTATAATTTTCTCCGTCCCCTGAATGTCACATGCCTGTTTAAATGCCTCCTAAAAGACATGATTGTATCTGCTTACATACTTCTTCTGGCTGTGCATTCCAGTCGCTATCACTCTTTAAAAAAACTTGCCTCACTAATCTCCTTAAAACTGTCCCCTCTCACCTTATATCCACATATTCTAGAATTTGACATGGGAAAAAAACTGGCTATCTACACTTCACAATTTTACATATTTCTATCAGGTCTCCCCTCATCCTCCCACATCTAAGTTTGTCCAACCTCTCCTCATAACAAATAACTACTAATCCTGGCAGCATTCCTATAAACCTCCACAGCACCCTCTCCAAAGCCTCCACATCCTTCCTGTAATTGGGCAACCAAAACTGCATACAGTACTCCAGAATGTTTTCCACAGCTACAATATAACTTTAAAGGTTGAGAAGTCACTCGATAGCCTGACTGATGAAGCCAAGCATGTTGTACACCACCTTTACCATGTTGCCTACTTGTGTTGCTACTTTCAGAGGTGAGGATTTGTTTCCCAAGATCCCTCTGTACATTGCTGCAAAAAGGTCCTGTCATTTAGTGTACACTTTCCTATTTTATCTGACCTTCCAATGTGCAACACCTCACGTCAGGATTATACGCAAAAGGATAAGGTTCAAGGATAACCCAAAACAGTAAAAGAGCTGTGCATAAAAGCAAAGCGACAATTGAAATTCACAAAAAAGCAAGTGTGTAGAAGAAAAACAAAATTCTGATGATATGCATGCCATTTTCTCTTTGAAGATGTACACTGATTTTTCCTCATCCAGAAAATTGCCATAATATGCAATTCCCATTGAAACAGAATATTAAAATTTTGCAACAGGTGTAGTAATACAAGACTGATCACTGATCTGCTTTTGCTGTATGCCCACTAAAATCACCTTTTTACATTTGTCTTGCATGTTAAACATTAAAATTGTTATTACTATAATTTCATTATAGTACTCATTGATCCTTGAAATCACATGGTGACACCTCAACCCCACTTCTCTAACTTTGCAATACCATTCTTTTTATATAAAAAGGTTGGGTTAATGCTGGTACTTTGAGTAAACTATTTTCAGAAATAAGCCTTTAACAGTGCAAACAGAATCACCTCCATTCTAATAAATAAGTGAAGAATTCAAAATTTGCAAATATTTTACATCTAATTGATAAATTATACAATAACATAATTCTAAGTATGACCACTAAATTTAGCTTAATCAAAAGCCACAAACAATGCATAAATACAATGAGCACATCTAATAGAGCATCTTTAAAAAATTGTATATAAAACTGACCAGAGAACAGTACATTTGAGTTCCCAATCTTCTCTCAAATCATAACTCAAAAGCAAAATTATTTTGAAAATGAACGATAAATTAAAATCGTATCTGAACTCTGAATAATAACAGCTTGTTATTATCACGAATCCCTAAAAATAGAGAACATTTCTACTGCTCACCAAAAGTTCAGTTTATGGTATAAATGCAAGACTTGCTAATATAACACAAAAGTTGTCTATCTGCACACGATAGTCTAACAAACATTGACATGATATCCAACCTCGATGACAAGAGTACATGTAAACAAAATCAAAACCTTGTATCAATGAAAAAACATATAAAATAGGTGGAGTAGGCCATTCGGCCCTTCGAGCCAGCACCGCCATTCAATATGATCGTGGCTGATCATCCAAAATCAGTACCCCGTTCCTGCTTTCTCCCCATGTCCCTTGATTCCATTAGCCCCAAGTGTTATATCAAACTCTCTTTTGAACACATCAAGTGATTTGGCCTCCACTGCCTTCTGTGGCAGAGAATTCCACAGATTCACAACTCTCGGTGTGAAAATGTTTTTCCTCATCTCAGTCTTAAATGACCTACCACTTATTCTTAAACTGTGACTCCCGCAACATCAGGAACATTTTTTCTGCATCTAGCCTGTCTAATCCCTTAAGTGCCTGTCCCACTGTACGAGGTAATTCAAAAGTTCTCCCTATTTTTCCCCAATTCAAATTCGGAGAATGTCCGTAGCGGGTCCGTAGGAGTTCGTGGATGTCTGGTAGTGGCTCGTATGAGTAACGGTAGGTACTTAGGAAATCCGGTAAACTCGTGACATTTTTTCAACACTGTGAAAAATGTCCACGAGTGAAAAAATACTCGCGATGAAAAAAATGGTTACTTTTTACTCGTACAAGCCGCTACGAGACATCCACGAACTCCTACGGACCCGCTATGGACATTCTGAGTTCGAATCAGGTGAAAACTCGGGAGAACTCTTGAATTACCTTGTACGGTGGGACAGGCCCTTTAGGTATTTAATATGTTTCTATAAGATTCCCTATCGTCCTTCTAAATTCCAGCGAATATAAGCCCAGTTGATCCATTCTTTCATCATGTCAGTCCTGCCAGCCCCGGAATTACCCTGGTGAACCTACACTGCATTCCCTCAATAGCAGGAAAGTTCTTCCTCAAATTAGGAGACAAAAGCTGCGCATAATACCCCAGGTGTGGTTTCACCAGGGCCCTGTACACTGCAGTAGGACCCTTTGCTCCTTTTCTCAAATCCTCGCACTATGAAGACCAACATGCCACTTGCTTTCTTCACTGTTTGCGCCTCCTGCAAGCTTACTTTCAGTGACTGATGTACAACACCCAGATATTGTTGTACCTCCCCTTTTCCTAATCTGATACCACTCGGATAATAATCTGCCTTCATGTTCTTGCCACCAAAGTGGATAACCTCACATTTATCCACGTTATACTGCATCTGCCCACTCAGCCAACCTATCCAAGTCACCCTGCACCCTCATAGCATCCTCCTCGCACCTCACACTACCACCAAGCTATGCGTCATCCGCAAACTTGGAAATGTTACATTTAACTGAACCGTTCTGAACTGAAAAACAAATGACTGAATTCCCCTTTGACAATTTAGGGTCAAAGGCAAACCACTGCTGCCACTATACTCGTGATTAACTAACACAAGACGATGGAGATTAAATGTGTTTATATGGCACATAACCTAGGAAACATCCCTAGGCATTTGAACCTTAGAGAAGGAAGGTAACGAAGGGTTAAAAGATGAAAGGCCCACTTGACACTACAGATAAAGTTTTATAACACTGGGTTTTGAGTGGATGCAAATGGTCTTGTGGGAGCCCAGCTGCAGATTCAACATAATGCAAAGTTTTGCATACACTACTTAACCCTGAGATAATGGTATACGAGTTTGCAGGGATGGAGGTGGAGTATTAGCCATTGTAGACAATTGTTTCCATCTTCCTGTTATTCTATAGAGAATGAACGTTATCTATGGGGCCCCGGTCGGCACCACGGAGGCGCAAAATGGGGCATCGACAGCGGTGAGTCCTCGCTCGGTGGCGGTGAAGCGGCGGCAGCAGTGAAACTTCATGACGATGTGGCCTCGGCGGTGGTGAAGCCTCGCTGCGACAGTGATGCCTCACGGGTCGACCCATGGTCGACGAGAGAATGGAGGACCACCGTGAAGGGGCAAGAACAATGGAAGACCCGGTGTGGAGGACCACCATGAGGGAGAACAATGAACAATAAGTGGAGGAGGAGAGGACAAGGGACAATCGTGACCCGGCGTGGGGGAACTGTTTGGAGGGGGGACAAAAGGGGGAGCCGGCGTGTTTTGTAACTTTGTCAGCGCCGTAGGTGGCCGCTATTTGTATATATTGGGTATGTAAGCAAAGAATTTCACTGTGCCTAGCTACATGTGACAATAAAGTATTCCTATGATCAGCTCCGCTTTGCTAAAGTGACCAGGTGCACACATTCAAAACAAATCATTATAATTTCCAAAAAGTGTATATTTTCCCCTTGCCTAAATAATGGATAATAATAATCAATAGTATTCTATTAAATTCTATTATTATATATAATACACTCTATGACTATCTAGGTTGAATCATATTTTAATAAATTTAGGTCTGCATTCTTGCAAAGAAGGAACAGAAATGCACCAAGGCAGAAAGAATAACCAATGCACTAAGATGTTATGATCTCAGAAACACCACCTACAAAGTACAGCTGACCAACATGCTGCCTGACCCACTGAGTTCCACCGCACTTTGTTTTTTGCTTAAACGCTCTGCAGTTCCTTGTGTCGCTATCTTAATTTACAGATTACATGATTTAAGTACAAACTCTGTCTTATTGACCCACATTCACTTGCAATTCCAGGCATGTAAAAATACCTACATGGGCGGCACAGTGACACGGCTTTAGAGTTGCTGCCTTATAGCACCAGAGATCTGAGTTCAATCCCGATTATGGATGCTGTCCGCACGGAGTTTGTAAGTTGTCCCTGTGACCACGTGTGTTTTCTCAGGGTGCTCCGGTTTCTTCCCACACTCAAAAAATGTATAGGTTTGTAGATTAATTGGCTTTGGTAAAATTGTAAATTGTTCCTAGTGTGTAGGATAGAGTACGGGGATTGCTGGTCGGTGCGGACTTGATGGGCCGAAGGGCTTGTTTCTGCGCTGTATTCCTAAACTAAAAAAACCCCCAAAAATATCTCTACATTACTGTTTTTTAAAATCATAGAGTGAAAGATGTCTACTTCAAGATCTCTTTCTCCTCTCTCCACATCAGAAATATTTCATAGAAAATGCTGGAAGCAAAGAAATGTTCAGTATGGAAATGGAAAAGGTCTTGAAACATTAAGTTTTACTTTCTGCAGATATGGCCTGATCTGCTGAGTGTTTCCATCGTTTTAGAATTCCATTTCAGTTCTCCAACCTGGGCAATTGCTATTTTCCAGATTGAAAGTGTTCAATTGACAAGACCCTGCCTCCAAATTATTTAATTTATCCTAAACTGAAGAAACCAGACACACTGCATACCCTTGATACAGGACAGTAATTTTGGACATGTCATTTTGAAAACACGGTCAACGTTTGGATTTTCAACCAAATAGCGATCAGATTAGTTGAAGCACCAAAGAAAACCTCCCAACATTGGAACTAAAATACAAATACCCATTTTTATTTGCAACATTCTTTAACAAACATTGCGAATACTGGCAATCTGAAATACTCAGCAGGTCTGAGGAACATTCAACTCATGCAGTTTCAGGGATGCTGCCTGACCTGCTGAGTTTCTCCAGAGCTTTGCATTCATCTGTGTATTAATGATCATCTGCAGTTCTTTGCCTCAAACATCTATAAAGAGTCAGAGCCACACAGCACAAAAACTGGTTCTTGGGTCCAACTCATCCATGCCGACAAAAATACCCTAAGCTAATGCCATCTGCTTGAGTTTGGCCCATATCTCTCTAAACCATCCCTATCCAGTTGCATAAATACTTCAACTCCATTGCTTAAAACAGATTGCCACAGATGCTGCCTGGTCTGCTGTGTATTTCCCACGCAATTTTACTTTGTATTAAGAAGACACTATTCAAGTTATATTTTTACTCCACATACAACCAAAGTAATCGCTTTTTGGTATAAAGGGCACCAATGTACTTCAAATTTAGTTTTCGCAAAACAAATGAGCTCGAAAATGCAACAATTACAATACATCAACCAATCCCAGGAATCGAATGAATTAAAAACGGGTGATTGAAACTCTTGGGCACAATTCTGCTAGCATTCCGCATGTTCGTTTAATTCCGGGAGATAGTTATTTTTGTGTCACTAGTATTATTCTGAAAGTTCTAGCCCACCGTGACGCCTCCGCGCAGAGGCGCCAACCTCAGTCAGGCTCGTGGGATGGAAGCGATCGCCGGTTCATTGACTGAATTGGGAAGTCATTCCATCCCAAATCAAAACTCATTGTTTTCGCACCCGTTACAAACTACAGCAAACAATGGGAGGATGCCATAAGGTGTCAACCAAGTTATCCACACGTTATAGCTATTTAAAGTGACAGGGAAATATATTTTGAGTCTGGGATTAGATGTTGAAATCTAAGCAGTTTTCACATTACGACAATTTTCTGTCATGCATCAGTTGTTACGCAGAAGAGGTTGCGTTGTGAAAGTGTTTCCCCACAATGAGTTTCAATCACTGCGTAAAATAAAGAGCCGGAACTCGGCCACATCACAACAAACAACCCACACAGGGATTTCTGCAGAAAGTCACTTATCACTCACAGCTGGAAGCAAGTACAGAAATGCCATCATTTTTTTTTTAATTCATAAATGACGACAATCGTCGAAGTTTATAAAAGTAGTGCCGAGACCCTACCACATACTCACTCACTACTGCTCAGCCATGTACTTGGCGACCAAAAGTATGATTTACCCAAACCATTACTAATTATTGACTACGGTAAAAGATCGAGACGAATGGCTACGTGAAACAATTACTGGTACTACAAAAAGTACCAACACATCAACGGTAGTGGCATGTTCGGTTTTAAATCTGCCCAAGGACAAACCCATACTCACCCCTACGCGAAATTTGTCCAGGCGCAATTCGCTGATAACATAGAAAATAGGTGCAAGAGAAGGCCATTCGAGCCAGCATCGCCATTCAATATGATCATACCTGATCATCCAAAATCAGTATCCCGTTCTTGCTCTCCTTACCCCCAACCCCACCCCACCACATCCCATACCCCCTGATGCCTTTAGCACTAAGAACCAACTCTAACTCTCCCTTGAAATACTCGATAACAGCACTCGGAATGGGGCTGAAGAGTTAAACATTCCTCGGAAGCATTTCCACCTTTCTTAGTTCCTCCTCCCCCACCCCATATGATCATGTCAACAGCATTTATGGCAAAATTTACAACAAAATGCATGGCAGCCCAAACGCGTGCATTTAATCTGAAACGAGGCAAGCCCTTAACTGTCCAACAATTACACAGAGAACAAGGGGGTGGGGGGACGGACTACAATGAAATCCACCCCAGCACGGTAACATCAAAATCAACAAGTCTGGATTCAACCGGTCTTTAATTATTTCCAGGCGCACACACACATCTCCTCCAAAACCACCACTCCCTCCCAGACACGTACAAATCAAAAGTAACACACACACACACAAATAATAATTGGAGAGAGAGAGAACTCGTCGCTCACCGAGTGGACGTCCCTTTCCTTACATCGCAAATGCTGCATTTGAAAGCTTCCGCACTGTTCTTGAAGGTGCAGACACTACAGTCCCAGAAGCCGTCCTCCGAGCCGGGCTTGGCTTGCCTCTTTGGCCTTGAAAAACTGCAACAGCGACAGGGAGAGGAGAAAAAAAACGCACACATACACACCAAGAGGAACATTACTCCCATCAACGTTTATGCATCGACGTCTGTGCATGACAGAGAAACAGGCTATAGGGGGGGGGGGGGTAGAAAAGGTTTCGACATTACCGGCCGCCGACACAAGAGCGCTCGACTAAGTGTGTGTGTGTGTGGTTGCAAAACAAAAAAAAGGTCCGTATTTCTTCTCTGTCTCTCTTTCTCTACCCCCCCCCCCCCCCGGTCTCTTTCACCCACCGCTGCTCCCTCTCTCCCTCCCTCCCTCTTGGTGAGTGTACACAGCGCCGTCCGCCATGAATGTGTGAGTGAGGAGAGAGGGTAGGAAGAGGAGGGGAGGGGAGGGGGGGAGACGGTGAGTCTTGGCACAGGCTCACGGCCACTTGGGCATCGGCAGCGAGCGAGCGACCCGCAGACACCGGCGGCAGCGCCTCCATTTAAAGGTCTCTCCCTCCCTCCCTCCTCAGCCGTCGAGCGAGCGACCAGCAGACGTGTGTTTCTACCTGTTCGGGCTCTTCTTGTCCCCCATGCCGCAGGGAGTCCGGTTGAGACGGAGACGAGCTTTCTGTGCAGATGGGGGTTCTTTTTTTGTTTAAAAAGAAAAAAAGGGGGGGGGGGGAGAGAGAGGGGTGGGGGGGAGGACGGCGGGCTGGGAGGTGCGGGGACGGAGCGGCTCGGCGCGGCGCGGCGGCGGGTAAAGTGCAGCCGGGTCTGTCTGTCTGCGGCTCGAGCCAGCGAGCGAGCGAGCGCCAGCCCCCGACACACACGTGACCCGCCAACCGCCAATCATCCCGCCTGCAATTTTAAATTACCCGGCCAGACAGACAGGGGGGGGATAGAGAGGGAGGGGGAGGAGAAATGGGGGAGGGTGTGTAATAGAGGAGGGGGAATGGGAGGAGGGTGTGTAATAGAGGGGGGGAATGGGAGGAGGGTGTGTAATAGAGGGGGGGGAAGGGGAGGAGGGTGTGTAATAGAGGAGGGGGAAGGGGAGGAGGGTGTGTAATAGAGGAGGGGGAATGGGAGGAGGGTGTGTAATAGAGGGGGGGAATGGGAGGAGGGTGTGTAATAGAGGAGGGGGAAGGGGAGGAGGGTGTGTAATAGAGGGGGGGGGAAGGGGAGGAGGGTGTGTAATAGAGGGGGGGGAAGGGGAGGAGGGTGTGTAATAGAGGGGGGGGGAGGGGAGGAGGGTGTGTAATAGAGGGGGGGAATGGGAGGAGGGTGTGTAATAGAGGGGGGGAAGGGGAGGAGGGTGTGTAATAGAGGGGGGGAAGGGGAGGAGGGTGTGTAATAGAGGGGGGGAATGGGAGGAGGGTGTGTAATAGAGGAGGGGGAAGGGGAGGAGGGTGTGTAATAGAGGGGGGGGAGGGGAGGAGGGTGTGTAATAGAGGGGGGGAAGGGGAGGAGGGTGTGTAATAGAGGGGGGGAGGGGAGGAGGGTGTGTAATAGAGGGGGGGAATGGGAGGAGGGTGTGTAATAGAGGGGGGGAAGGGGAGGAGGGTGTGTAATAGAGGGGGGAATGGGAGGAGGGTGTGTAATAGAGGGGGGGAATGGGAGGAGGGTGTGTAATAGAGGGGGGGAAGGGGAGGAGGGTGTGTAATAGAGGGGGGGAAGGGGAGGAGAGAGAGTGTAGGAGGGAGGAGTGGGACTGAGACAGGGAGGGATAGAGATAGGGGGAAGGGGCGGAGAGAGGGGGGGAAGGGGAGAAGAGAGGGGAGGAGGTTGTGGAATAGAGGGGGGAAGGGGAGGAGAGGGGGAGAGAGTAGGAGGGAGGAGAGGGACTGAGACAGGGACAGAGGGAGGGAGGGACAGAGATAGAGGGGAGGGAGCGTAGGAGGGAGGAGAGGGACTGAGACAGAGGGACAGGCAGAAGGGGGAGAGAGACAGGGAGGGAGGGTGGGAGGGTGGGACAGAGAGAGGGGGACGGGGAGGTAGACTGGGAGGGGGAGAGAGAGATGAGGGAAGAGGGGGGAGGGGGAGATGTGAGAGAGGAAGAGTAGAGGTAGGCAGAGAGAGGGAATGAGGGAGGGGGAGTGAAAAATGAGGGGGAGTAAGTGGAGGGGAAGGGGGGAGGGGGAGAGAGGGGAAGGGAGAGGGAGGCAGGGGGGAGGGCAAGGGAGGAGAGGGACACATCAGAGAGAGGGGGAGGGATAGAGAGAGAGTCAGAGAGAGTGATGGACAGAGAGAAGAACAGACAGAGGGACAGACAGGGGGAGAGAGATAGAGAGAGGGGGACAGACAGCGAGAGAGACTGAGAGAGGGAGAGAAGGACTGACAGGGGGGCAGACAGACAGAGAGGGAGGGACAGACAGAGAGAGGGAGATATAGAGAGAGGGGGGGTAGAAAGAGTGAGGGGAGGGAGAGAGAGGGGGAGAAAGCGGTGAGAGGGGAGAGAGAGGGGAGAAAAGGGCGGAGAGAGGAAGGGGGAGAGATGGGAGTGAGGGGATATAGGAGGGATGATGAGGGCAGGGAGAGGGGGAGGGAGCGAGATGGGAGAGGAAGAATAGAGGAGCGAGGGGGTAGGCAGAGAGAGGGAATGAGACGAAGGGAGAGATATAGGAGAGAGGGGAAGGGGGAGGGTGAGGGGGGTGAGATAGGAGGGGATAGAGGATGAAGGTGAGAGAAAAGGAGGGGGGGGAGAGTGGAAAGAGGGAGGTGGAGAGAAGGGAAAGGAGGAGGGAGGGAGATAGATGATGAGGGGAGAGCTATCTCCTCCCTCTAACATTCTCCTTTCTCCTCCTTTCCCTTCCTCATCCTCTCTCCTATCTCTCTCTCCATCCCTCATATCTCTAGATGGAGGTGAGTTGAACAGCGTGGGAGATCAAGATCGGAGGGGAGGGAGAGCAAGAGGGGTGGGAGAGAGGCTGGCATGGAGGGGGAGGAGAGAGGGGAAGAAAGATGGGAGATATGGGGAATGATATATGAGAGAAGTGAAGAAGAGAGGAGGGGGAGGGAGAGCGAGAGAGGAGGAGAGAGACAGGAGGGAACAAAGTGGGAGAGGTGTGGGAAGGGGGAAGAAATGGGTGGGGAGGAGAAAGGGGTGATGGAGAGGGGGTGGCAGTGATATGAGGAAGAGAGGAGCAGGATAGGAGGAAGAGAGGTAGAAGAGAGAGTTGCAAGGATAGGAGGAAGAGAAAAGAGGAAGGTAAGAGGAGAGATAGAGAAAATACAGAGAGAGGAGGGGAGAGAAAAGAGAAAGGGGGGGTGAGACAGGAGAATGGGAGAGAGAAAGATGGGGAGTGAATGAGTGGGGGGGAAAGAGAGAGCAGAGAGGGGGAGAAAGGAGAGCAGAGAAGGAAGAGCGAGTGAGCAGGAAAAAGGAGATTAAAAGAGAAGAGGAGAGACGCAAGAGGCGAGATCCTGGAATCGAGCTAAAACAATGCCGGAGGAACAGCAGGTCAGGCAGCATGTGTGGAGGAAATGGGCAGGTGACATTTTGTGTTGGATACCTTCTTAAGACTGATTGGAGTGGGGAAAGGAAAGCTTGGAAAGAAAGATGGGGTGGTACAAAGCCTTGCGAG
This sequence comes from Amblyraja radiata, assembly GCF_010909765.2. Taxonomy (NCBI): domain Eukaryota; kingdom Metazoa; phylum Chordata; class Chondrichthyes; order Rajiformes; family Rajidae; genus Amblyraja; species Amblyraja radiata. The sequence goes on from NC_045973.1 coordinate 12,082,266, forward strand.
TGATAGGAGGATACAGGAGAGGAGGGGTGATTAGCAGATGGAGGGGGGAGGGGGGGGTAAGTGGCAAAGGCTGGAGTTGACAAGGTGAGAGAGTTATTGGAGAGACAGTGAGAAGGGTGGAGGGAGAGAGTAGGGGTAAGAGAAGAGTAAAAGAAGGGGAGAGAAGGAGAAGCGAGAGTAAAGTGGAGAGTGCAGGAGAAAGAAAGTAGAGGAGGGGGAGTGGGTGAAAAGATGGAATAGAGAGGTGGGTGAAAGTAGAGAGGGAAAGGAAATGCAAGAGATGGAGAGAGTGGGAGAAAGGAGTGACCAGAGGGAGGAGAGTAGCGAGAGAGGCTGGGAGGAGGGAGAAAGGGTAAAAAAAGTGAGTAGGGAGAAGAGAAAGCGAGAGTACAGAGGAGTAGATGGGAGAAAATGGGTGGCAGAAGGATAGATGGGGAAGGGGGGAAGAGGAGGGAATGGGAAAGGCGAGAGTGGGAGGGAATAGTAGGGAGGAGGGGTTAGGAGAGGGATATAGGACGGTGGTAGGAAGGCAAAGAGGTGGGGGAGAGAGTGGAGGGAAAATAAGAAAAGGGGATAAGGAGGGGGAGGTTTTGATAGGAAAGGGATGAAGTGGGAGGCAGAATGGTGAGATAAGGGGAAAATATAGTGGAAAGGGAGACCTTGAGGAGGAAGGAGATGAGGGAAGGAGAGGAGAGGGAAGATAGGAGGGAGAAATGGGAAACAACTGAAAAAATTAAGTTCCTCCAAGAATGGAAGAAAACAAAGCAGGAAACTGTAGGCCAGGTGCCTAACATCAGTAGTTGGGTAAATGCTGGAATCCATCATTAAAGTAGTAGCAGAATATTTAGAAAATGAGAATACAGTCAGCATGACTAATGAAAAGGGAAATAGTATTTGACATATGAAGCATTTGGAGGATGTAATGAGCAGGATGGGTAAAGGGGAAATCAGTAGATGTAGTGTGTTTCGATTTCCAAAGGTCATACAATGTGGTGCCAAATGAAAACGAATGAAATATGATGCAGTAGTTGGCATTGGGGTTAATACATCTTTATGGTTTGAAGATGGTGTGACTAATCAAAATCAATATAATTGGGTACTTTTTAGGTCGACAAACTGACTTGTGGGATACTACAGAATTGATGTTGAATTCAACTATTTATACCAGCAACAGACGATACAAAGTGGTGTGTATTGAAAGAGCTGCCTGATGAAGTGGTTGAGGCAGATACAGTAACAACATGTAAAAGACTTGGTCAGATACATTGATAGGAAAGGTTTGCAGGGACATGGGTCGAACAATGTGCAACAATGCCGAGAACTATGTTCTGTACTAAAAATGTAGAAATAAAGAACTGCAGATGCTACACAAATGGACACAAAGTGATGGAATAATTTAGCTGGTCAGGCAGCATCTCTGGAGAAAAAGGATGGGTTTTGGGTCAAAACCTTTCTTCAGTCTGCATTCTGTACTTGGCTCTATCTATTGTTCTTGAGTTTCACTTGATTGCATTTATGTACAATCTATCCAATATGTACCTCGATGAACATGTGCAAATGGGACATTGCTTACATGGGCATCTTGGTCGGCATGGATGAGTTGGGCCAAAGGGCCTGTTTCCGTTCTATAAGACTCAAATGTTTGATGACTCAAGTTTGATGAGAACTCTATGTACAGGGACCTAGATCGCTTAGGTCAGTAGGTGAAGCATTTTGCAAATGAGGCATCATGTGAGGTCAAAAGAATTGTTTAACATCCGTACAGAGAAACCCAGATGACATCGTACATGAAACAAAGTTGGTGTCTAGGTTGAGCAAGTAATAAGGAAGGCAAGTGGAAAGTAACGGTGAGGAAACTTATTTTAGTTTAGTTTAGAGATACAGCGTGAAAACAGGCCCTTTGGCCCACCGAGTCCGTGCCGACCAGCGAATACCTACCTGCACACTAACACTATCCTACACACACTCGGGACAATTTACAAATTTATTACCAAGCCAATTAGCCTACAAACCTCTACATCTTTAGAGTGTGGGAAGAAACTGGAGCACCCGGGGAAAACCCACGTGGTCACAGGGAGAACGTACTAACTCCACACCGACGGCCCCCAATGTCAGGATCAAACCTGGTCTCTGGTGCTGTAGGCAACAACTTTACCGCTGCGCCACCATGCCGCCCCTCTTGTTGTATCTATGGAGAATGCTGGTGACACCACACATGGAGTGCCGTACATGTTTTTAAGGAGGGATATTCTTGCATTAAAGGAAGTTTCGAGAGATTCACTTGGTAATTTCTGCGATAAATGAGTTGTCACATGAAGAAAAGTTGAGCCAACAGGCATTCGAGTTTTGAAGATTCAGAGATGATCTTACTGAAAGGGTAATCATAAGGTCATGTGAGATAGGAGCAGAATTAGGCCATTCAGCCCATCAAGGCTACACCATTCAATCCTGGCTGATTTATCTTTCCCTCCTAACCCCAAATAATAGTTTGGAGGAGGCTTAATGTGGTACCCCCTTAAAAAAAGTGGAATAAGGGGCACAGTTTCAAATAAGGAATTGTCCATTTAACACGGATAAGATTTTTTTTCTCTCAGAGGGTCATGAATCATTGGGATTCTCTACCCACAGAGTTGTGGATATTGATTCATTCAAACTACAATGTTAATAGGCAAGAGCTCAGGGAGGTACACTGAGAGCACTTATTGGGTAAGTCCACATCCGACATGTGGGAGTTGTTTAAAGGCCAGTTGATAATGTTCAGAACTGGCATGTTTAAGTAAGGAGGAGGGATAAGAATGGTAAAGTGAGGGAATGTGTGGGAAGGATCAACAAAAAGTTGGAGTGACTCAGCAAGGTCAGACAGCATCACTGGAGAAAAGGAATAGGCAACGTTTCGGGTCAAGGCCCTTGCTCTGAGAGTCGGAGGAAAAGGGAACTTTGGCTAACCAACGAGATCATAAATGGAGTCAAAAGGGAAGTGTATGCAAGGTTTAAGAGTTTGGGATCAGACCATTGAGGAATATAAAGAAAGAAGGAAAGAACTCAAGCAGCGATTAGAAGTGCCAAAAGAAACCATGAAAATGATTTGGCAAGTCGTATAAAAGAAAATCGCTACGTTTTTATGCCTATATTAAAAACAAGAGAACAATCAGGGAGAAGGAAGGACCACTCAAAGTTAAAGGAGGGAATTTGGGCTTTGTCCAGGAATGTAGGTGAGGTACAAAATAAGTATTTTGCATCAGTTTTCACAATTGATATACAAAGATGGACATAGAGGACAGTGAGATGAGTGTGGAGATTACTAATATGAAAGAGTAGTTTAAGATTAAGAAGGAAGAGAGCATTAAGGTGGTTAATTCCCCAGGACCTGATGGGATTGATACCAAGTTATTGAGAGAAACAAGAGAGGAGATTGCAGAAGCTTTCACAAAAATCTTTGTGGTTTCTCTAGCCAGAGATGAGTTTTGGGAGAACTCCAGGTGGCCAGGGGTGCTGGTTTTGGATAGGCACATGGATATGCAGGGAATGGAGGGATATGGGTTATGTACAGGTAGATAAGTGATGGTCTTGGCATCATATTTGGCACAGACATTGTGGGCCAAAGGGCCTTGTACTGTACTATTCCATGTTCAATGTTAATTGAATCCATTTCAAGGCTGAGATTGGCAGATGTTTGGATTTCTGGGAGTGAAGCATGATCACTCTTCCAGGCAGAAGAGTGAAATTGGGGAAAATACTTGATTTCAATGAGCTGTATGAACTACTGTTGCTCCTATTTTGTGTGAGATGAGCCGAAGATGCAGGGAGAGGGCTGGCAAGCTGTAGAGAGGGTGGTACACTTGTGTAGCTGGTAGAGACCTAGGTTCGATCCTGACCTTGGATCGATTCTGTGGAGTTTGCATGTTCATGATAGCTGGAAAAAATAATGTCTTTGTTAAACTTAATTCTTGATTGTTTCCAAATGTCCACTTTTCAAAGAAAGATATTTTCATAATCCAGGGTTTAGGATGATAGATATGCAAACGACCACGGGCCTGGGCGGTACAGAGAAAAGCCAATCCCTGGGGTAAAAGACCAGAGCTTTTGCACATCTGGCCTGAGACCCGGGTTCGATCCTGACCTCGGATGCTGTCTGTATCAAAGATTATAGAGGATGGTCTGTATGGAGTTCGGACGATCTCCCTGTGACTGCGTGAGTTTCTTCCGGGTGCTCCAGTTTCCTCCCACAACCCAAAGACATTCATTTGGTTAAATTTCCTCTGCTAATTGTCCATCGTGTGTAGAGAGTAGATCAAAAAGTGGGATAACACAGAACTAGTGTGAACTAGGCCGAACGACCTGTTTCCATGTTGTATCTCTAAACTAAAAACAATCTCTGGAAGTAAATGCATGCACAAGCCAAGAACACTCGCTTAAGCATAAGACAGTGAGTGACAAGCTTGATTAAGATAGTGACCGGCTGCAAGCTGTAACTTGAATGACATATGGACAAGCTGCAAGCAGCGTGCCCTGAAAAGACGGAGGCGTCCAGTTGAGGGATGGCTTGAATTCGCGTATAGTCAACCATGGACGCTGTACATCGTCCGATCGGGTCACAGATCTGGGGTGGAGCAGGGGCGGAGCTCGCTGCTTAAGCCAGGGGACTACCTCCACTTTCCCGAACAGGAAAGAACTGCAGATGCTGGTTTAAATCGAAGGTAGACACAAAATGCTGCAGTAACTCAGCGGGCCATGCAGCATCGCTGGAGAGAAGGAATGGGTGACGTTAGAAAGGTCTCGACCCGAAACGTCGCCCATTCCTTCTCTACAGAGATGCTGCCTGTCCCGCTGAGTTACTCCAGCATTTTGTGTCTAGCTCCACTTGCCCTGGCTGTTGGCCCGGTCTTCGCGAGTGTCAAATGATTCCTTCTGCGCCGCCGTCGCCGTGGGTCTATACCGAAGGATTCTCTCTCTCTCTGTCTCCACTTGCACCAGATCAGGCGGTGGCGGCGGCAGAGGCCGGACGGGCAGTCGGAGCCCCGAGTCGTGGTCCCCGCAGGCCCCGGCTGGAGTTTGGCAACAGCCCCGGCTCTGGGACTGGGTGGAGGGGGGGAGAGTAGGCTTTGGGTGGTGAGTTCGGGCACGGTCCCGGCAGTGTTTGTGCCGCCGTGTTGCCTCTGTACAAGGAACACGTACACCGCGACTCGGATACGAGACGTTCGTCTAAAATTCGCCCCACATCTTAGCATACCATTTGCAAATCGTTCTCCTAATCGGCAGTTTCTCAAGATTCGCTCACGATACATTGAATCCTAAATAACACAATCTCCAACTGCGGAAACAACTGAAATGTCGGACACCAAATCATATTATTAGTGCAGACAAAATAAAGGGAACTTTGTGCCTATTATCTCTGAGTATGTCATCAGGAACGGGATTAGGAAGCCGATCAACGGAAGGTTCTTTGACTACGATATAGGGAAAATAATAATAACCCATGGCTTCGAGAGATTGGCAGAAAGACGCACAGAGACAAGCTTAGAAATCGCAACCACTCATACAGCTAAGCAGGATTGATAGGATCCAGAGGGGAGCTTCAAGATAACGATTAAATCCAAAGAGACAAACTGAAAGAAATGAAAACACACTTTGAAATCGAGGAGAGCGCAATCTTGAGAGTTGTCGAAGTCTTTGAAAGAGAAAAGAGAGAATCCGCGGCAGAAAAGAAGTGGGCACGAAGTGCTGGAGTAATTCAGCGGATCAGGCAGGCAGCATCTCTGGAGAACATAAATGGCGAGACCCTTCTTCCTTCAGACCCAGGGTCCGGATCCCAAACGCCGCCTATTCGTGTTCCAGTATTTTGTGCCCTTTTGTGTAAACCAGCACCTATAGTTTATTGTTTCTGCAGAAAAGGAGTAGAATGTTCGTGCTCGGAGTGAATGAGTTGCAGCTTTAAAGACCCGGGCATTTATGTTTAGAGAGAGAGAGGGGGGAGGGGGGTAGTCTGAGAGAGAGAGGGTGGCATTTTTTTTTAGAAAACGACACATGCGAAAGGCAATGAGCATTAAAGAAAAGACCAAAAGAAATGAGGCTCAGAGGAACACTCGCTTTGACACAAGGATAATCGCTCAGCATGATAGAGATTCAAACGCAGAGGGACAGACGGGCACAACTGAGACGGGGAAGCTTAGAATAAAAAGAATGAGGTAGACAAGGTTAAGAGAGGCAAACAGATCAAATGATACAGCAGACAACTGAGGGAGACAATGGGGAAGCAAAGGTAAGAGACAATGAGAGAGAACCAGGGAATGTCAAGAATGATGACAAGCTTTAGAGAAAGACCAACAACCTACCGGAATGCTTCACACGTACAGCTACAGGCGTTTGCATTTACACAGAGACAACTATCTAATAGTAATAAACAACATGCTGAAGGAACTCAGCTGGTCAGTCAGCATCAGTGGAGGAAAAGGATGGGTGATATTTGGAGTCCTGGTCCCAAAGGTCATCTGTCCATTCCCTCCACAGATGCTGCCTGACCCTCAGAGATTCTCCAGTACTTTGTTTTATGCTCAAGATTACAGCATCTGCGGGTTCTTGTGTCTCCAATATCTAATGGGACATGCATGCTGAAGGGGGCAACTAACCTGAGGAACACGTGCAAATTGTCAGAGGAAGTAAAACTTGATGAAATGGGACACATAGAACAGTACAGCACAGGAACAGACCCTTCAACCCACAATGTCCGTGCCGAATATATGGCAAGACCAATTCTTAGCTGCCTGTGCATAATCCATGTCCCTTAATTCGCTGAATACCCATGTACTTCCTGGTGCCAGGATCCAGGATGTCACGGACAGAGTGCAGAAAATCCTCAAGGGCGAAGGTGAACATCCGGAAGTGGTAGTGCATGTCGGCACAAACGATGTCGGAAAGAAGGGGATGAATATTCTGCAGCGTGACTTTAGAGAGCTCGGAAAAATGCTGAAAAGCAGGACCTCCAGGGTTGTTATCTCCGGTTTGCTTCCAGTTCCTCGTGCTGGCGAGAGCAGGAACAGGGAGATACGGGACCTGAACGTGTGGCTGAGGAACTGGTGCACGGGGCAGGGATTTAGATTCTTAGATCACTGGGATCTGTTTTGGGGTAAGGGGGAACTGTACAAAAGGGACGGATTGCATCTTAACAGGTGTGGGACCAGCATTCTGGCAGGCAGGTTTGCCACTGCTACACGGGTGGTTTTAAACTGAATAAGGGGGGTGGGGTGTCAAATGGGCTAGTGGGGGATGGAGTTAAAGGGAAAGGGTTTCTTAAATGTGTGAGCGTAGAGACAGAGGGGTGTAAAATGAGGGTAGAAGCAATAGGTAGCAAGGTGAAAAGTAAAAGTGGCAGGCCGGAAAATCCAGGGCAAAAATCAAAAAGGGCCACTTTTCAACAAAATTGTATAAGGGGTAAGAGTGTTGTAAAAACAAGCCTGAAGGCTTTGTGTCTCAATGCAAGGAGCATTCGTAATAAGGTGGATGAGTTGAATGTGCAGATAGCTATTAATGACTATGATATAGTTGGGATCACGGAGACATGGCTCCAGGGTGACCAAGGCTGGGAGCTGAACATCCAGGGATATTCAATATTCAGGAGGGATAGAGAGAAAGGAAAAGGAGGTGGGGTAGCGTTGCTGATTAGAGAGGAGATTAATGCAATGGAAAGGAAGGACATTCGTTTGCAGGATGTGGAATCGGTATGGGTAGAGCTGCGAAACACTAAGGGACAGAAAACGCTGGTGGGTGTTGTGTACAGACCACCTAACAGTAGTAGTGAAGTTGGAGATGGTATCAAACAGGAAATTAGAAATGCGTGCGACAAAGGCAAAACCGTTATAATGGGTGACTTCAATCTACATATAGATTGGGTGAATCAAATTGGCAGGGGTGCTGAGGAAGAGGATTTTTTGGAATGTATGCGGGATAGTTATCTAAATCAACATGTAGAGGAACCAACGAGAGAGCAGGCTATTTTAGACTGGGTATTGAGTAATGAGGAAGGGTTAGTTAGCAGTCTTGTTGTACGTGCCCCCTTGGGCAAGAGTGACCATAATATGGTTGAGTTCTTCATTAGGATGGAGAGTGACATTGTTAATTCAGAAACAATGGTTCTGAACTTAAAGAAAGGTAACTTTGAGGGTATGAGACGTGAATTGGCCAAGATTGACTGGCAATTAATTCTAAAAGGGTTGACGGTGGATATGCAATGGAAGACATTTAAAGACTGCATGGATGAACTACAAAAATTGTTCATCCCAGTTTGGCAAAAGAATAAATCAGGGAAGGTAGTGCATCCGTGGATAACAAGGGAAATCAGGGATAGTATCAAAGCGAAGGATGATGCGTACAAATTAGGCAGAAAAAGCAGCATACCGGAGGACTGGGAGAAATTCAGAGACCAGCAGAGGAGGACAAAGGGCTTAATTAGGAAAGGAAAATAGATTATGAAAGAAAACTGGCAGGGAACATAAAAACTGACTGCAAAGTTTTTATAGATATGTGAAAAGAAAGAGATTAGTCAAAACAAATGTAGGTCCCTTGCAGTCAGAAACGGGTGAGTTGATCATGGGGAACAAGGATATGGCGGACCAATTGAATAACTACTTTGGTTCCGTCTTCACTAAGGAAGACATAAATAATCTGCCGGAAATAGCAGGGGACCGCGGGTCAAAGGAGTTGGAGGAATTGAGTGAAATCCAGGTTAGCCGGGAAGTGGTGTTGGGTAAATTGAATGGATTAAAGGCCGATAAATCCCCTGGGCCAGATAGGCTGCATCCCAGAGTACTTAAGGAAGTAGCTCCAGAAATAGTGGATGCATTAGTAATAATCTTTCAAAACTCTTTAGATTCTGGAGTAGTTCCTGAGGATTGGCGGGTAGCAAACGTAACCCCACTTTTTAAGAAGGGAGGGAGAGAGAAAACGGGGAATTACAGACCAGTTAGTCTAACATCGGTAGTGGGGAAACTGCTAGAGTCAGTTATTAAAGATGGGATAGCAGCACATTTGGAAAGTGGTGAAATCATTGGACAAAGTCAACATGGATTTACAAAAGGTAAATCATGTCTGACGAATCTTATAGAATTTTTCGAGGATGTAACTAGTAGCGTGGATAGGGGAGAACCAGTGGATGTGGTGTATCTGGACTTCCAGAAGGCTTTCGACAAGGTCCCACATAAGAGATTAGTTTACAAACTTAAAGCACACGGCATTGGGGGTTCAGTATTGATGTGGATAGAGAACTGGCTGGCAAACAGGAAGCAAAGATTAGGAGTAAACGGGTCCTTTTCACAATGGCAGGCAGTGACTAGTGGGGTACCGCAAGGCTCAGTGCTGGGACCCCAGCTATTTACAATATATATTAATGATCTGGATGAGGGAATTGAAGGCAATATCTCCAAGTTTGCGGATGACACTAAGCTGGGGGGCAGTGTTAGCTGTGAGGAGGATGCTAGGAGACTGCAAGGTGACTTGGATAGGCTGGGTGAGTGGGCAAATGTTTGGCAGATGCAGTATAATGTGGATAAATGTGAGGTTATCCATTTTGGTGGCAAAAACAGGAAAGCAGACTATTATCTAAATGGTGGCCGACTAGGAAAAGGGGAGATGCAGCGAGACCTGGGTGTCATGGTACACCAGTCATTGAAAGTGGGCATGCAGGTGCAGCAGGCAGTGAAGAAAGCGAATGGTATGTTAGCTTTCATAGCAAAGGATTTGAGTATAGGAGCAGGGAGGTTCTACTGCAGTTGTACAGGGTCTTGGTGAGACCACACCTGGAGTATTGTGTACAGTTTTGGTCTCCAAATCTGAGGAAGGACATTATTGCCATAGAGGGAGTGCAGAGAAGGTTCACCAGACTGATTCCTGGGATGTCAGGACTGTCTTATGAAGAAAGACTGGATAGACTTGGTTTATACTCTCTAGAATTTAGGAGATTGAGATGGGGATCTTATAGAAACTTACAAAATTCTTAAGGGGTTGGACAGGCTAGATGCAGGAAGATTGCTCCCGATGTTGGGGAAGTCCAGGACAAGGGGTCACAGCTTAAGGATAAGGGGGAAATCCTTTAAAACCGAGATGAGAAGAACTTTTTTCACACAGAGAGTGGTGAATCTCTGGAACTCCCTGCCACAGAGGGTAGTCGAGGCCAGTTCATTGGCTATATTTAAGAGGGAGTTAGATGTGGCCCTTGTGGCTAAGGGGATCAGAGGGTATGGAGAGAAGGCAGGTACGGGATACTGAGTTGGATGATCAGCCATGATCATATTGAATGGCGGTGCAGGCTCGAAGGGCCGAATGGCCAACTCCTGCACCTAATTTCTATGTTTCTATGTTTCTATGTTACTTATCCAAAGTCTCTTAAATGCCAGTATTGTGTCTGCCTCCACCACCAACCCCAGCGGTACATTCCCGCACCTATCACACTCCATGCAAAAAAAAATGGTTGCATACCTCCTTAAACATTTGACCCTCTCACATGAAAGCAATGCCCTCCAGTATTTTATATTTGATCCTGGAAAATAGGTTCTGAGTGTCTACCCAATCTATGCCTCATATCTATAGAGTCCTCCTGCAATCTCTGTTCCAGAGAAAACAATCCAAATCCAAATAGGGCGGTCACGGTGGCACAACAATAGAGTTGCTGTCTTACCGCGAATGCAGCGCCGGAGAACCGGGTTCGATCCTGACTACGGGTGCTGGCTGTACGTAATTTGTACGTTCTCCCCGTGACCTGCATGGGTATTTCTCCGAGATCTTCGGTTTCCTCCCACACTCCAAAGATGTACAGGTTTGTAGGTTAATTGGCTTGGTAAATGTAAAAATTGTCCCTAGTGGGTGTAGGATAGTGTTAATGTGCGGGGAACGCTGGTCGGCACGGACCCAGTGGGCTGAAGGGCCTGTTTCCGCGCTGTATCTCTAAACTAACTAAATCTATCCAACCTCTCCCTAATACCTCCTAATCGAGACATCATTATGGTAAACCTCCCTTTCCAAAGCCTACACATCCTTCCTTTTCACACAGAGAGTGGTGAATCTCTGGAATTCTCTCCCGCAGAAGGCAGTTGAGGCCAGTTCATTGGCTATATTTAAGAGGGAGTTAGATGTGGCCCTTGTGGCTAAAGGGATCAGGGGTTATGGAGAGAAGGCAGGTACAGGATACTGAGTTGGATGATCAGCCATGATCATATTGAATGGCGGTGCAGGCTCGAAGGGCTGAATGGCCTACTCCTGCACCTATTTTCTATGTTTCTATGTTTCCTGTAACAGGGTGACATAAACTGCGCACAATACCCTAATTCTTTCCTCCATCCCCTAAAAATATCACCCTTGCCCTGAAACCACAGTTGATGCAATGCTTATTGGACACCTCCTTTCAGTCCACAAGTGTGATCCACAGTTTCTGGTTATAAGTCACTTAAATTATTTTCCACTTCCAATCAGAGCACCATATCATTGGGCCCCAAAACTGCTGCAATGAAACTCCAAGCAAAGTTGAAAGATAACATCACACAAAGATAAAATAGACAAACTCCACACAGACTTCTTTCAAACAATGAACACGTTTCTTTTGAATTTCAAAAGATAAATCTGAAAATATGTACACATTTTTTTCCATTTTAAAAGGAACTTTGTTTTTGAGTCAGGATAGGGGTACTAGATTAGGACTTCAATCCTTGGCTTTCAGACATAGGATAACATTTATAATACGATCACTCCAAATCTTTGCAAACTATGCAAGTTGTGTTAACATAAATATGAACAACAAACTGTATGTTCTTTTATCACAAATAATTTCGATATGCATCTGAATCCACAGCTGTACAACATCCAGACTTAAGGGTAAATTATGCAGCTGTTAATGTCTCCAGAATCTTTCACATTATCAGGTGGAAAATCACTGCTGAAAAGTATTGAAAATTAAAATGCATGTAAAGAAAATGTTTCTTTTTATAAGGCCCAACCAACAATTGCTTTTAAAATGATAGTCTAAATATTGTTCTAACCCTTGCAGCAAGGACTTTCTAGAAAAGATACCTCAAGATAGGTTTTAAAATACGAAGCAGGAACTTTTTTTAAAGAAAGGTACTTCTGTTCTCTTTCATTTTTTCCCCCTGCAACCCCACAATCATCACTGAAATGAGAGGGGTCTTGAATCCTACACCAGGTCTAAGATGGCACAAGCACTGAAAATCAAACCCCCGTATACTGTAAGTGTTGGGAATCTGAGCATCTCGGCTCTGCTGTTCAACTCCAAATTCCAAGCTGTTAATTCTATCTCTATATCCACAGACACTGCCTGACCTGCTGAGAATTTCTAGTAATTTCTGTTTTTTATATCCAAGGTCAGATAGTTCATTGCATGATAGATAGAGTCCATTAATGCATGTACTCGCACATAATAATTAACTTGTTACAATCTGCCCAGGGAGGTTTCTTTAGTCGTAGTTATTGAAGATTCTACAATTAAGCTTCCTATCTTTTCTTATGGCATAGAATGGCACTTCAGCCCATCAAGAAAATGGCAGCTTTCAGAGCAATCCCATTTCCTCACTGTGTAGGAAGGAACTGCAGATGCTGGGTTAACCCACTGAAGAAGGGTCTCGACCCAAAACGTTAGTCTGAAGAAGGGTCTCGACCCGAAACGTCATCCATTCCTTCTATCCAGAGATGCTGCCTGTCCAGCTGAGTTACTCCAGCACCATGTATCAATCCCATTTCCTCCCACTCCATTCCCTCTCCAACCACCCTGACTCTCCAGCTAATTTACAGTTGATATTTAACCTACCACCAGACCCCTCTTGGGATGCGGCAGGAAATTAGATCATCCAGGGGAAACAGGGAGAATGTACAAACCCCATGCACAATCCCTTCTGATGCTGGAGCTGCTTTTGTCCTAAAATTGAGGACTATTTGAAAATAGATATAGAACATTTTACCCTTTAAAAGGAAATTTGGTATAATAAGTCAGGGCAGAACATAAACCATTAGCCTTCAGATACAGAATGTTATTTATAATAAGATAATACAGTCACTCCAAATGTTTGTCATGTAG